>NC_088687.1:128549477-128857727 GCF_028017835.1 Emys orbicularis
TTGGAAGCCCACATAATCTTTTCTTTACTCTTGCTGTTTTTGTTTTCTGTCTACAGCATGGGGCTGAATCCTGCCTTGAATTACATCACCCTCCTTGCATTTGATGTAAGCCAGAAGAGAATTTGGCCCATAGCCTCAGTCTTTAAACACTCGAGGGGTGCGAGCATTTTTTCCCTTTCAGATCTGGGCTGGTGTCATTATATTGTTTTCATATTACTAACATCAGACTCTTTAGCAAAGAAACGTGATGCTCAAGAGACCTTCAGGGAAAATGCTGTTGGTAATTACATCCCACTAGATAGGACACTTAATTGGGGCCACATAGGTGTAACAGAGAGCAGATTTTGGCCCATTATCACCCTGCTACTACAATAGTGGGAAACAGCACTCAGTGGAAAATACTCCCTTTGTTGTGGGTTCTAGTATTGTTAAAAGGTCAGATCAATATAGTCTCTTTATAGAAAAAAGAGGTGTTTATTGCAGACCAAGTGGGATTCATACACTACATAACTATACAGTGTATTCATACACTCTCTCTCTTTCTCTTTAGCGATAGATTTACCATACAATGGTTTTGAATTGCTTTTTAAAAATTAAGAGCTATATCAGACCCACAGAATAAATAGGTCAAAGGGCCCAGGATAAACTTACAGAAGTAGGACAAAGGGCCCAGGATACTAAGTGAAGATTCCTTCACATTCACACCTCAGATGGGAAGAATTGAGTGGGCCACAGAGGAGATGGCCCAGAAAATCCAGAGAGGCTGGGGATCAATGAAGTAATTTGCCCCCTGCCATACATTTTCCAGAAACTCAAAAGATGGGAAGGTTTGCGGGATTGGTAATGAATCCTTTTTTACAGCTACATCTTTGAATTTGAGTTCAAGTTCTCACTTGCCAAAAGTCACACATGCTTAGCGGTTTATGTGAAATAAGTTGGTCATAAGAACAGCCATACTGGGTCAGACCAAAGGTCCAGTATCCTGTCCTCTGACAGTGGCCAATGGCAGGTGCCCCAAAGGGAATGAACAGACAGGTTATCATCAAGTGATCCATGTCCTATCACCCAATCCCAGCTTCTGGCAAACAGAGGCTAGGGACACCATTCCTGCCCATCTTGGCTAATAGCCATTGATGGACTTATCTTCCATTAATCTATCTAGCTCCCTTTTGAACCCCGTTATAGTATTGGCCTTCACAACACCCTATGGCAAGGGGTCCAGAGGTTGACAGTGCGTTGCATGAAAAAATACTTTCTTGTCTTTGTTTTAAACCTGCTACCTATTAATTTCATTTGGTGGCCCCTTGTTCTTGGATTATGAGAAGGAGTAAATAACACTTCCTTATTTATCAGAGGGGTAGCCGTGTTAGTCTGAATCTGTAAAAAGCAACATCTGAAGAAGTGAGGTTCTTATCCACGAAAGCTTATGCTCCCAATACTTCTGTTAGTCTTAAAGGTGCCACAGGACCCTCTGTTGCTTTTTACTTCCTTATTTACTTTCTCTATACCACACATGATTTTATAGACCTCTATCATATCCCCTCTTAGTCACCTCTTTTCCAAGCTGAAAAGTCCCGGTCTTATTAATCTCTCCTCATACAGAAGCCGTTCTTTACCCCTAATCATTTTTGTTGCCCTTTTCTGAACCTTTTCCAATTCCAATATAACTTTTTTGAGATGGCTTGACCACATCTGCATGCAGTATTCAAGGTGTGGCTGTACCATGGATTTATACAGAGGCAATATGATATTTTCTGTCTTATTATCTATCCCTTTCTTAATGATTCCCAACATTCTGTTCGCTTTTTTGACTGCCGCTGCACATTGAGTGGATGATTTCAGAGAACTATCCACAATGACTCCAAGATCTCTTTCTTGAATGATAACAGCTAATTTATACCCCATCATTGTATATGTATAGTTAGGATTATGTTTTCCAATGTGCATTATTTTGCATTTATCAACATTAAATTTCATCTGCCATTTTGTTGCCCAGTCACCCAGTTTTGTGAGATCCTTTTGTAGCTCTTCGCAGTCTGCCTGGGACTTAACTATCTTGAGTAGTTTTGTATCATCTGCAAATTTTGCCACCTCACTGTTTACCCCTTTTTCCAGATCGTTTATGAATATGTTAAATAGGACTGGGCCCAGTACAGATCCCTGGGGGACACCACTATTTACCTCTCTCCATTCTGAAAACTGACAATTTATTCCTACCCTTTGTTTCCTATCTTTTAACCAGTTACCAGTCCATGAGAGAACCTTCCCTCTTATCCCATGACTGCTTATTTTGCTTAAGAGCCTTTGGTGAGGGACCTTGTCAAAGGCTTTTTGAAAATCTAAATACACTATATCCACTGGATCTCCTTTGTCCGCATGCTTGTTGACCTCCTCAAAGAATTCTAGTAGATTGGTGAGGCATGATTTCCCTTTACAAAAACCATGTTGACTATTTCCCAACAAATATGTTATGTCAGACCAGTTCCCTACCATGATAACTAGCACCAACTGGAAAACGTTTTGGTAGTCCCAGAAAAGAGGCTATGAAAATGAATGAACTACTCTCCCACTCTTGATCTTTCCAGGTAGAGACTGAGATACACTTGCGAGTGGGAAACTATTGATGGAGAACCTGTCACTACACAGTTGTCAGTATGACTCCCTTCATGATAATTAAACTGACTTTTAAAAATATACATCTTAGGCCTGCAGAAATTTAAGTACATGGATAACTTTGCATAGGTGAGTAGTCCCAATGACGTTTACACAGGCTTAAGTCCTTGCTAGATTGGGGCCTAAAATTGTATCCTTGCCACTCGGTGGATTTATTTAAATACATAGCTCTGGTGCTCAGGTCAGACATTTAAATAAATACGGCAGTGCATATTGAGCTGTAACAACTTGAATGTGAAACCAGTAAAATATACATTTCCTTTTTTTGAAAAGAGCCTCAAGGAAATTGAAATTAAAATATTTAATGCAAAGTTAAGGTAGAGATTTTAATAGCACAAATATCAGAAAATTCCAAGTGATGGTATAGAGTCATAGATTTTAAGGCTAAAGCACTCCCAGTAATTCCCACATCTAGCCCATATCTTGTGACTGAGCTTGAGCATATCTTTCAGAAGGACACCCAACCTTGATTTAAGACCACACATGAGGGAGAATCTACCACATCCCTTGATAAATTGTCCCAGTGGCTAATTACCCTCATTGTTTGAAAACCTGAGCCTTATTTCTAGCCTGAATTTATCTAGCATGCCCATGGCAATCGTAATACTATGTTGCACGTAGATATACTGAAGCATTGACGTTAGTCCCCCATGTAGCAATGCAATATATCCATAGCTACAAGAAAAATACTACATATAGCATTTAATATTTTTTCTTCTTGTAACCTGTGCCTTGGGTTTTGGCTAGGTTCTCCTTTTTATTTTTGTAAAATCAAAATAAATAAATAAGTAACTATGAATAGAAAAGTCTAAAACAGTAGCACAGTACAGGAATGTGATTTAGTCCGACCTAAGATGCAAGACTGAATCATGTTTAAACCCTGGTGAGGGACTACTGTGTTGTGACAATCTCCCTCAACAATGGTGATCAATACAGTTTTGCTTGGGATGTTTTTCTTTTTCTCTTGTAATTGCAGTAGTTCCTTGGTACAAGCTATTGCTTTTCTGATCATGCTGAAATTTACATTTGAATAGAGAATTTCAGCACAAGGAAAAAACAGTAAATTCTGTAGTAGCAATGATTTAAAAAAATTACTAATTTCTTTTCAAATCTCTAGCATATATTCTGTTCTGATTCAGGAAAGGTTATCTAAAACCAATAAAAATCTGAAATGGTTGAAGTATAGGTCAGTCTGACCATACAGAGAATATTCAGCCATGGAGAATAAAGAGAAGCATTATTAGTCCTCTTCCTTGGCACATCTGACATGCCTACCCAAAAACTGTGACTGTGTAATCTGTACTTTGGGGTATTTACATTCCTGAAAATATGGTCAGTTTGAGATGTGTTTGCAGCCATTTGTTGGAATCTAATAAAAGAAAAATCTTCTAGGGGATCTGCTAGGGTAATTCCTATTTATTTTATCGTCCATTTTCTTTTGGAGAATTGTGAATGTTGATGTTGAGATAGAAACGGGACTTTATTGCAACTGTGAATGAATCAAAGATGAAAATGCCACAAGAGGCTATTTGTTATTAACTTCCACTCATATTCTGTCCTGTTATAATCGTAACCTCAGTATACCCATCATCCTATTTGAAGATACGGGACCAAATTCTTATCTCACAATTATATAAATACAGACTATGCCAGTGGAGATACGCCAGATTAACACAAGTATGGTTGAGTCAGAATTCAACCCCTGTGTGGCAAGCTCACAGTTCTGAGGTTTTGGGCTGGGGGAGGGAAATAGCTGTAATTTAAAAAATATATGTGTGTTATTTTCTGGATCTGCCACTGACTTACTAGCCAATCACTGTTATGCCACCCTCAATCACTGGTTTCTGTATTTCCAACACCCAGTTTCATGCTTAATCCCATGCTGGCCCTTATGAGTGGGGGAAAACTGAGTCAAAATCTGCAAAACCACCACCCTGTCCTCCTCCAAGTCCCTCCATTTCTATAACATACAAGAAACAGCGAATAGCTGATGGCCAGGCAGGTAGCAAATTGTGATTACTACTTCCAATTGGCTAAAAATTGCATAATCCTATTATTTCAATCTCCCCCATCCTCCACTCTAACCCCTTTGTTTGTCTCTTCCACCTATTATGTCTTATCTTTTAGAGTGTAAGCTCTTTTGGCAGGGACTGTCCCTTTCTGCATGTTTGTACAGCGCCTAGCACAATGGGACACCAACCTCTCAGACTACCACAATATAAATATTAATAGCAATAGCTGTGTGACCATCAGCAAGTCACAAAGGCCAAGATTTTCAGACATAACTAGTGATTTGGGGTGCCTCCATTTTGGGGTAGCCAACCTGAGACACCTTAAAGGGTCCTGGTTTTCAGAAGCTGGGCGGCTCAGCAATTCCTGAAAATCAGGCTCCTTTAAGGCATCCCAAGTTTGGCTCCCCAAACCACTAATCACTTTTGAAAATCTGGCGTTAACTTTTTTGTGCCTCAGTTTCCCCCTCTGTGCAATGGAATTAGTACTGTTTACTCCACTGCGATCTCTCAAAGCAATTTCAGACACTCACATTAAAAGCCCTATGTAAGCAAAGTGTTATTAACCATTAGAGCATCAGCAAATAGAAAGTCAATATATGCCAACAGATAACTCCTGTTCTTGTGCAGGGCAAGGGGTAAGGGGCTGGGGGAGAAGCTATGGTAATGGCAAATATCACTATGTGGTGACTTTTGTCAATGGCCAACTTTTTAATAGTCACAACTGTGTTCCATTTCATCTTAAAACCAAAACAATCATATGCCTTAAAAGACAGTTTTGCAAAGCCTTTCTTTGCCTGCCAGAAGCATGCACTGTGTCCCTGATCCCAAACTACTGAAACCAACAGGCACTTTCCCATTAACTTCAAAGGCAACAGGATCAAGCCTGGTTACAACACAAATATCATTTCCTGAAGCCCTTATGGAGAGTAGCTTCATTGAAATCAATGGGAATTCACGGGAATAAAAACTTCAGGATTCAGCTGCAAGTTCTTAGTTCCTGATCCAAAGCTCCTTGAAGTCAATGGGAATGTTTCCATTGACTTAGGCTATGTCTGCACAAACACTTTTGTTGGTATAACTTATGTCGCTCAGGGGTGTGAAAAAATACACCCCTGAGCGACATAAGTTACACCAACAGACGCGCCAGTGTGGACAGCGCTATGTCAGCGAGAGATGCTCTCCTGCCGACATAGCTACCCCTGCTCGCTGGCGGTGGTTTAATTATGTTGACCGGAGAGCTCTCTCCCATTGGCATAGAGCGGCTACACGGGAGCAGGGCTGGCTCTAACTTTTTTGCCGCCCCAGGCAAAAAAGAAGAGCACTGCCCCGCCGTAACCCCCCCCCCCAGAGCGCCACGCTGGGCCGCCGAAACCCCCGCCCCCCGCCCCCGAGCGCCGCACCGGGCCGCCCAAACCGCCGGAGCGCCGCGCTGGGCCACCCAACCCCGCCCCCGAGCGCCATGCTGGGCCGCCCAAACCCCAAACCCCCGGAGTGCCGGGCCGCGCCGGGCCGCCCAAACACCCGCCCCCCCCCACCCCAAAACCCCCGGTGCACCACGCCGGGCCGCCCAAACCCCCGGTGCACCACGCCGGGCCGCCCAAACCCCCGGAGCACCGCGCCGGGCTGCCCAAACCCCCGGTGCACCGTGCCAGGCCGCCCCCTCCCAGCACCACCGAAGACCCCGCCTCAGAGCTGCCCCACTGAAACACCCCCCACGCTGCCCAGCCAAAACAAAAAAAACCCCCTCAAGCGCCGCCCCACCAAACAAAAAAACAAGAACACCGTGAGCGCCCCCCGCCACCCCAACATTGGCCGCCCCTTCTAAGGCGCCGCCCCAAGCACGTGCTTGGTCGGCTGGTGCCTGGAGCCGGCCCTGCACGGGAGATCTTAAAGTGACGCAGCTGCATCAGAACAACGGTGCCACTGTAAACTCTCTAGGGTAGATGTGGCCTTAGTGCACTTTAGATCAAGCCCTTACATGGTGATTGGGAAAAGCCGATGGTATTTTCTTTAACTGCATGGAATTAGCCATACAATTTGTCAAGGAAAACACATCATTAAAGAAGCATTTGATGTCTGAAATGGGTGTACGTATCACCGTTTACACTAGGCCCCTGCTGTAGAATTGTATATACTACTTCATATTTCAGTATCTGATTGTCTGGGCTTGTTTAAATCAGCTACCAGAGAGAGAGAGAGAGAGAGAGAGAGAGAGAGACTCTGATCCTTTGTTCAGTGCTTATCTTCGTGTGTGTGTGTGTGTGTGTGTGTGTGTGTCTTGCTTCAGATAACTTAACAGGTAATCATCCAAGATGTCAGATAAACTGACTGCAAATTGCAATTCTACATGGCTGAAAGGAGCATTGTTGTTCCTTTATCAAGCAGGTATTGTATTTATACAGTCAAGCAATCAGTTGATGTGAAAAAGATAATTCCCTCAAAATTTGGCACATAAACTTTTCAGGGAAAGATAAATGATATTTAATTTTTTTTTCACTTGATTTAGAGCCAACAGAGCTCCCATGTTGCAAAGGGCAGCTATTATGATTCCACTGCTTTGTGCGTTTCTCGGTTTTCAGTCTGAAGTATCCTGTCAGCCATCATGGCTGCTTGGCCAGCAATGGGTCTGACTCAGCACTGAAATAGACATTTCTAGATGTTTTGATGACTGAAGAAAGCTGCTATACTTTACCCTGGAAAATACCCAGATTCTCCTTTCCAGCTCCAGGTAGTTTGTTATATGCTAACCAATTGCCTGTGCTACCTTTCATTATTTATGTTAAGATAACTGGGAATGGAACATTGAAATCAACCAGATTTATACTGACAGGTTTCAGAGTAGCAGCCGTGTTAGTCTGTATCCGCAAAAAGAACAGGAGTACTTGTGGCACCTTAGAGACTAACAAATTTATTTAAAATTAAATAAATTAAATAAGACTAAATAAATTTGTTAGTCTCTAAGGTGCCACAAGTACTCCTGTTCTTTTTGCAGATTTATACTATACCCCTTGCGTCTGATGAAGTGGGCATTCACCCACGAAAGCTTATGCTGCAATACTTCTGTTAGTCTTAAAGGTGCCACAGGACCCTCTGTTGCTTTTTACAGATTCAGACTAACACGGCTACCCCTCTGATACAGATTTATACTGGTGCTTTCGGGAGCAAAATCTGTCTCAATGGTATTTTATATTAATACTCCGTGAGCCAATACACCTTCATTGCATTGTGGACACACAGAAGTTAAAATGGTGTTACTGTAAGGCTGGCATGTCTAGCTAATTAATGTATCGGCAAATATTTATCACTGGTCCTACTCCCACTGTTGTTCTCCCACTACAGATCTAGGTACCACAGGGCCAAATATCACACTCAACTGCACCAGGAACTCCCATTGGTGTCAATGTGAATGGAGGGTTGAAGGTATAAATAGGATCACAGTACTATGAGATAAGACAGACTGATTAGATCAACACCATTCCCTGACATGGCCCAATACTCTTCCAGTTATGGAACATATCAGATAGTGTACCGATGCTACATGATGGCCCTACATCTGCATGGTGCTAGTTCGTGGGTTGCTAATGCAATTTCAGCCTGAGAAGTCCATGTGCATGGAATGAGAAGAGGATCTTCTTTCATTGTAGCATGTGTAACTATCCTTAGGCAGCAGTTAGCTATCCCTCCTATCCTTAGGGGGGGAGGGATAGCTCAGTGGTTTGAGCATTGGCCTGCTAAACCCAGGGTTGTGAGTTCAATCCTTGAGGGGGCCACTTGGGGATCTGGGGCAAAATTAGTACTTGGTCCTGCTAGTGAAGGCAGGGGGCTGGACTCGATGACCTTTCAAGGTCCCTCCCAGTTCTAGGAGATGGGATATCTCCATTAATTTCATTTCAATTTCAAATTTCAGTTTATATAAGCCATAAACAATAACCATAATTTAGGGGCATCATAGCATTACACCATTCAACTTTATATAGGACCTGTCACATATCTAAGCAACAGAACCGAGTATAAACTGTGGCCTCTATTTTCTATTCAACTGGAAAATCCCTTGTCAGTTCACAGGCTGCTTTTCCTAGCTGACACGCTGTGGCGGGCTGAGGCAGCTGCTTTCAGGGTAAATGTTTCGGATTCAGATTGGAACAAGGCCAGTTAGTAATTACCTGAAAGGCCAGGATGCTGGGCATCTGCCTTCCCACCAAAGTCAATGGGAGTTGCAGGTTCTCAGCATCCTGTGGATTTGGCACTATGGGTCAGATCCTCGGCTGGTGTAAATTGGCGTAGCTCCACTGATTTGCACCACCTGAGAAGCTGCCCCTAAATCTGCAACACAGACAAGTTTCCATTCAAACATGAGTCATTAAAATGTCTTCTCTTTCTGACCACACTGGAGGCGTAAAGTAACACACAGAGGGGGATCCTATTTATAAGCTATTGTGTCATGCGCCTAATTTGAAAATGGTATTTGTCAGCGAAAGCAATAATTTTTTCAAGATGCTCACACAGGGCGCCTAAGCAAATAGCCCTGAAAATTACAGGCCTATAAACCTTGCTTTGACTAAAGTAACCTGATGATGTTCACTGCTGAACTATTTGGGGATTGCTATTTAAACACAGCCCACAGTTCATTATCATTTGTGTTTCTCGGCTAAGCTTTTACTCTTTTGTAAATCCACTTCAGTCCCGGATTGAGACATTCACAAACCTGCCAGGTCATTCCTGCTTATCTTTCCCATGACACTCTGTCTCCCAATCAGCCTAGGGCCATGTCAGTGCATTTCCACATAAAGCAATTCTTCTAGCTGAATGGAGGCATTTCTCCCCCTCTGCACACACCCCATTTGGGCCTAGTAGCACAGTTTAAACACAGACAGTATGACAGATGCATAGTGGTTTTCTCAAGCAGAATGGAGATAGGGACCATGGACTGAATGCTAAATGTACCATACACTAAACATAAAAACAGACCAGACATGCTTACTAGATTTATACTAAAGCTTACTTTCTCTGGCTGGTCAAAGGTTCAGGCACTTATAATAGTTTCCCAAGGCATGTTGACTGTGACAGATTTTAAAGAAGAGGCTCCTGAAGGAGTTCAAGGCATAAATTGAATTACAGTATGCTTGGCCTGTGGTTGCTAGGGAGATTCAGGAGCCTAAGAGAAAGTTCCTGGTGATTTTTCACTGTTGTTTGAAGGCTGTGAAATTAAGGCTTTGTGGAATACTCGCTGGGACAAGGTTGAGGTTGGCGTTAACCATTGACATCGAGCAGGAGTGGCCCAGAGGGGGCAAATTTGTATGAAACAGATATGACAAAGCAACATTTTGATCAAGACATTGGTCTGTTTAAGAGGGGCCGCTTTACCCTTTATTTAAAGCGAGACACACACAGTCCAAGTTAAGATTGTTAAATATTTTCAGCTGGAAGCAGGCCTGAACCAAAGTCCCGGAGCCCAGACCCTCTTGAACGGTGGGAAAGTTCGGACTGGAATCAGGGGTCTCCCTAGCTTAGTAACAGGTTAAACCAAATTCCCAGAGCTTTGGGACATTGCAGCTCGGAGGCTGAGCTCAGCTCCGCTCATCCTATCAATTTGGACTATTTGGACTTCCCTCGATAAGGAAGGGCCTGAGGCATGGTAGCCAGGGGCATTGTGCCTGTGTAGTGGGTGCCCAAGGGGTGGTGGCTGGGGAGCCAGGGAGAAGAACACTCAACTGCTACACCTCTAGAATAGTGTAATGTGCACTTCCCTGAGCACCATCCTCCCATGATGCCCAATGTGGGTGCAGCCCTGGCCTTGCTTCCAATCTGCCCAAACTGAGGCAAACCCTCCCTGAGGAGTGTAGCATTCCCAGCAGCACAAGCCTCCCCACCTGGCACTCAGGGTGCACTAGCAGATGCCTCCTGCTTGGGAGCACCAAACAGGAAAGAGTGATCCTGTTCCCTTTCCCACCCTAGCACATCCAGGCAGGGAATGCCAATGGTGTGGCCCTTAGATTGCAAAACTCAGCCAGGAAGGGACCTGCCTATCTTCTATAAAATGTCTAAGGTGCTGCATAAATAAATATATAATAATTAATAATATAACATGAGAGTGGTGAAAGCAGAGTCAAGAAGTACCACGCACAAAGGCCTGTTTTTCAGCACATCAGTAGGTGCCATTCACTCCTGAAAAACAAGGTGCTTCATAGTCATCTTCATGTTTTTCTTGAGAGGCTCCCTGAACCACTTTACTACCTGTGTAACTGAACCCTGGGGGATTCACAAGAGAGACCTTAAGCTAACAGAACTCTGTGCTGCAAACAAGCCCATGATTCTTCCAGTGAAACTACTTGGCAGGAGCTTTTATCCATAAAAGGAGATTTGTGTCAGGATGGGCCAGTGGCTAGACTGCTAGCTCAGGAAACCTCGGTTTAGTTACTAGCTCTGCTACATATTTCTTGTGTGACACTGGGTAAGTCACTTAGTTGCTCGGTGCCTCAGTTTCCCATCTACAGAATAAGAGTATTTCCCCACCTCACAGGGACATAGGGAGGATTAATACATTAAAGGTGGTGAGGTGCTCAGATACTGTGGTAATGGGGACCATATAAGTAGATAGTGGTCGCGCACTTTTCCATACTAGAAGAGTACGGGATTTTTAGAAAATCTGGCCTCTCAATTTGCAGATGTTGCCAATAACTGCAGGCACTACTTTGCATGTTCAGTTGTTTGCAGGAGCAGTGTAAGGCTAGGTGTCTGGCTGTACTCACAAATCATGTACTCAGTCATCTAAATGCCACAAGGCCAGATTCTGCCAGTCTTACTCTCATGGGGTCAGACCTTGTTCTGCGAGCAGTCCCACTGATCCATCATTGATTTCTATAGGACTGATTGTAGGCTACAGTACCACTCAATGCAAGCGAGGGTGGCACTATCTGGCCCACAAATTTTACCTGAGAATAACTTCTGTCTGTAGTTAGATCTACACTTTGGGTGGCGTGTAGAGTACAGACACTGCATGCTCAGCTAGCACGGATATAAACAGCAGTGTAGACGCTGAGGCATGGCTTAGCCGTGTAGAGTAGAGGGCCTTCCATGCCGGAACCTGTATATTCCCTATGCGTCTCTCTACACACCCAAGTAGTGCCTCCCCTGTCTGCTGCTGTTTTTATCAATGTAGTGTCTGTCCACTTCACCAGTGTCAGAACCTTTCCCGGCCTCAGTAAAAGGCTCCAGCAGCAGAAAAAGGCTGTGGCATGGGGGAGAAAATTAGGGGGGGGGAGACTGCTAGAGCCTATACCCGCTGCCTCCCCCTGCCAGAATGCCTTTCACTGCCCTGTGTAGCTACACACTGCAGTGACAAATGTGGACACAGCCTGCCTCTCACTGTGGTGTGTACCTACATGTAACCTACACTTCACCGCAAGTGCGAATGAGGTTTATCTTACATATTTATGTAGCACGGATCATCACAGTATTTAGGTGTTGCACATCATTGTGGGAGACCTGGTTAAGGCTAGGCTGGCAATTAAACCCCAAGATTAAACATGTGGAGGGCCTAGTTTTATAAATCCTAGTTGAAAACTCTAGTAGTTCCCATTTCTCTCAAATCAATTTCTTTCCATTCTCAGATCCTCTCCCAGCAGGGCCCCTCACTGCCCATCAGCTAAGGTATCTCTTGGCAGGGCAGCATGTATTTGAGGTGAGCTGACGTCGTCTTCATTTTTTTTTAAAGTTGCAGAAGTTAAAAAAAATTCACCAGGATGCACCCCTCTATTTCTTGTGTTGACCTATTGTGTACAAAAATGTCATTGCTCTGTTTGCTGAGATGAGGGAAGTGAATAAAATACATAGGAGGGGAAGAAAGGGGAATGAGTTTACATTCACTCCTGAACTGTTTGCTCTGAAACACTACGCAATGCAGATTAATGTCTTGGCACAAGAGAGTTCAGATGCGGTCCTGAGATTATGCCTTCTCCAAAAAGAATAACAAAGGAGAAATCTTGTAAAGGCGAGGAGGGGAGAAACCACTGAATATCCACATCGTAAGAATTTTAACATACAGAAAAAGGAAGCAGCCTTAGGTGAAATAAAGCAACTAAGTAGAGGAGTCACTCTGAAATAAAATTCAACACAACGTGATTGATACACTAGGAAGCTATTTAACCTATAATTTTTTATGGCAATTTAAGCACAGGAATCACTTCAACCTCTCTGGTGACTCAGTAACAGACTTAAAGGTGGCAATTTTGCAACAGAAAAGCTTCAAAAACAGACTCCAACGAGAAACTGCTGAATTTGAATTAATATGCAAACTAGATACCATTAATTTAGGTTTGAATGGAGACTGGGAATGGCTGAGTCATTACACAGATTGAATCTATTTCCCCATGTTAAATATCCTCACACCTCTTGTCAACTGTCTGAAATGGGCCATCTTGATTATCACTACAAAAGTTTTTTTTCTCCTGCTGATAATAGCTCATCTTAATTAATTACCCTTTTAAAGTTGATATGGCTACTTCCACCTTTTCATGTTCTGTATGTATATATATCTCCTTCCTATATGTTCCATTCTATGCATCTGAAGAAGTGGGCTGTAGCCCACGAAAGCTTATGCTCAAATAAATTTGTTAGTCTCTAAGGTGCCACAAGTACTCCTGTTCTTTATACTGGAACTGTTGTTTTCCTTTTCCATCCTCCACAATCCTGCTCTGTTACCCTGGCATATATCTGGAGTAATTCCACTGAGAATTAACAGGATAACTTGGTCATCATTTTAAATCTTACAATCAGAGTTTTCAAAAGGGTCAGCACTCCCAGTCTGCAAGTTGCAACCTTTACTGCAGCATTTGTGGAATAAAAGTGTAATGAATACACTTTAACAAAATGGGGAAGAAATTTACAAAGATTCAGTTGTCATGGAAATCAAGAAAGATGAATAAATAGTGTTAAGGGTCCATAAAAGGACATAATTTGGTGATGACTTTCAAAAGATGGATTCTAAAGAACTTCACATGAAAGATGGGTATTCTGCAAACCATGAAAAGGGTAAAGAAGAAAGGGTAAAAAAGAAAAGGAAGAAGAGGAGGATGAAAGAAGGCAATACCAAGGTAATGCATTATGAATCTGTTACAGGTGTTTTGGAGAGGCTGAGGTGACTTTGGGTCATGTCAGATAACAGGAACAATGTATCAGATTAAGCAGCCCCACCAGACATTGTGTGGGGGAAAGAAGAATGGTTTAGTAGTAAGGGCCCTTGCCTGAGACTTAGGAGGTCCAAGTTCAATTTCCTGCTCCACCACAGATTTCCTGTGTGATGGTGTAAGTCTGTCAGACTCCCTATGCCTCAATTCCCCATCTATAAAATGGGGATAATAGTGCTTCCTACCTCATAGGGAAGAAATTAACCGCAGTTGCTTGACAGAGATAACATTATTCAGTATCCCCTGCATTATTACTATACACAGAGGAGTCAAACAAGGCAACACGTTCTCACCAAAGCTGTTTGCAGCAGTACTGGAGTCGCTGTTCAAGAAATTGAACTGGGAAGAAGGAATCAGAATTGACAGAGAACAGTTAACGCATCTTCTGTTAGCTGACGACTGTGTAATACTGGCAAAGGACACAGCAGAACTGGAGAACAAATTGCAACTGCAAACACTTTTGCCTGATATCGGGTTGGAAGCGAACACATCGGAGACGAAGTGGATGAGGAATGAGCATTGTGCAGAAGGAATCATCACTCTAAATGGGAAAAAAATCGAGGAGGTCGACAAATATATTTACTTGGGTCAGCAGATGAGCAGAGACAACTCATTCAAAGGGGAATGCAGTAGGAGGCGAAAGGTGGGGTCTTTAAATAAAGACATCTCTAACGGATGATGAACTGCCCATGAAGAAAAGGAAAGCACTGTTTAACTCCACTGTTCTGCCAGCAATGATATACGGAGCAGAAAGCTGGTCAACGACGAAAGCGGAGGAAGAAAAATTCGCTGTCACCAAGAGAGCAATGGAAAGGCAAATGTGTAAGATATCGCTCCGTGAATGAGGAGATCAGAAGGCATACAGAGTTGACCGATGTAATGCAGGCAGTGTACGACACAAAGTGAAAATGAACGGGTCATCTAATCCGTAGGGAAGACAATAGGTGGACAACCCGCATCAGTGACTGGATCCCCAGAGACAAGCGACCACTGGGCAAACCGAAAACATGCTGGGCCGAACCCATGACAACACTCTTTGGCCAGAAATGGAAAGAACGTGCTTGCAACAAAATAGTGGTGTGGTGTTGACTTGCGTTTGTGGAGGGACGGATGAGGACAAGTCGGACAAAGGTGACATCACAGGGGCATTGTGTGGCTAAATCCATCAAACACAGTGAGGTGCTTAGATACTCCAGAAATGGGGGCAATGTGAGAGAGACAAGACTACCTAAAAGCTTCTATGCACACACAGCTACCCCTGCACCTGGGACCTGCTCATATAGCTATAGCTTTTCTTCATAAGAGAATTACAGTGCTGCACTTTGCAAAGCGGAAAATCTAGGAAGGGTTATGATCTGTGTTTAATTAATGTTTTTTTGGGGGGAGAGGGGGGTTGTTTTGTATTTTGTTTAATGCTTGCCAAGATGGTGAGCGGGTGACATAAAGAACAAGGACACTTCGACCAGATGCAGTGCCAAATCCTGCCTGCTTGTCTCTATTCATATGAGCAGGATCTGGCTTAGCTCCAAAACTTGAGGGTATGAACAATGGCTGATCACCACAACAGCTCTTCAGGTTGGGAGGGGCCTGTGGAGAAAACAATTTATATGAACTTAAGTTGGATCTATGTTTAAAGGGGAAGAGAGGCATCCTTGGGGTGGACAGGTTTGCCCTAGATCCACCCGTTTTACTCCAGTTCATATTGACTGGAAACTTGATGGGACTGATCCAAACTGGGAAGGAGTGAAGAGGCCCAGAGAAGCACTCCAGCTCACCACAGACCTGTCATGTTTGGGTTTTAAATGCAAAGTGAAACTGGACTGGTTGAGAGTAACCTGAGCTGTGGGAGGAGTGTTATGATTAGAGATGGGAGAACAGATTGGTACAAAATAACTCTCCTGTTTTACAAGCCACACTTGAAATGGACCCTCAGACGTATGCGTAAGCCACACAAAAGTAGTGTGGTGCTTTGTCCCTCTCCAGGGGCCACATGACAGAAGGGGTTAAATGAGTCTGCTACAGCTGCCATGTAAGGGGCTAGGGCTAGAATTTTCAGAGCCCATTGGATTTGGGCACCTACCTCTTTTAGGCAAGTAGGAGAGATTCATGCTAAAGGAATCGGGTTCAGATCCCATTGCTAAGCCCAGGTAGAGCTGGTCTCATTTGATACATAATTTATCAAAATTATGATCAGAAGGGCCACTTTCATTATATCCTAGGCCAGGCCTGGAAGCAGAGGGCATGGGAGTCTCATGGGAGAGCCTGTTCCATCAAGCTTGATACTGTTGATGCATGCAGTTTGGGTGGTTTGAATAAGCATCTCAAAGGTGCAGTGCGCATTCAAACAGAACTTGAGCTCTGACCCAGCTGAAGTGTGCTTGTTTCTCATCAAGATAGTATCAAGGGAAGAAGACCTTACTGCAGTTATCCAGCCTCCTTGGATGCATTTCATTTGGATGTATTGACCTCTTGAGGTCCCTTCCAGTCCTATGATTCTATGATTCTATTTAAACTGCAGCAGGATGGCTCCCTCTGCATAGTGTCTCAGCTAGATAGAGATGTTGGAGAAAAGAGAGACGTTGACAGCAGAGGGTGGAGATGCTCATGGGATCAGGCAACAGTTTTACAGGTCTGGAGAGGCAAAAATCAAGGGGTGATTATCGTTTTACAGTTGTCTTAAAATGCAGTTAACTAACATAAACCAGAGTCGTTTGGCCTGCCTGCAAGTCTTAGCAAGTAAGAGAATGAAAATAGAACCTAAAGGAATCCCTATGAATGCTGGTGCAAAAGAACCCAGAGGCTCACATTAAAAATGTGGCTTTACTTCCCTTTTCACCCTCTCATTTCACATGCAGTGGTTATGTGCTGAGGCAGGTAAGGTGGCAAAAACAACCCTGGTTCATGCTAGTTAACTGCATTTGAACAGAGCTATAAAGCAATAATCACCCTTTGATTTTCACCTTTCCAAGCTTATAAACCTGTTGCCGGTGCATCAACATTCAGCTCAGTAGCTCCTGTGTTTTTGCTAACCTCTCTATCCAGCCTGAGCCATGCCCCTCACTGAGGAACTGAACTTAGCTCTTCTGAGGTTCCAACCTACAAGACCATCCTTCCTCCCCAGCAAAGCTTCCAACAAGGGTGCCAATTAATGTCAGTTATTGGGCATTGTCCTGAGTCCTTCAGATTCATTTCACGTAGACAAGGGGGCAGTCATTAGAAAGTGATGACTTGTGTTCATTACCAACCCAGCCTGTACTTTAATAAGGGTTTGTCTACGGAACATTTAGTTACTGGCAAATCTACCCCACACTAGCCTGCCATGCAGTAACTATCCCAGTGGACCCCGTTGATGCTCACTAACAGTTTGTTAGTGTACTTTAATCTACTCCCGTTTTAAAGCAGGATAGACCAAAGTGCATTAAGGAATTGTTAGTGCATGTCAACAGGGTCCACATGGGCAGTTAGTGTACGGCAAGCTAATGTGGGGTAGATTCACACCCTAGCTTGTCGCTAACTAAATGTTCCTGTAGACAAGCCCTAAGTCACCTAGATGGGAAAGTCTCCATATCCCACTGCTCGTCCCCAAGATATTCCTCTGTGTTCTACTTTTTCTCTTTAAACAGGAATTGGTAGAGAATAAAGGGCATGTTACAGGCTGATGGAAACATTTTTCAGTACAGCTTCTTAGTGCTGTAGCACTATTTTCTTCTCTTTGTTTCATCAAGTTCTAATCCACCTTTCCCCCACCCCCACTTTACAACTCTGGCTCAGAACAGGTTTGCAGAGTAAAGAAAGGAATGTTCACATGTCTCTTAAAATACAACTCCTAATTTCTTTTTTCTTTATTTAAACAGCACAAAAGTCACCTGGGTAGTCTTATATTACAAATGCAGTCCACTTACACGTACATTTGTAATTCTGTCTCCAAATCATTAAGCTGAACCTTGAGAAGACTGGATAACATACAGTGCCTTTAGGCTTCGATATGTACTCTTTAGGCATCTTTATCTTGAATCGAAAGCAGTTATTAGCTAATGTTTTCACTTTATTGTATGCTTTAAAATAATGAAAGCTAATAAAACGGATTTCCAAAGTCATTCAATTTTAAAGGTAATAAATCAAGCTGTAGAGATTCGGGGGATGGTGGGAGTGCATTTGCTACACACTACCTAAAAATTAATACCTTGCTGTTTTACATTATTATAAAATGTGAATTTATATTTTTAAAATGCCTGGTTGATTAATTGGTCCCCTAACCGAGCATTCAGGCAGCTACTGTGATGAAATATATTGTGGATTGACTGGGCTGTGGATTACTACAAAGCTGAGTAATTAACCCTACTGGGAGTCATATATCAGGCACTGAGGTTCAAAATATCCCATCATGAGTTGGTGTTAGTAAGGAGTCAAAAGTACGGGGGCAAATTCCTTCCTAATGCAACCTCCAGTGGTGTCAATGGAGTTACACCAGGGATGCATTTGGCAGAGAACTTATGTTTTTACTTGTGGAGTGTGAAGGTTAAAGCAGTCAGGCTAGGCTATATGAAACCTTAATGATTCACTATTATCACTGTTAGCAGGGTCATTCTTCAAATGGCAGTTTATTAAATCTCTGAGGGACTTTCACTAAGAAATGCCAAGATTTGATTCCCGCCCTCCTGCCCAGTCTTATTTTGGTCTTTAGCACTTCTGGAAGGGTCAGGTGCAGAGAGGGAAAATTTTGAAAATAAGCAACTTGTTAAAAGTCTGATGCTACATAATTCATGTGCCCAAAACCTCAACAGAAGAATGCCAGGAGTGCAGGATGTAGTTCCAGATACAGAAACTTGCTATTTTCACATGTCCTTTTTCTTTCAAGTTGCAATATTTTCTGACAATTGCTGTTCACAGTGGGTGAAATTCACTTCCCTCACAAAGCTGTAGAAATCGTGTTTTAGGCAGATAGAAGTGGATGGGGATTGGGGGGTCAAAGTGAACCACCCAGCTCAGGGTCCGGGCTACAGTACACCACTGATCCCTTGTGTTAGTCTACGTGATGCAGAAGTAGCTGCAGATCCCCACATTGACTTGCATGGGGTTTTAGAGCAACTGGTTCACACTGTCATGGATTCTGCAGTCCTCTCACTGGCCTGGCTCCCACACTACCCTCTGCACTGGCCTGGTCAGGACTGATACGGAGCCCACCCACTCCTACTGAAATTGTCAGTGGTTTGTTTTGACATTTTTGAAATGAACATGTCTAGTTTCCCTGCTGAAAATGACTTTTGGTTTAGAAATGTAAGCTAATGATAGTAAAAGCAAATTTAAAAATAAAAATGGTCAAAATCAAAACGAATTGACCCAAAACCGAATTTTTGGATTTTCAGATCACACAGGTTTGATTGACTTTTACATCCTCATTTGGGATGAGAATTTTTTTTGATTTCTGAAAATTTTTGTGGGATTGGAAAACCATTTCTCGCCCAGACCTGGTAATAATATAGTATGGCAACTTGAACCACAGGTTTGTGGGAGTGCCTCAGTTTAAACAATGGCTAATTCTTTTTCACAATCCTTTACATGTGAGGAAGAACAGCCTTATAATGGCCAAGAAATAGACTAGATTTCTACGACACTAACATCCTCTATCATTTACTACCACCAAATGTGCTGAGTGCTGGGTACGTTACACTAAGAAAAGGTAATTGTGCTTATTGAGAACTAAGAGGCCTGAATCCAATTTTAGTAACTTTGGTGGGTCTGTTTCAGTGTAGATTAAAGAAAACAATTATTTCTCATCCTACAGCATGTGCCTACTAAGGAGAAGCCTCTTCATTTTTCATAAGTGTACATCATTAGGGAAATGTCTTTTTCCTGCATTAGAATAAATTACTATGCAGCAAGCATGGACTTCAGCTAATTGTGTTGGAAAAGAGAAGAGCATCTACTGTCTTCTGTGGTTAATATGTTAAACCGGATAAGGAAAGTGAATTAGCTTTATAATCACTATTTCAGCTGTCCAGGAAGCAAAGATACCCATTTTTGCTTTACAAAGAGAAGGAGAAATTTAATTTAGAAGGGTTTTTAATAACTACAATAATTCATGAGCAGGAAGAAATTACAGTGGGGTTAGGATATCTGATTGGTTTAGCTTGCACCATGCCCGGTATAATCTAGTCATTGTGCTGTAGCTTATTGTCCAATCCATGGGGCCAAATTCTACTGAGCTACAATGATGTAAGTGAAGAATAGGGCTGTTTAACTCAGTGGACTTACTCCTGATTTACAACTAAGATCAGAATCCAGCCTATGTACTTTGGTTTTTCTTTTCCTGCATTTGTAGCATTATTGGGCTGAGTACATTGTACCTATGAGTGGGAGAGTACAACAGTGCAGTGGACTAAAGATAGGTTGAGATTTTTCCTACTTTTACACCTAATATCCCATATGGGACAATTAAAGAAAGCATTTAATGTATTTTTGTCACAGCAATATGTCTTAAGATTTATCTGATGAGCATGCTGCTTGGTGTCCGACCACCCCCAATTAAAACGACTGCAGCCTTTTAAGCCAATTCTGTAATTTACACACACTGCATGGAGATTCCCACTGGCTTCAAATGCCACTGAAATGAGCACAGTATAAATATTGCATCCAGATTTATACATCCAGGCACGGAACACTTGCAGATTCACGCTCTTCTACAGCAGTGACACCCAACTATACAGCTTTCAATTATTACTGCTGTGTTTGACCCAGCCCCATCGCTTACAGCACTGAATCTGGGATGATCGATACCATCTCTTAGATTTTGTGCACTGAATCTGGGTGAAAGATATTGAGTATCTTTTAGTTGTGGGATGAACTATCAGTATCTCCTCTTCTTGCATAGAGCTATCTTGAGCTTAACAACATAGGACTTAAAATCAATTTCCTTTTACTTCAATGGAGTTACTCCAGAGATGAATTTGGCCCTAGAGCTCTTGTGTTCATTTTGCACAATGGCAGACCTTGCCCAGCAGATCCAATTTTATTCTCACAGCGACCAAGCAGCAGTATATTGCTCAGGTAATGTGCTTGCAGCATTCCTACAGTCCAAGTGGAATATGTATTTCTTTCACTCTTACCAGCTGGACTGATTTGTTGGCGCATTGAACTGGACATCAGAGTTGAGGACTGAAGATCTCTTTCATAAGCTTCAGTTCCCTCAACTACTTGCAATATTCCTGCCTCAATCATGTTCACAGGGTGTCTAGATATGGTGACCATAACAACCAGGGCATTGCCAGACATGATTGAAGCTCATCATGCATAGGAGTAGTCTCTTATATTTCATTGGCATGCAAACTAAGTGCTTGCTATTTATCAGGGGTACAAGTAGCTGGTGGTCTGTCAAAAGTTTACAGGAATTTAATCCATACTGTATTTTACAGCGATTTATTTTGCATGATTGTACCATGTTATCTTAATCTGAGCACAGACCCTGAACTTAATTACATCAGTGAAAATCTTGATCTCTGTTACATTGTGACTATGAACTTACTCTAGATTTATAATACTGCTGAGGTCAGACTCTAGCCTAAGCAATCTCACCATTGGTCAGTGTACTGAAGTAGTAGGCAATTGGCAGCATCTGGTCATTGTAGTCTGGCAAATATATGTCTTGATCCATAGTTACCTACATCTATAGCTACTGGCTGAGTGGCATTGTAGAAGTAAGCACTGGCACTGAAAACAGGAATTATTTCACACTTTTGAATGCTACCACTTGTTGGGCTCTAATTCTAAATGCTTTCACTTTCAGAGTTCATTTGAAGGATGTAGTAAATCAGTGAAGATAGGTACATATCTGCACACATAGGGAATCACATCCAAGATTCTTCCATCTGGTGAACCAGTCCTATTGCTACAGTTAGTTCACAGCTTAACAAACTTAAAATACAACTTGAACTGGTGTATTTTAACTTTATATTTATATTTGGCTAGAAACTTTTCACTGCAGGAACATTTCCTCACATACAGAGGTAGGGTTTGTTAACTAAGCAGGATTATTCCAATTCCGGTATATGGATTCAGAGAACACATTTGCCTCTGCTTTTGTTTCCCTTTTAAATCTGACTCCAGTATCATTTATAGGTAGAGTCCAATTTCACAGCTCACTAGAATAATCAAGGCAGGTGAGCCCAGGCAGAATGAAGCCCTTGGAACTACTATCCCCCTGCTTTCTCAATCTCAACTCTGACTATAGCTGGTTAGAAAAAGGCTCTGAAAAGACCCCTCAGTCACAGCAGCACCTCAGTTCCCCTCAGCTCAGTCTCTGACGGAAGTGTCAGTTATCCAGTGTAATAGGCATGTTGCAGGATTGCCAGCCACAAACATTCCAATATCATGAGCCAGGCCCCCAGAATCCTGAGATGTTAAATAGAGTAAGTTTTGGGTTCTTGTTATTTCCTTTCAGTGTTGGAGGTTCTGGGGCCATTTTCATGTGGCGGTGGGAGGGAGGGTCTCCAATCATGAGGTCTCGAAACCCAGGTGTTGGGTATAACAAGGTTTTACCCAATCTGGCATTGGGCCCTTCTGCTGCCTCAGTTTCTACTTCCTGGGCTTCTTAAGACCTGCACCCAGCCACTGGGGTGTCAAATAACACCCCTTCTTGGAGTCTCATTCATTAAAACAACATCAGAGTGCAAATACCAACTTATACCAAAACAAGTCTTTCCCCCACCCCATGATTTCTACAGCCCCTGGCGGGGTTCAATAGTTCTTTCCCCAAACCCAGGTTCTGTTGCCTGGTATTTCCTCAGCCTCTTATTCATAGGTCTTCTGCTCTTCACTGCAGGTTGCTCCAGCCAGGCCTTCTCATGTGGCTAGTGTAGGAGACCCTGGTACTCTCTGACCCTGGGTTTCCTCTAGGTCCCCTGCAGGTCTCTCTCCCCTTTACCCTTATTATCAGGGCCTAAGGCCCTAACTCACTTGCTGTCAGCTCCTTCAGAGCAGGGGAGCTCCTCCAAACCCACTTAGAGCTTCTCTGACCCTCCCTGCCCCAGTCTTTCCTAGCCTCTGATCTGCCTCTGTTCACTGGAGCAGACTCCCTCTTACAGGAAGCCCCGCCCCTAGACTGTCATCACATGAGGCCCAGTCACCTGACCCAACCACCAGTACTAGATAGCACCAGTGTCTATCATGTCAATGAGCACAATTTAGATCAGTGCATCAGATTTGGATCTCAGGTACACCAGTGTAAATCTGGAGTCTTCTTCTTAGCATATACGAAACATGCCTCCAGTGGCACGTGACCAGGATTCATCACTGAATTTGGTCCGATGGTTGGATCGTTAGCTTCCCCGGCTTGGATTGGGTACTGACAGGGAGTGTGACATGAATGCTGATCCATGCTCCCAGTCTGGAGTAATTACTGTGAAGCCAACAGCACTAGTCTGATTCACACTGGTGTACCTGAGATCAGCATCTGGCCCATTTACACTGTGGACAATGAATAAATGTAATACACGTGCCAGCAGAACCTAACTATAGTACACAGTCCTCGTTATGTTTATGCAAATACTGCATATTATGGTATGTAAAGTAAAACTCAGTTTGCAGCAGGATTTTGCTTTATCAAAAGTCAATACAAACACTGGATTTATGAACTGCACATTAAGCCTTATGATTTATTCCACTTTCTCTGCCCAGATCTGTGTGCTTTCCTCCAGGGATCGTATCTGTGTACGTATGCACTTTCTGAAATTTCTATGCACCATTCAGATACAAAATGCTCTTTCATAAGGCTAGCTACATGGCGTCAAGAAAGCAACTGTGTTTCTTTCATAAAATTTTAAACTCAGTCAACTACACAACGTACAGTATTTGGCCTTTGGAAAATAGCTAGCTCTGTGTGTACCGAAGTGATATATTAATACAGAAATGTTCTTTTAATTTAGAAATGCCTGTGTTTCCGTCCCTGGCCACAGGGCGCCGTAACAGAAGCACAAGGGCCTCTCTGTTTGTGTCACCGTGTTTGATGCAAAATAGGTAAACTCTGACGCACTCTCTTTTCCAGCAAAGTAGCTGCCCTCTGTTTGTGTTCTGCCCCGGATGAGGCATTTCTGTGCTCCCGAAACGTGCTCAGCAAATCGCCAGTGAAAAATGCTCAAGGAAATATAAACTCACACAGTTTCTTCTCCTTTGCAGCAACACACTCTGAACAGCTGAAGAAATTAACCTCTAAAAGGAACATCAAAAAAGCTTGAGAGTATTTACAGTCCAGTTTGGTTTCTTCGGGTAGCGTTTGAAAACTGGCAGGTAAAGCAGACAAAGAAAGCCCTCGTTGAATTTTCACCAAATGCCATATGTAAGCTGGGTTTCATTGGCTTCTGTTGTGTAGCTTAGCATTTGTTGCAACAAGAAATCAATAAAGTTGGCACCAAAATAATAATAACCAGAGCAATGAAATATTGTATTTATTGCACATATTTAGGTTCAGTAGAGCATGCTCGCATGGTCTGTTTAAATTTCAGCTCCCATTTACAAAAAAAAAGTGCCCATATTTCTAAACATCCACACACCTTTTTCAGTTCACTGTAGGAGATCTAAACACATTTCTAAAGGAAAACCGTTAGTCTGGGCTTTAGCCCAACTTTCCAGTTTGTCATATTTATAACTCTCCTTGCAAACCAGTTGGGGTATTTTCCCCCAGGTTTTTCTAAACTCTGCAGCTCGCCCCAGCTTGCGGATGCCAAAATCTTGAATAATAAAAATAATAATAATAACTAGTAGGTGAAAGCCTGTGCTGTCACACGGGTGTAATTCATAAAGTTCTGTGTGTAATAAAGCCAAAAATGGCTGAGAACTTACAAACTGGATGGTAACAGACCACGAATCCCAGTGGTGATTGAGCCTGTTGATATTCTAAACAGAAAGAGTTCTTACCCATGCTTGGAGCTCCATCGCTTCACACTGTCTCAACACACATCATAGGCCTCAGAGTGATGTTTGGGGTTACTGTTTGTGGTGGCTGTGCTGTTGTGTGTGGGTTATGCTGTATTGGGAGAGTTGTGTGGATTTTTATAAGTGGTGAAAGAGGGGTGCTGTCATGAAGAACTGCGTGTATTTGGGGTTTTGATGTGTGTTGGCTGTGTTGCTGCTTGTGGGTTGGGTTGCACTGGGAGAGTTGTGTGGATTAGTGTGGGTGGCAAATGAGTTTGTGCTGTGGTAAGAGGCTATATGTGTTTGGGGTTACTTTGTTGCGTGGGTGGTTGCGTTGATTTTTGAGAGTGGGCCAAGTAATCGATCACCTGTGCAGTCTTCCTCATACAACCAGTGAAAGCATTGCATGCAGATTAGCTGTAGAGTAAGGGTGGTGATTGGTTGAGTTACTTCTGATATCACAAAGATTTAGGCATTATGTAAATATCTTCCTTACTGTAACCATACAACTCACGGGTGTAATTCATAACATCAAAATGGCTGAGAACTTAAAAACTAGATAGCAACAAACTGCAAAACCCAGTGATGATTCAACCTGATGACGTTCTGAATAAAAAGAGCTCTGTAGCTGCTTCAATCGCTTCACACTGACAGTACAGACATTTTAGGCTTCAGGGTGACACAGAGTGACATTCCTGGAATCTTACTATATAGGTAAAAAAGCACTAATGACCTGGGCATCCAATCATTTCATTTAAAGCATCACTTTTCCCCTCTCCTTGTTCAGTTTTTTTTTTTACAATATAAGCTGTTGGGGGCAGGCACTGTCTCTTCTTATGTGTTTGGTAAGTGCTTAGCACATTGTAGGTGCTACAGTAAGCTAAGTAATAAATGACAGTATAGCAATAACAAAGGAGAAAGGCTCTGGCTTCCCTGTGCACTTCTATTTGTGCAGGCATCCTGATCTCTGTAAATTAGGCATTGATAAATTAACTATTTGCATCTAACTAATATTTGTGACCCAGCATCCTCTTGGTGCCAACTGGCAGAGGGCACAGAGAGTCCATAAAGTTTTACAGGGATCCCCTGGGTCAAATATACATTTAATAATTTACGAAAGGGTGGCACATAAGGTCTCTACCAAGAGCCAGTAGCCCACTGGTTATCATTCTCATCGTGATATGTACATATGAATAATATATAAGAAATTATCTATCTGTAATAAAAATTATGTTCTTAAGGCTCTGGAATTAGGGCAGGTCACTAGGAAGTGATTGACCTCAGGAATGTTCCTTTCAAGCGGGAGGTAACACGCTTATCTCTCTGTCTGGTCATGTGTATACTGGGCATTGTGTGTCTCACAATGGATGCTTGTTTGCACTCTGAGCCAAATGCTAATCAAGAGATTGCAAAATCTTCAAGAGAGGAAATTTACAGGCAGAAATAAACAGCAGGAGGGACTCCTGTTTCCTAGTGAAGACAATGAATTGTTGGGGGTGCAAACAGGCACCCTCAATCTTTCACTAAGAAGGAAAGCTGACCACATGACTTGTCTCATGAATGGAAGATTCAGCTTCTGTACCAAATGACTGGATGATAGCTAATGTGATGCCAATTTTTAAAAAGGGCTCCAGAGGTGATCCTGGCAATTTCAGGCTAGTAAGCCTGACTTCAGTACCGGGCAAACTGGTGGAAACTATAGTAAAGAACAGAATTGTCAGACACATAGATGAACATAATTTGTTGGGGAAGAGTCAACATCATTTTTGTAAAGGGAAATCATGCCTCACCAATCTACTAGAATACTTTGAGGGGATCAACAAACATGTGGACAACGGGGATCCAGTGGATATACTGTTCTTAGATTTTCAGAAAGCCTTTGACAAGGTCCCTCACCAAAGGCTCTTAAGCAAAGTAAGCTGTCATGGGATAAGAAGGAAGGTCCTTTCATGGATTGGTAACTGGTTAAAAGATAGGAAACAAAGGGTAGGAATAAATGGTCAGCTTTCAGAATGGAGAGAGATAAATACTGGTGTACCCCAGGGCAGGGCCGGTTTTAGGCCGATTCAGCCGATTCGGCTGAATTGGGCCCTGCGCTAAGAGGGCCCCGTGCCTCAGCTCTCCACCCCGCCCCCAGCTCACTTCCCCCTCCTCCCCTCCCCTGAATGCTCCGCCCCCTGCTCCTCCCCCTCCCCTGCTTCCCGCGAATCAGAAGTTCGCGGGAAGTCTGAAAAGAAGCAGGGGCGGGCAGGCACCACCAGGTAAGCTGGGGTAGTGGGGGGCATGAGAAGGGCTCTGGGGAGGCGCGGCCTAGTCCGGCCCTCGTTCTGGCCGAGCGCGCCGGCCCCAGCGGCTCCGGCCTGGCTCGGCTCCGGCCCAGCCCCCACGGCGCGGCTTGGGTCTGGCCCGGCCCCCGCGGCATGGCGCGGCTCAGCTCTGGCCCGGCCCCCGCGGCGCAGCTCGGCTCCGGCCCGGCCCCCGCAGTGCGGTGCAGCTCAGGTCCGGCCTGCCCCCGCGGCGCGGCTTGGGTCTGGCCCGGCCCAGCCCCCGCAGCGCGGCGTGGCTCCAGCCCCTCGGCTCCGGCCGCCGAGCGGCTCCGGGCCGGACCCAAGCCCGGCGACCCCGGCCGGAGCATGGCTTGATTCCTGGGGGCGGGGCTTGCTGCAAGCCTCGCCCCCAGGAATCGGGCCCCGCTCTTGCTAAAGCCGGCCCTGCCCCAGGGGTCTGTACTGGGACCAGTACTGTTCAACATATTCATAAATTATATGGAAAAGGGTAAACGGTGAGGTGGCAAAATTTGCAGATAATACGAAACTACTGAAGATAGTTAAATCCAAAGCAGACTGCGAAGAGCTACAAAGGGATCTCACAAAACCGGGTGACTGGGCAACAAAAATGGCAGATTTCAGAGGGGTAGCCGTGTTAATCTGTATCAGCAAAAACAACGAGGAACCCTTGTGGCACCTTAGAGACTAACCAATTTATTTGGGCATAAGCTTTTGTGGGCTATAACCCACTTCATCAGATGCATGGAGTGGAAAATACAGTAGGCAGGTAGGAAAATGGCAGATGAAATTCAGTTTTGATAAATGCAAAGTAATGTACATTGGAAAATATAATCCCAACTATACATATAACATTATGGGATCTAAATTAGCTGTTACCACTCAGGAGAGAAATCTTAGAGTCATTTTGGATAGTTCTCTGAAAACAGCCACTCAATGTGCAGCAGCAGTCAAAAAAGCGAACAGAATGTTGGGAATCGTTAAGAAAGGGATAGATAATAAGACAGAAAATATCATATTGCCTCTATCTAAATCCATAGTACACCTACAGCTTGAATAGTGCATGCAGATGTGGTTGCCCCATCTCAAAAAAGATATATCGGAATTGGAAAATGTTCACAAAAGGGCAACAAAAATGATGAGGGGTCTAGAACAGCTTCTATATGAGGAGAGATTAATAAGATTGGGTCTTTTCAGCTTGGAAAAGAGATGACTAAGGGGGGTTATGATAGAGGTCTATAAAATCATGACTGGTGTGGAGACAGTAAATAAGGAAGTGTTATTTAGTCCTTCTCATAACACAAGAACTAGGGGTCACCAAATGAAATTAATAGGCATCAGGTTTAAAACAAACAAAAGGAAGTATTTTGTTACACAGTGCACAATCAACCTGTGGAACTCTTTGTCAGATGATGTTGTGAAGGCCAAGACTATAACAGGGTTCAAAAAAGAACTAGATAGATTTATGGAGGATAGGTCCATCGATGGCTATTAGCTAGGATGGGCAGGGATGGTGTCCCCAGCCTCAGTTTGCCAGAAGCTGGGAATGGGTGACAGGGGATTGATGACTTGATGATTACCTGTTCTGTTCATTCCGTCTGGGGCACCTGGCATTGGCTACTGTCGGAAGACAGGATACTGGGATAGATGTACCTTTAGTCTGATCTAGCATGGCCGTTCTTATGTTCTTAAGATCACAGCCAAGCCTGGCTGCAAAATGATGGAAGGACTTTGGGGAAGCACTGCTCTATAGGACATGAAAGTATCTAGTTAATTAAGTCTAGATTGTAGAATGCATGTTATAGTTTTATTTTATATGTAACCTTTTGTTTCCAACACTTCTACTTGCTATCACTTGAATCTCTGTTGAACAAACCTTTACTTGTTTTCACTATCAACTTACCTAAGTGCTGTGTGTTAAGCAGAGCAGTGATCTGAGGTGTAACAGATACTACTTCTTTGGGATCAGCAAACACATGAATCCCATATATGGAGATATATCTATCTCATAGAACTGGAAGGGACCCTGAAAGGTCATCAAGTCCAGCCCCTGCCTTCACTAGCAGGACCAAGTACTGATTTTGCCCCAGATCCCTAAGTGGCCCCCTCAAGGACTGAACTCACAACCCTGGATTTAGGAGGCCAATGCACAAACCACTGAGCTATCCCTCCCCCCAGATCTCAGGGACTGGTGTGTGCCTATCGCTAACCTGTAGAGTGACAGTGGAGCCTGAATAGGCTGAGAGGGGAGAGCTTGTGTTGTCTGTGGCTGGCAGAGTCAGGGATCTGACTCTGGTAGGCACAGACAAGGCTTCCGCACACTAAGGCGGATGGCAATGAAGTGCCGCACAACCCTGGGTATTCCTGGGAAGCATCACAGTGCTCACCACATCTGAAAATAAAGAAAAATTCAAGAACCCCAAACATTTTATCTAGGATACTTACCTGTTCTCCTGACAACCTAGCAATCTTTTAATGTGTTTATTCTCACAATACCTGCATGAGGTAGGGAAATATTATCCCTACTTTAAATATGAGGAACTGAGTTTAAGTGACTTATCTAAGATCACATAGGGGCCCAAGCTAGTGCTCTAACCCCAGGACCATCCTTCCTCTTGTTTACACACCACACTCTGCCATGACAGACACATGAAGTTGTACTGCACAGGGGACTAGACCAGCTAAGGAAGATGCAATGTTAATCAAACTACAGAAAAAGAACCTGCATTTGTAGCTTGTGGTAACCCAACACACAGTAAATTGACCCTGACCATAATACTTGACCTGATCAGCTCAAGTATTATTCTAAGCAAACGAGATGAAGCCAATACGGTCAGATGCCTACATTAAGGCAGTATAATCTATGTGGCTACATGAGGAGTGATCCAGTTGTATTGTTACTATTATTATTAATTTAGTATTTGCATTGTGCTAGCCCTTAGGAGTAGAGGAGGCTGGAAAACAAAAATTCTGTTTCATGAAAAGTTCAGAGGTTTGGCAATCTGTCTGTGTTTCACATTGAAATGAAAGTGAGCCCTTTACACTAGAAACCTGAGGGAGCAAGCTCTGCCCCAGCAGCTAAGGCACTCACCTAACATGTGGGAGACCCAGCTTCAAGTACCTGCTGCAAATCACACAGAGCAGAGACTTGAACCTGGGTGCCGTGGATCCCAGGGGAGGGCCTCAACCACTGGGCTGTAGGCTCTAGTCTGTGTTTGAGTCATCTTCCTGACAAAAATTTAGTCAAAATGGACATGTTTCCACAAAGAGTTTCAGTTTTGACAAATGGGCATTTTCTGAAGAAAAAATATTTAATCAGAAAATGCTTGAGCAACTCTACTTAGGAGCCCTGGTCATGGACCGGGACTGCATTTTGCTCGGCACTGGACAAACGCAGAACCAAAAGATGGTCAGTCTCTGCACCAAGGAGTTTACAATCTAAGTACCAGACAAAAGATGACAGGTGGATACAGGCAGACTGAGGGAGCAGCACAAGGAGGCAATGTGACAATACTGGCTAGCACAAAAGGCTGTGGCCTCAGCCCGCCAGGTACCTAACTCTTGTTCTATGGCTTCAGGTAACTATTTATAGTGACTATGACTTGTGAAGATTTTTTAAAATATGTAATTAACTCTGCATTGGGTTTCAAGTAGTTTTATTGATAACATTCCCAATCCCAAAATCATAATACTTTGTACTTCTGAGGATCAAAAACTACTTGGTAAACTAAAAGAATTTAGCCTCACAATACCTACCTCCCGGTGTAAGTATTATCCCCATTTTTCAGATAAGGAAACTGAGGGGCAAAGAGGGTAAGTGACGTGACACTCTAGGTCACACAACTAGCCCGTGGCAAAGCCAGGGGCAGAGCGCAGCTTTTCCAGTTTGCAAGCCTGTGCCTAAAACTTCACAGAACCATCCAAGCAAAAGCATAGAAAAAGCAGGGAATAGACATAATACCAGATTTGAATCCTCACTTGTAAAAGCTAACACATGTTCTGCTGCTGCCTACTGCTGGGTCCAGCTGACTATAATATATGCAGCCCTCTGTGATCTCCAAATGAATATGAATAGTCTTGTTTCTCTGCTGATCATACCCTGTTCTGCTTTGGACACTCTCACATTTCGTCCTTTTGCAGCACCCCCTGCTCCATATTTCTCCTTGCTGGACACACATCACATACAGGACCCACGTACACAGTTACAACACTCTCTTTTTCTGCCTACCTGACAACAGGAGTGAGCCATTTGAGAAGAGTTTCAGCCCTAAGCACCTGCATAGCTTCACCCAGGGCAGGGTCAATCATAGCTCGCGACAAGTTTACCTCCCACTGTGGAGATGCACAGGGTATACAGCTCTGGGGGTAAAGCTAGAGAGGAAAAAAGGAGGCCTATTTAGCTTCTATGCAAGGGAAGGTACTGGAAGGAGCCATGAGGAGGAGGGAGTCCCATGAGAAGAAGCTGTCAGGGGTTTCCTAGGAGCAAGGGAAGGTAACCGTCTGACCAAGATGCCAGACAATATGCTCACCTTGTGCAAAGCTACACCGATTGCCCCAGCTCAGCTCTTAAGTTTTTCACTCCTTGCTTCCTTTTGAATGTTGCCTGTAGTGGGGAGCGTAGGACAGAAGGGTTGCGGCCTTGACTGTCCTCTTTGAAAGGCCATGGCATCTTTTCCTACAGAGGGCAGAAAACATGAACAACACCTGTGCGTTGTATTACAAACCCTTCTCCCCACTTGCTCCTGATGGAAGAAACTTCCCTCCCTTCTAGCAGGTTGGGGATAATTTGCTCAAGAGAGGCCAAGTCGTGCAGCCTTTATTCAGGCAAGGTTCCTACTAATTTCAATGAGAGTTTTGCCTGAGGTAGTCATGAGGAAGAGATTTGGACCTTTCAGTCAGACACATGTGACACATACCCCTGACAGGAAGACAGGGCCCTGGAGGGGGATAAAAGGGAAGTCAAGAAGGAAGGTTCTGTGTCACACAGAAGGAGAGAGAAAGATTTACTGAGGGGTGCAAACATGTGGCAGAAACTGTATCTGGTAAAGGGTCCTTTGAGTCTAGGTAATTGCCTTGCCAGAGAAGTTGTTCTAGTGCATTCTCCTCACAGAGATTGATGGTCTAGGGCAGCTGGCCAGGCTTTGGGACTGTATTCTCAGCCATGCCACTGAGTGTGGTCTAGTAGATTGGGCACTGGATTGAGATTCAGGAGGCCGAGGTTCTATTTCCACCTCCGCTACTGACCTGTTATGTAACCCTGGACAAAGCATTTCACCTTTCTGTTTCTCCTCCCACCCTTTATTTTTCTTGTCTACTTAGATTTTAAGCTGTTAGAGCCAGGGCTCATATATGCAAAGTGCCCAGCACAATGGGTCCCCGGACTCAGTTGGGGCTGCTGCTCCTAGCCATTCAAATAATAAAAGTCACGTAACTTCTCCTTCTATGTAAATAATAACAGACTTACGTACTTCCGAAGGTGTTAGAGAGACAAAGTGGGTGAGGTAATATCTTTTATTGGACCAACTGATGTTGGTGAGAGAGTTGTGAGGCTTAAACAAACAATATTTGCAAAGCACTTTGTGATTCTCAGATAAAAACCAATAGGATTTATACTCTTGTAAATAAGCAGAATTTGGCCCTGTCGACCAGATCCTTCAGCTTTTGCAGTCTGTGGTGCTATTCTAATTTACACCAGCTAAGGTTATGGCCCATATGTCTTCACTGCAGGATCCAGAAACAGGAGAAGCTGGTTTGTGAAAAGAGAAGGATCTTCTCAAACAATATGCTAATAGAAATACCTTTTCTAAAATAGGAACCCACTAGCATTGGGCCAAACTCAGCCCTGATTTACACTCTGTGTAACCCCCCTGATGTCAGAGAAGTGTAAATAAGGCCCAAAGTAAATTGTGATTGTAATAAAAGTTCTCTTCCTTCTTTGGGACCAAAAATTCCTGAAGCTTTTATGCTAACCATGGGACAAGGGCTTCCTCCCAGGTGAAAAGTTCCCATCATTGTTTGTTTGTTTTTTAGTTCCATTTTTCAAAAAGTAATTTTGAAATGTTCTGTGAAATGCAGGGGGTGGAGGTGCTAATCAATCATCCCATTCTGATATTGTTTAATTAAAAAACACCACTATTAGTCATCCGCTACCCTACCACCAGGACTGACCTGGCAATCTCTTAACGCACTGTTAAAAGGGAAATTGAGAGGATTTCCCCCCCACATTGTTACAGCAGGGGAGCACAAACATGGAACGTAAGAGGCAGTTTTCCCTGCCAGTTTCTGGGAAGGTTAATCCAATGTTTTACATGCGGATGGTTTCTGTGTTTTCTCTACATGCCCCCCCCCCCTTTTTTAAACACTGGAGCAAAGCTATTGTATGAATGATTTTTTCAGCCCCCAAACAGGATCTTTGGTAACTTGCATATTGCTCTTTGCAAAGCTAGAACTCTTTAAAGCGTCCATAGTGGAACCTGAAGCCAGATAGAATCTACCTTCTGTCAGGCTTCATTGTGAAACAGAATCCATCTTTCCATGTCTTTCTAACAGGCCTCATTACATACCTGCTTGCTGGCTGCATTTTACTAGTTAAGGAAACCCTATACTATATGTAATGATGCTGGTTCTGGTGGGACCCAACTGAGAGTGCCAATTCAGGACAAATTGCTTAAAGCAGGGCAGTTACAGCCCAGAGCTGGGGTTTTTCCACCTATCAGGCAAACCAAACCAGACAGACAGAGAGGACTTTGGTTTTACCCCACTGGCTAACCACAAGTCGCTCAAGCAATTCCCTTAGACACTCCAGTTTCCTAGTATCACCACCAGTGCCACTCGTTATGGGGACAATTGGTTATGAAAACCAATACCTCAGTAAAAGAAAAAAGGTTCTCCCGATCCCAAAGGACCAAGACCCAGACCCAGGTCAATATATAAATTAGATCTTACCCACAAATCACGCTGTTGCCAATCTTTTAGAATCTAAAATCTAAAGGTTTATTCATAAAAGGAAAAAAGATATAGATGAGAGCTAGAATTGGTTAAATGGAATCAATTACATACAGTAATGGCAAAGTTCTTGTTTCAGGCTTGTAGCAGTGATAGAATAAACTGCAAGTTCAAATCAAGTCTCTGGAGTACAGCCACAGCTGGGATGGGTCATCAGTCCTTTGTTTAGCGCTTCCACTTGTAGCAAAGTCTTTCCAGGGGTAAGAAGCAGGATTGAAGACAAGATGGAGGAGCTGCAGCAGCCTTTTATAGTCTCTTGTCATGTGGCCTCTTTGTTTCAAAGACAAGCATTGGGGCACATGGCAAGAAAAAACCTCAAAGTTCTGTCCATAGGCATGTCCCTGTATACCTTGCTGAGTCACAAGGTGTGTCTGCCTTCTCTCAATGGGTCAATTGTACAGCTGATGGTCCTTAATGGGCCATCAAGCAGGCTAGGCAGAGCTGACACCAACTTGTCTGGGGTGTCACCCAGAAGCATAGCACAAGTTTGAAATACAGACAGTATAGAGCCAATACTTATAACTTTAAATATAAAAATGATACGTGCACACAGATAGCATAATCATAACCAGCAAACCATAACCTTGTCTTAGACACCTTATTTGACCCCCTTTATACAAGATTTGGTGCCGTACAGGACCTTGGTTGCAACAATGATCTATACGGTCCCAGTTCATATTAATAACATCACAACCTACTTGCTGGCTGCATTTTACTAGTTGAGGAAACCCTCTACCATAGGACCCACAACAGCAGAAATAGTTGAGCCCAGCCTGGGAAGGAGGATGAAGTGTTTTTCAGTTACACTCATCTTCATTTTTTTGTGGTGTCATCCAAGTTATCCAAACTGGAAAAGATTCAGATTCAGGTTTCAAACACTCCAAAATTTGGTGGGGTGGAGCAACAGGGTTAGGCTACACATTTTGGATCAGCCCATCTTAAAGATAAAGGCCAGTTGTCAAGTCTGGGTCCAGATTCTGATCCTTCTAAACTCCACTGGTGTTGGAAAACTTGTCCCGTTTTCAACTTCAAGTAAACCACGAACTCAATGGATAATGTGGGGGTTAGAGAATGATGTGAAATGAACCTCTCAGTGAGTAAGAATGAAAACCACAGCAGCCCTAATCCCAGCCTTCCAATGGCAACTTTAGGCAGTCCCAGGTTTCTGAACAAGGGAGGCAACAATAACGTGGCAGAATGGGCTGCTAGAATTATGATGTACCTCTTTATTTTGGGTCAATGTTCTTCCTTTCAGGTCTCTACCCTAATATGGTTAGTTCTACATACACAAACGTTAGTTTTGTCATACTGCTTCAGAGCATCAGTCTGCTATCCTACCCTCTGAGAGTGGTCAGTGTCTGATGCATCTGAGGAAAGTGAACACCATTCATATTAGATCTACCTAAATGTGCACTGCTGGACCTGGTGGGAAATCTCTTTTCTGGTGCCTATATTGGAGCACTGGATGGGGAAAAAAAATTAAAAAAAATCACTCTTTATCATGTGGAACTTTTCTCCTTTTGACATAAGCCACTGGGTCCAAGTCTGGTAGAAATCTATGAGCAAATCCACTGTAATAAGTCTTAGTGCATGTGATGGGTGGACAGAATAGGAGGAGGAGAAAGATGCAGAAGATGAATGCCCCACTAAGGGCAGGTCTACACTACGGGGCCGAGTCGACCTAAATTATGCAACTCCAGCTATGTGAATAACGTAGCTGGAGTTGACATACCTTAAGTCGACTTATTGCGGTGTCTACACCACACCAGGTCAATGAAAGAAACTCTCCCATCAACTTACCTTATGCTTCTCGTTCCGGTGGAGTACCGGAGTCAACGGGAGAGCAATCGGCGGTCAATTTAGCGGGTCTTCACTAGACCCCGGGGGATTGATCGTCAAACGTCGATCCCCCAGTAGGTGGAGACAAGCCCTAAGTCAAAGTGAAGTTAGTAGTAGCTCATTTTTCCTGGAGCTGGGATGATCATTTCTGTCTAAATCACAGATGGAGTAACTGTATTGGCACAGTAAATAAAGAAGAATTTGACACCACTCCTTCTTGTGAGAATGATTAAAAACCAAAACAGGACCATAAACAAACAACTCATTTTCTTAGTTGTATGAATCCCAATCTGGAAGATCCTACCAATTCTGTTCCTTCTGGAATAGATACGCACCAACTCACCTGGTTTCTCCTCAGAGAGGATCTTCATTTTCTCCTGCATAGTTGCTTGTATTTTGGAGCCTTCTCATCTTCCTTTGTTCTGGCTGCTGCAGAAGCTGGCACAAAAGATTCTTGGGCAGATCTTAGAACTGAGTGTCAGGATTAAAGCTGCTCGGGAATTTTTCAACAAAACGTTGTTTGTTTGTTTGTTTGGGGGGGGGGTGTAAAAAAATCAGTTTGTTAAAAATGATCTCCCCCCCCCCCGCCCCCATGTATCAGTTTTGATGAAAACTTTGTCAGGATTGTTGCTGGTCCAGGATGGAATTTCTCATCCAACCAGAGTGAGAGAGACACACACACCAGACTAGCCAGTAGCCCACTGGTTAGGGCACTCAACTGGGATGTGGGAAACTTGTCTACAGGTTCCTGCTTTGACTCAAGCAAAGCAGGGACTTGAATCTGGGTCTCTGACATCCCAGTACCCCAACCACTGGACTGTTGGCTAGCCTGTGGGGGGGATGGTGCCCTCGATTTGAGGGGTGTATATACCCCAGAATGCGATCAAGCTAATTGCAATCATATTATGTGCATTCGGCCATTATGTATTAATGAAATAGAACACCACATAGATGAGGGTTAATTTGGAGACAGGTTTTCAGAAGCAAGGTCATAACTACTGGAAGTTTTGCTAATCAGTATGGGAGGAGAGAAAGAGAAGAGTAAATAATGGAGAGTGAAAGAAGATATGTGGCTGGACAGCCTTGAGTATAGACACCTCTGATTGTCAGTTTATTGAAAGGTTTCAGAGTAGCAGCCGTGTTAGTCTGTATCCGCAAAAAGAACAGGAGTACTTGTGACACCTTAGGCTAGGTCTACACTGGGGGGGGGGGGAATCAATTTAAGATACGCAAATTCAGCTACGCGAATAGCGTAGCTGAATTCGACGTATCCTATTCGACTTACCCCGCTGTGAGGACGGCAGCAAATCAACCGCCGCGGCTCCCCCGTCGACAGCGCTTACTCCTCCTGACGAGGTGGGAGTACGCGCGTCGATTTGGGGATCGATTTATCCGTCTAGATGAGACGCGATAAATCGACCCCCAAGAAATCGATTTCTACCCGCCGATCTGGGCGGGTAGTGTAGACTAGCCCTTAGAGACTAACAAATTTATTTGAGCATAAGCTTTCGTGGGCTACAGCATCCGAAGAAGTGGGCTGTAGCCCACGAAAGCTTATGCTCAGTTTATTGAAAGTTAGGAAAAGTGATGACTTAGCAGGGGTCATTATGACCTATGTGTTTAGTAGAAGTTAGTTATAGAAAGTTTTTTGGGGGATCCATCCTTGGGAGCTATCCTGGGAGAGACGTTTTCCTGATGCTGACCTGTTGTTGATTACTCAGTACCGTCTCAGAATATAGGTAAATATCTGGGATGTTCTAAATCTATTGCTTATGTCTGTGTGTGCTTAAATCTAATAAACTGCAGTGTTAGACAAAAGCATGCTTAATTGCATTTTTCCTTGATCAGACGGAATTGCTGAGTTCCTGTTGATTCATTCCTTACACCCCCTGGAGTGAAATAGTTAAGTTGCCCCTGTTGGAGGTTCTGAAAACACTGGGTAACGGGGAGGGGCGGGGTTCTTTCTCTGTGACTTTGCTTGCATGCCTATGTGAGAAAAATTTGAACCGTCTAGTTTTTGTTCTGATGCAGAACAAAACCAAATGAAAAAACCTCTGTTTTCCCCCCCCACAAAACGTACTTCTTGTATTCTGGCCAACCCTAGAACTCAATCGATTAAAGAAGGAAGCAGTCAAGATCTTGACAGAAAATACAGTGGTCTGCTATTTGTGTCTCTCTCCCACTATTTGATGGAGAGCTGTAGGTGGCCATTTATGTGACCTAACCCTGTTCACAGGTCTAAATTGGGAGTGTTATAAAAAGATGATATCATTTTACTTCACTAGCATCACCAGTCAAGCCAACCCAGCAGTTAACTTTCAGGTGGAAGCTAGTCCAGTCAGCTAAGTATCACCACAAACATTCAGTCTCCTGAAAGATTATCACTGCCATAGCTAAAAATGATGGATTGTAGTCACCTGTTATTATTATGGCTTAATAGAGGGTTCAGTCAATTTATGGCCATTGTGGTGCCAACTTGTACCATATCATTATGAACAGATTTTATAGCCTACACTCTTTTACATCTGTAAAGCACTGAATCCGTTTTAAAACAGTCTTTGAAAGATACTGGGTCTGACTATTCATGTTAAAACTTGTAATGGGGCATCACGAATGGCTGAGCCATCCCATTCTCAATGCAGCATATTCATGCACTGTTGGTGTTCAAACTCACCTTTCTTTTCTGAGGTTCTCTTTAATTCTCAATTTAAAAACAAAACATAAAATTAAGCCTGAGATTAGCAATTCCTAGGGTTGTCCCTGCAGAATCTCCTCTGTGCTAGGCCCTAGCTCCCTTTACCTTTTATACTCCTGAGATGAAATGAGGCTAATAGGGGCCACTTGGGCGGGATTTGTGGCTGAATCAAGAAAAAAGCCCTGCATCTCAGTCCAGGATTCTAACACCTGACAACAGGGGGAGTCAGCAAAAGAGTTTTGCACCTCTATGCAGAGACCTAATGTAAAGCAGATTGGGAAACGGTGCTGGAACAATTTTTATAGTGGGACTGCTGCTGATGGAAACCATGGAAATCATGTATTTGGCGTTTGTTATTAATACTTCAAGCCAGGGGGTCCGGCAGCACTCCCTGCACCTCTAGTTCTAGCACCACTGTTGGTAAATGTATTTTGTTCTAGTGAAAAATGTCAATGAAGAATGATTTTGTAATGCCCATCTAATGTAGTGCCCATCTTTAAAAAAGGGAAGAAGGAGGATCCGGGGAACTACAGGCCAGTCAGCCTCACCTCAGTCCCTGGAAAAATCATGGAGCAGGTCCTCAAGGAATCAATTATGAAACACTTAGAGGAGAGGAAAGTGATCAGGAACAGTCAGCATGGATTCACCAAGGGGAAGTCGTGCCTGACTAACCTAATTGCCTTCTATGATGAGATAACTGGCTCTGTGGATGAGGGGAAAGCAGTGGATGTGTTATTCCTTGACTTTAGCAAAGCTTTTGATACGGTCTCCCACAGTATTCTTGCTGCCAAGTTAAAGAAGTATGGGCTGGATGAATGGACTGTAAGGTGGATAGAAAGCTGGCTAGATCGTCGGGCTCAACGGGTAGTGATCAATGGCTCCATGTCTAGTTGGCAGCCGGTTTCAAGTGGAGTGCCCCAAGGGTCGGTCCTGGGGCCGGTTTTGTTTAATATCTTTATTAATGATCTGGAGGATGGTGTGGATTGCACTCTCAGCAAGTTTGCCGATGACACTAAACTAGGAGGCGTGGTAGATACACTAGAGGGTAGGGATCGGATACAGAGGGACCTAGACAAATTAGAGGATTGGGCCAAAAGAAACCTGATGAGGTTCAACAAGGACAAGTGCAGAGTCCTGCACTTAGAACGGAAGAATCCCATGCACAGCTACAGACTAGGGACCGAATGGCTAGGTAGCAGTTCTGCAGAAAAGGACCTAGGGGTCACAGTGGACGAGAAGCTGGATATGAGTCAACAGTGTGCTCTTGTTGCCAAGAAGGCTAACGGCATTTTGGGCTGTATAAGTAGGAGTATTGCCAGCAGATTGAGGGACGTGATTGTTCCCCTTTATTCGACATTGGTGAGGCCTCATCTGGAGTACTGTGTCCAGTTTTGGGCCCCACACTACAAGAAGGATGTGGAAAAATTGGAAAGAGTCCAGCGGAGGGCAACAAAAATGATTAGGGGTCTGGAGCGCATGACTTATGAGGAGAGGCTGAGGGAACTGGGATTGTTTAGTCTCCAGAAGAGAAGAATGAGGGGGGATTTGATAGCAGCCTTCAACTACCTGAAGGGGGGTTCCAAAGAGGATGGAACTCGGCTGTTCTCAATGGTGGCAGATGACAGAACAAGGAGCAATGGTCTCAAGTTGCAGTGGGGGAGGTCTAGGTTGGATATTAGGAAACACTATTTCACTAGGAGGGTAGTGAAGCACTGGAATGCGTTACCTAGGGAGGTGGTGGAGTCTCCTTCCTTGGAGGTTTTTAAGGCCCGGCTTGACAAAGCCCTGGCTGGGATGATTTAGTTGGGAATTGGTCCTGCTTTGAGCAGGGGGTTGGACTAGATGACCTCCTGAGGTCCCTTCCAACCCTGATATTCTATGATTCTATGATTCTATGATTTTATTATTATTATTTATTATTAATCACAAATTTTCTTCCAAAGTTTGTGAGTTTTAGTAACAAAATTAACCCTCCCCCCCCCCCTTTTTTTTTTCCAGGCAAGGGGGTGTGTTGAGTAGAAGCCAAAGCAGGGTGCTCTGGGGAAGATTGGAGCTACCCTGTATGGTGTGGTTTTTTTACAATTACTGCCTGTAAAATTACATAGAAGGAATGTGGAGAGACTTTTGCCAATTTGGTGTCAATGTGGGTTAAACCAGAACCCCTGGAAAAACACTCCTTTCCACCTCACACAAAGAGACTGACTTGTGTCCAAGCCTGTGTTGCTAGTGGATTGTTCACACTCTGTTGCAACCCTGCTACCGTGAATAGGCCCAAAACGTAAGGAACCCAGGACAGAATAACTCAGTTGAAAAGGAAGCCCCTTTTATTTTAAGCATCACATTTCAAAAGGGCCTCAGTACAGCCTCTAAATTGTGCACACTTAGTTTTGCATGCCATGGGTTTTGCACACCCTAGGTTTTTGTGCATGCAAACACACGACAACTGCATTCTCATGTGCAAATGTCACAATTCCAGATGCAGCCTGTCCACCCACAACTGATCTTTGCATATATAGATTGCAGATGCCAAAAAATCAGTTTTAAAAACTGTGGATACTAGTTTGGCGCTCCAGTTCTGAAAATGTAGTCATAAATAAGTTTCCAGCAGAAGCTTTTCGGAAGTGATGATTTCCAAGGGGATTTTGTTGTTACTTAACTTAACCAGTTTATTACTTAACTCTGAATTGCAAAACTGGGAAAAGATAAAATTATGCTGTATGTTTATTTTTCCTTTTCATTTGTTATAATATTTGGTTTGCACTGTTCATAACCATGGCTATAAAGAAATGAGACATAAATCAGCTGGGTATAGGCTAAAAATGATCGTGCTAATGTTTTATTCATATGGGAATGCTAATTAAGATTTAGCTAATTTATTAGAGCATAAGCTTTCGTGGGCTACAACCCACTTCTTCGGATGCATATAGAGTGAAACATATATTGAGGAGATATATATACACACATACAGAGAGTATGAACAGGTGGGAGTTGTCTTACCAACTCTGAGAGGCCAATTAAGTAAGAGGAAAAAAACTTTTGAAGTGATAATCAAGATAGCTCAGTACAGACAGTTTGATAAAAAGCAAGTGTGAAAATACTTACAAGGGGAGATAGATTCAATGTTTGTAATGGCTCAGCCATTCCCAGTCCTTATTTAATCCTGAGTTGATTGTGTCTAGTTTGCATATCAATTCCAGCTCAGCAGTCTCTCGTTGGAGTCTGTTTTTGAAGTTTTTCTGTTTTAAGATAGCCACCCGCAGGTCTGTCATAGAATGGCCAGACAGGTTAAAGTGTTCTCCCACTGGTTTTTGAGTATTATGATTCCTGATGTCAGATTTGTGTCCATTAATTCTTTTGCGTAGAGACTGTCCGGTTTGGCCAATGTACATGGCAGAGGGGCATTGCTGGCACATGATGGCATATATCACATTGGTAGATGTGCAGGTGAACGAGCCCCTGATGGTTTAAATTAAATAAGGATTAAATAAGGACTGGGAATGGCTGAGCCATTACAAACATTGAATCTATCTCCCCTTGTAAGTATTTTCACACTTGCTTCTTATCAAACTGTCTGTACTGAGCTATCTTGATTATCACTTCAAAAGTTTTGTTTCTCTTACTTAATTGGCCTCTCAGAGTTGGTAAGACAACTCCCACCTGTTCATACTCTCTGTATGTGTGTATATATATATCTCCTCAATATATGTTTCACTCTATATGCATCCGAAGAAGTGGGTTGTAGCCCACGAAAGCTTATGCTCTAATAAATTTGTTAGTCTCTAAGGTGCCACAAGTACTCCTGTTCTTTTTGCGGACACAGACTAACACGGCTGCTACTCTGAAACCTAAGATTTAGCTGTAGTTATACTATCATCATCACCTAGTGGCCTAGAAATACATATGCTTTACTGACATATGGGATAGTAGAATGACAGCCAGTAAAAATGCTGCTAACTCTTGTATGGACAAGCACTTGACGACTTTCACAGCTCCCGGAGTATCCTTCCAAAAGGTATCAGTCACTGCCACTCACAGAAACTTTTGAAGACAAGGCTACATTTTGCATTTATGGGTTTAACAAAGATTGCACAGCAGGCAATGTACTATCAGCATTTTAGGAGAAAAAAAATAAACATGTGGCTAACCTCAAAGTCTCCACTGACAACAGAACAAATGTTAGGCACAATGAAAGATGGATGTTTGGAGGAGGATTCATTATATATGAGATAATTCATGGAGTTTCTGAGCCTAATACAAAACTAGGGCAGCATGCTATGTGCTTTCATTTGTATAATGGTTCCCTCGTGCCACTCTGTGCAATCTCTGGCACATGGCTTTCTTCTGAATGACATTGTTATTGCTGTTCATCTGGCAGAGGTGTGCAAAGTCTATGTCCACTGCAATCCCTCCACCCTCAAAAACAGCCTTGGAGAAGGAAAACCGAGAAAATCTGCTCTGAGTCTGTCTTCCCAGCAATCACAATGTGATGATAACAAGAGAATGAGCTACAGAAAACTCTCCATCTCTCGTGGCAGAGAGCTAAGACCTGAATTGCCTTTTTCACAGGCCCTCAGGGGAATACATGGTCACAGCACTTCTTATGAAAGCGTGTCTCAGATAATTGATAAAAATACACAAGGATCCACGTTATGAAGTTCAGATCTGGATCCAACTCCTTAAAACTCTCCTTTGCTGTGATACCTACAAAAAAGCTTGACAATGGTTGGTGTGCAGAGACCACTGACAAAAATGCTGATCAATATTGTCTCATTGTTTCCTTGTTGCCCCTGTCTTTCTGTCTCTATCCACCATTTGTCTCTTGTCTGATATGTAGATGTAGATTGTAAGCTTTCTGGGGCACAGACGCAGCCAATGACAGGGGCTCCTAGGTGCTACCTCAATACAAATATTTAATAATAACTATTAACTTTTCAGGGTACACAGGTCCAGGATTTTGGTTTGGTCCACAAAAAGATGGGAGATGGTGAAGGAATTCAGGTTTGAATCTGAACTTCTTTAAAGCTCAAAGATACTCTATCTCAATACCTGGTTCCAGCTTGTCTCTAAATAAAAACACTTACACACAACTATTGCCGGTCAGGAAGCAGAATTTTTACCCCAATGGAAATTGACATTTTTCAAAATTGGTTTCTGGAACTAATGTTGAAACTGGAACATAATGTTGAAATATTGAAAAATTTCCCAAAATGAAATTTCAAATCAGAAATGGTTGAAACAAAAGGGTCAATATTTTTGTTTGAAACTAAACAATCTGACTTGTCAGAATGATATTTTTCATTTCCAATCAACATTTCACAATGGAAAATTTCATTTTGTTTCAAAATGTTGACTTGAAATCAACGTTTGCATTTTGATTCTTCCAACTGGAAAATCTGAAAATTTTAACTAAAATCAACATTTGCCTGCAGACAGTTTTGATTTTGACCAAAAGTACATTGTCTGATGGTAACCTTTTTTGTGTGACAAATTTCAACTTTGACACCATTGACACCAACCTACTGAAAATACTAGAGAAGGATTCTCTTGTGTTATTAGATGACAGGACGTCATTCTTCGGGTGGACAAAACTATCAGTATCACTCACTTACTTGCCTTTAACAAATTTCTTAGCTAACATCTGTTGTCCTTAGTTACCTTAATTCAAAAATAGAGGCTCCATACATACTGCAACCAGCTCATAAAATAAATGTATATAAGTTATGGAAATTGTTAGGCTTGTGTCAAATCTTAGCAGAACTCAACTCAAACCTGCCCGTGGTGACTCAGTGGATATTTAGTTAGGTGAAGGATATATCTCTCCCTTCTGTACTTCCATGACTTGCTGTAACATCAGCTTCTTTTACAATTTACAGCTGCTTTTCCTGATTCTCCTTCTTACTAAAAGTATCAAAAGGTTCTAGACCACACATCCTTTCATGAGGCTGGCTGGGGAGGAACTGCTCTTCCATCAGTCAACTTACATTGGAAATAGCCCCCTCCTTTTGGGGGTTGGGGGTTGACTTCTTTCCCAAATTCCCTTAAAGGTGCCACAGCCTTTAGGGTGTTCATCACACATGATATCCAAAATGGGTCACAAAGGGGACCATTCGCCTAACAGGCTTCTGATGTCCCTCTGAAATGTTTTCTCAGAGACTTATAAACCACCTCAGATGCCTGAGATATCCTTTAAGATGCTATGCTGATTTCCACTGGCCCTGCAATGAAGTACCTCAGGAAATTCTCTCTCTTTGGAAAGAAATACCACCATGCAAGGATACAGGGGCAGATCAAAATAGGGCTGATTCTGATTGGTTTCATATGTGATTGGAGGAAGAAAAAGCACAAATAATGGGAGAGTTGGTCAACAGATATAGAGAGCCAAATTCACTCAAACACTGGACTACATATGAGGCCAGATTCATGGAAGTGGAACTCCATTGGCACCAGGGATTAATTTGGCCCTTTATTTCTAAAGGGCAAAACACACAAGAGCAATCTTTTAATAGGATGTTGCTGCTACAATGTTGATGTGTTGTGGCACTGGTAACATGCATGAAAAGGTTGTTGTCTGCAGTGTTGTTGTAGCCGTGTTGGTCCCAGGATATTATAGAGACAAGGTGGATGAGGTAATATCTTTTATTGGACCAACTTCTGTTGGCGAGCGAGACAAGCTTTTGAGCTATACGGAGCTCAAGGGGAGGTGGCTTAGGGCATAATTTTGGCATCCCTCTCTTGAAACCAGGCAGGAAGTGAGCCAGCGGACTCAGCATCTAGAATCAATACACTACTATTATGTGGGGGTGGATCCCACTCACCCCCTCTGTTATTGCCTCATAGTCATTCCCATAACATATGACATTCCCTATCCTTGGCATAGCCCACCTTTCACATCAATCAGAAACAACATTCAGGTCCTTCTTTCTCAAGAGCAACTTATTTTTTTAAGATTATTTCTTGTTGCTGTCATTTTCCCACTACTAAATTCTCTATCGACTTTAATTAAACATTCCTTGGTCTTGAGAATGTGAAAAAGCTTCTTTTTTTTTAAATGCATGAGAAGCCATCAAGCAGGTTTTCCTAATCTCTTACCAGTGTAAATTGAGCTTTCATTATACCAATAAGTAAGCTTCAAAGTTTTAATTAATTTCTCTGCTTGCAAAAGCATAATAAAATTAGTTATGTTGGCCAATAAATTGTACCTTCCAACTTGGTTTTAATTAAATTAGTGTCACTACATTCAGATGGATGATATATTTTCTACCATATGGTCTGTCCAGGCAATGCTTTCTCCTTTCTCCCTCCCTCCCCTTCCTCCCCCCCAGTCACTTGATTCCTTATTAAATGCATGGGTGGATTTAAAGCTGGGCAAACCAGATGAACTTATTAACCAGCCATTCTGAAACTGGTTACCATAGTTCAAACATAGGTAGTCCTTTAGACAAGCCATACATTCATGTTTGTTGCAAAACAAGGAAGAATGAGAAGATTTTGTGAAACAAGAAACCACAAGTCAATAAGGAAAAATATACCCCCATGTTTCAAACAATATTCCTCATAATTTTTGAGACAATTTGGGAAATAGAATAGAAATCTCATCTGACATAATTAATGCAATAATCATAGAATCATAGAAATGTAGGACTGGAAGGGACCTCGATAGGTCAGCTAGTACAGTACCCTGCACTGAGGCAGGACTAAGTATTATATAGACCATCCGTGACAGGTGTTTTCTAACCTGTTCTTAAAAACCTCGAATGACGGAGATTCCACAGCCTCTGCAGGTAATTTGTTGCAGTGCTTAACTACCCTTACAGTTAGGAAGTTTTTCCATATGTCTAACCTAAATCTCCCTTGCTGCAATTTAAGCCCATTACTTCTTGTCCAGTCCTCAGTGGTTAAGGAAAACAATTTATTACACTCCTCTTTATATCAATGTTTTATGTAGTTGATGACTTATGATGTACTCAGTCAGTAAAATACCAGCCTAATAAAACAATATTAATGTGTGTAGTGATTGCTATATCAATTATATTCCACAACATTCTCCAGAGTTAATAAATAATAGCAATGGGAAGAGAGAAATTAAGATGCATAGGCAAGGGGCAAAGGGTATGGTGCTTGTATTATTGTGCTATTAGAAGTTATTACCAAAGAATTGTCCTTGGAAAATATCAACTCCTGTTTAAAAATGCTTTAGACTAACTGCAGCCTGTGCAGGATGCATTAAAGTCTGAATAACAGTTGTGATGTTCTTCTTATTGAGACACAAAGAGCATGTAATTAACAACTCAATTATGTGTATTTAAATATCACATATCTCAGCAATAAGAGCCTTTTGTAAAGGTCAGCAGCCAGTCTGTTCTGTCTCTTGCCATCCGTAAATCTGCTTTTCAAAACAGAGGATGACCTTCAGCATCTGCAGCCACCTCCCACATAACTGATTACAGTACATGACACCCACATAACAATGCACCATTGATTTATTGAAAACACGAGTTGCTGTGTGATTTTGTTTACATAAGCTACAGGAGGAATATTTTGTCCCAAAGAGAATATCCACGAAGGCACTGATCCTGCAACTGATGCCGCTCACTTAGTTTGTAAGCAATTTGGGACCATATTTTTGTTCTGTATTTGTACAGCATTTAGCGCAGTGGAATCCAGGGTTTACTGCAATACAAATAATTAATAAATATTCATAATAATTGTAACTGACTCTGTGTGGGGAGACCCCTCTATCAATGCACAGCCGTTCTGCCATCAGCAAGGTTCTGCACAGGTGCCAGGGGTCTCACCTACCCAGAGTCAGTATTAGTGACACGGTCCCTCACTGGTGTGTTAGCACAGCCAGGCTGGGTCCCCAGAAAAACAACACTGACACAATTTCAATGAGCAACAGAACTATTACTGGAAGAGGGTGCAGAGGCAGCTTCCCTCTTCCAGTCGGTGTTGCTGTGAAAAATGGTTAGCTTTTTCCCCAGGCACAGTGCTTAATTTGTGCCCGGGCTTGCCGGGGTTGAGCTTGGCCATTCATGCCCCCGGCACCTCTGGCCTTGCAGCCTCAGTTATAAAAGTAAAAAAATTACTTGAGCCCCGGTACCTAATTGCTTGAGTCCTGACACCTCTCTTTCATTACAAATTAAGCACTACTCAGGCAGGAAACCCACCCCCTCCTGAACTTCCTCACCACATTATTTCCTGAGACAGGGTCCTTTCCACCATCTGGGATGAACCATACCCTAGAAGGTCTGTCTGTGGGAGTGCCAAGAAACTCAAAAAGAACAGGAGTACTTGTGGCACCTTAGAGACTAAAATTTATTAGAGCATAAGCTTTCGTGGGCTCACTCACCCAGCCTGCATGCTGACTCTCCAATTCATCACATAGGTGGGCAAGAGGCCACCACAATCCCAGTGTTTGGGTTCCTCAAGTGCCAGGTGCTCAGGAGTCCTGGCGCAGGGCATAGTACTGTACACCTCAAGGGGGCTTGGCTGGGTGAGTTTACGGCAAGGGCCCTGTCTCCCCGTGCACAGGCAAGTGTTGTAAGGCTGGTGACAGGAGGCGTGAATACTCCACCTCTGGCTGGGAGACACAGTAGCAACCCTTGTTTGCTCTTTGCCCAAGCAACTCTGCATTCCAAAGGCAGAACATTTGACCACTGCAGCCCAGAGCCACAGCCTGACTGGTAATTCTGAAGCTGGGTTGAATACAGAACAACACCAAAGTTTCATGATTAAACCCTAAATTCAATCCAGTTTGGCTGAAAGGTCCATGATCCACTTATAAGCCCAAATTGAAGTTGGAACAGAACCAGGCTAAGTTTTGAGTGAACCTGGTGCAATACACTGTTAGTTACCTGTGTGCAGTTTGTTACTGCCCTCGTTCAAGGAAACAGGACTTATATACTGTCAGGGCTGAATCCCCACTCTGGCACTTCGAGTGCAGAATTGGGGGCCCACAAGGATTCTAAAAATTAATATTTGCCACTCCAGGCTTGTATTAAATTCCCAAGGTCTGACCTTGACTTGGTAAATGCTGCCACCACCCAAATGCAAAAAAACCCCTTGGATCCAGGAAAGAGCACTTGGGAATTCCTGCTTGTGGGGTACCCTCAAGCCCTCTCACTCCCCCCACCCACCCCGCTCCGGGGAAGAGCTGAGAAAGAAAACAAAGGAAATTAGCGGTTGCCACCAGCTAATTAAACAACATATGCACAAACCTCTTAGGACACCAAAAATCCAATCCTGTTCTTAAAGAAGGTAAATTTTATTTAAAATAAAAAGAAAGAAAATACATCTGGAACTTAGGCTTTTGCTAGATTTTAAAAGAGCAATTCCAAAAATTAAGCACCCAAAATAGCTTTCTTAGGGGTTCAGCTTAAAGGTTACAAGTAAACAAAAGCATCTGGGTTTAGCATAGAGGATTCCACAAGCCTTTCAGAAATAAAAGAAAATAACCTAATCGCATCTTTCTAAACATTTTTGATCTACTTTTTGATCTACACATTTGGGATTTTAGATAAGTAGGTTTGAGGTATGAATTGATGTTTTTTCATATCTGGTTTTAAAGCTGCTTACAGCATAACTTTTGCCCTGTCCTGCTCTGTCCCCTCTCTCCAGAGAACAAACAGACAAAGGGAAGTTTATTCTTAATTTTAAAAAGTTCTAGCCCTCCCATTGGCTCTTTTGTTCAGGTGCCCACTCCTTTTTTTTTTTAAACCTGGGGGACTTTTTAACCCTTTACAGGTAAAGCAAGCAGAGAATAGCAATTGTCAGAGAAAAACAGAGTTCTCACTCTTTTGGTTGGGTGCAGCAAAGTCAGATACTTTATTATCTCTAGCAATTGCGTGGAGGGAGAGAGTGCTTCTACACTACCAAGAGGGATTTTACAGCTAATTGGCTGGCTGGGTGTCCATCAAAGGAAGCTACCCTCCCCCCTTCATTTATTACATATACATTCAGTAAATAAACAAATGACACTAAGAAAATACATCAGTCTTCATCACCAATTTTGATCCCAAACAAGAAAATGACCTGTAAGGCCCCGAATTCTGCTACTGCTTGGCAAAGGGGCCACATTACAGCTGATGGTGGAATCCAGGAAAAATGTGATGAGTTTTCAGGGTTTGTACCAGAAACTCACAAGCTTTAGCTGAGTTTCACTTTTATGTTTGGGACTCAAATCCATTTGAATTGAAACTGGACTAAAGAGACCAGATCTCATGCTGAAGCAAGCCTGCATAGTTCCAATGAAGTCAATGGAAATACTCCAATTTGCACCAGCTGAAAATCTGAGCCAAGGTTTGTAAAAAAAAAACCTTAGAAACTAAAGCCACTAAGGCACACACTGGTGAACCCTCTTAAAGGATTCATAATTTGCCAGTTGCATCTTCAGAAGCTGTAAAATTCTGTTCTGGACCTGGATCCAGATATTAAAACTTCAAGAGTTCTTGGATGTTCACATCCAACATTTTGCTTTATCCCATTGTAAATGGGGGGGAGGGGAGGGCTTCTGCACCCCAAGCCCAAATGTCTACACAGCAATTAAACAGCCTTTTAACCTGAGCCCCATGAGCCCAAGTCAGCTGGCACGGGCCAGCCGCGGGTGTCTAATTGCAGTGTAGAAATACCCCAAGTCTACTAGAGATACTGTGAGAGCTGCCAACTTGGCTGACACACTGGATTTGAAATTGAGTTGAAGAGTAGGCTCTCCAGCTGTGCCTGTAACAGACTCACACTCTGCAGATCAGGCACCGAGAGGGACCTGTAACACACTATACAACGCAGTATTAAAGAAATAGGATGACTGAAAGGGTCGCTTAACTGTAAGATCTGCTAATAATTTGTGTCCAAAATGTACTGGATATCAACAAGAGAGCAAGCATTAGATTGTGTTGTGCAAGGCAATGAGGAGGAATGGATCTGGGTAGCAAATTTCAGAGCAGGAATCTATAGGTGATAGAAATTTCCATGGTGCACTACACAGGAAACTATTTTCTTGTAAAAAGATCAAGCAAACCTGGAGTATTTAGTTGTGATGAGTCAAAGATTGAGAGTATTACTGAGATAGCTGATAAATTAACCAAGTAGGGCCTAATTCTGCTCTCAGTTACACTGGTTTAAATTGGGAGCAGCTTAGTAGAAATCAGCTTATTTCCACCAACCTAAAAATAGTGCAAGCAAGATTAGAATCAGAACAAAAAACATTAGAGAGGAGTTATATTTCATGTTAGAAACAATGAGGTGGGAGGAAGGTAGACAAAGATAGATACAATGAAGTCTAGGGAGATAACTTGCCCAGAAGAAATTTAGGACTGTGATGTTTGGTGTATATTATTTGCTAGTAGTTGAAATGAGTTCATGAGTGGGATCTTGCAGGTGAATGAGAGGCTGGCCAGCTCGTGCTGGTTAGAAAAGCTGAGGTTTTCAGACAGCTGGAACTACTGTGGAAAAAGAGCAGAGTGGTATAGGAAAGATTAGTAATAATACCTTTGATAGTTCAGATTAGTTGCTGACATGGAAAATTATCTCACCAGGTTGTTTTAGATAAGTAATATGGGAAAAGAAAAATTTGGAGAGACTGCCAAGATCCCAAGGTAATATATCCACTGGCTAATAATATAGAAGAGATCATGAGAAAGGAAAGCAATGGAAGTGTAAATGCTCAAGGCCCAGACTGTTCTGTTTTTATAGTGCTTCACATGATGGGGGGGCCTGTTTTATGACTTGAACTTGTATTGAACTACCACAATATAGATAATAACTAATAATAATTTACCCCAAGGCTGTTTTATACCATTCTGGCAGTATAAAGAGGCCATAAACTAGGCATAAATTACATTTACACTCATTTTAAAAGCTCTTTACACTGTCAGAGTGGTGTGAAGTAGCTTTTGTGCAAATGAGAATCAGACCCTAAATATCTGAAACTAAATATCTCCTATGAAAAAAATGCCATGATTTTTTGAATGCTCCAGTAGTTGGTAAATGGAGTAAATCAATTTTAGGTAGGATACATGAGTCTAGAAATAGTTTAGAACCTAGGCAATGATTCAGAATTGAAAATGTCAATGAACTGAATTTACCAAAAGGAGAGGGAAAATTAACCTGTGGAATTCACCGGAACAGAATATTACTATTATTAATTATTATTATTATTATTATTATTATTATATTATCATTTAGTATTTGTATTACCATAGCACCTAGGCACCCTGGTCATGGAACAGGATTCCCTTGTGCTAGGTACTGTACAAACACAGAACAAAAAAGAGGTCCCCACCCCAAAGAGCTCACAATCTAAGTATAAAACAAGAGCCAGCAGATGCACACAGATAGGTAGATGGGGGAGTACAAAGAAACAATGAGACAGTATTAGTCAGCATGTCAGACGGTGTTCTCAGCACACCAGCAGCCTAACCATTGTCAACAAATTTTTGTAGGCCTCATAAAAATGGAGAGTTTTAAGGAGGGATCTGAAGGAGAATAATGTAGTAGCTTTGCATGTGTCTAAAGGGAGCTCCTCCCAAGCACAAGGGGCAGCATGGGAGAAAGCACAAATATACATGTTTGAACATTTATCAAGTGGGCAGTGGAGGCTGGCATCATGGGCCAGTCAGAGGTGGGAGTCAACACCTTGATAGTGAATGAGAGAGGATAGGTAAGGCCATGAAGGGCATGAAAGTGAAGTCAAGTAGCTCATGTTTGATGTGCTAGAGAAGAGGGAGACAGTGGAAGGATGCAAAGAGAGGAGTGACATAGGCAAAGCAATGGGCTAGGAGAATGATCTTTGCAGCAGCATTCTTAAAGGATATGAATGAGGCAAAACTGCATTTGTCGAGGCCAGAGAGAAGAATGTTGCAGTAACTGAGATGCAAGATGATGAGACCTTGGACAAGAGTTTTATCTGTGTGGAGGGATATAAAAGGCCAGATCTTAGAGCTGTTACGCAGAAAAACTTTGCAAGATTTATACATACCCTTGATGCGAGGACCTAGAGAGAAGCCTGAGTCAAAGACAACAGCCAGGTTATGGGCCTGAGTGACAGGCAGGATCCTGCTGTTGCCCACAGTGATAGAGAGAGGAGGAAGTAGGGAAGGCTTGGGGAGGAAGATTAAGAGCTCTTTCTTAGCCAACGTGAGCTTGAGCTGATGTCTAGACATCCATGAGGAGATGTCAGAGGCAGGCCAATATTTTGTTTGGACAGAAGGCGAGAGGTCGATCTGAAAGCCATCAGCATAGAGTTGGTAGTTGAATTTGTCTTTGTGGATGAGATCACCCATAGATAAGGTGTAGAGGGAGAAGAGATGGGGACCAAGGACAGAGCCCTGTGGAACACTGCACAGAAATTTGGAGGGGGGATGACAAAGACCCTCTGAAGGACATGCTGAAGAGATAGTTAGAGAGGTAGGAGGAGAACCAAGAGAGGACAGAGTCACAGAATCCAAGGGAGGACAAGGGTTTCAAGAAGAGAAGCCTGGTCAACAGGGTTAAAGATGGCTGACAGGTCAAGGAGGATGAGGATGGAGTACTGGTTCTCAGCTTTGGCTAGGAAGAGGTCATAGAGACTTTGGTGCCAGTGATTTTAGTGGAGCTCAAGAGGAACAAATGTTTCCAAGGATTAGTCACATTCAATAGGATTAACAATGCCAGTGGGCCAGATTCTCAGCTGGGATAAACTGGCAGAGCTCCATTGACTTCAATTTGTACCAGCTGAAGATTTGTCCCATTCTGTGTAATTGTCCTATCTAGGATATAATAAAAGTGCTGCTAACTTTCCTACTTTAGATCACAAGCTGATCACCATTGTACATCAGGATCGGTAATGAAATTTACTTCATGGGGACTTATGTGCATTATGGAGATATAATGTGAAGCATCTGTCAGTGACAGAATTCAGGACTGTTCCAGTAGCCGAGTCCAGTATGGTAGTACGTCACATTCTTAACTATGCAAAAACTATGGTGAGGAGCACATTGCTTAGAGGTGTGCTGTACTCTATGAAGAACTGCTCTGGAATTACTTGTAGCTGAGGAAATGAGCCAAATATGATAAATATGGTAGGCTAAAATTGTGGGGAGCCTCTAGAATCAAATGATAACAATTTCATTCAATAGAAAATACTCTAATGAAAGAGCAGCACTGGAAAAAGCCTACCACTTTTAGAAGTGGCTTGGAGAGAATAGGAAATGTCTTCAAGAATTCTGATTCAGCTCAGACTGTTTTGGAAATGTCCTGTGGAGAAAGAAATCCAGAGGCAGTTGAAGAGAAGCTTAATGAGCCAGCAAATGCTAATGTAGCTAATGGGTGATAAACACTTTGGGATAGGGGCTTTGTCTTACTGCACGTTAGAAAAGGTGCAGTAAGACAAAGCCCCTATCAGGCTGCGAGAGCTAACCACAATTAAAAATAAGTGATAATTGTTGTCAATTGTTGGCTGCATGTGTGTTCTCGCTGTGTGTTGCACCAACTCTGCACAGTTTGCTGACACAGCAGATCTCGATCAAACTGCCTAAGAAGACCACAGAATCAGTTCAGTAGTGAAGGCACTTGGGCAGGTTTACTGTCAATGGAGCATGGTCCTAGGATCCTGTAGACTCTATAGTTCCACTAACACATGTTTGCCCATTACAGTGGACCAGCTCAGTGAACAGTGGGACTTTCCGTTCCCCCCTTGGCCAGACAAAGATACCCCCTTTTTTATACACTGATACAAACAAGTTACGTCTTGCCCCTCTGACGTGATTAGTTACCACCCTTTACATTGTACCTGTTGATTCGATCAAAACATCTCTATCCATCACTCTGTCATCCTGACCTTATCTTTAAGAGGGGTCAGTGGTCCCTGTATCATCTTTGGGGAGTGTGTTTACACCAAATCTTGGTATCGGGGTGTTCTGGCACAATCCTTCTGGAATGTGTTTATGCAAGTGTCCAGTGCCTAGCACTTCTTAGGAGTGTTTGCGTTTCTGCAATATCGGCCCTGTTCTTGCCACGTTCATGTATTGAACAGTGAACCTGCAAGCAGGCCTCTGCTTTGTAACAGGACCAGACTTTTGCTTGTAGCTTGACTCTTGCTAACTTTGCTTTGTCTTAGCAGGGCCTGACTTTAGTTCAGGCCTTAAGCCTTACACCAGGCCACTTATACCAGGCCTCATGTCTTAGGCTCTCTTTTTCTACTACAATAATCATGAGTAAGGTGACCACATATTCAAAATAAAACACTGGAGTGGTAACGTTTTTAGGATCACAAAATAGTTACTTGTGTGGATAGACATAAAAGGCTAGATCTTAGAGCTGTTATGCAGAAAGAACCTTTTTTTTTTTTGGTTAAGAACAAAGCATGTGCTGGTGTCACTATTCCCAGGTTCTGACTCAACAGCAACTTGTGTGTATTTCTCAGAGTGGAAAATTCTTTACCTGTAACATAGGATTCTGAATGAGTCTATTATGAAACACTGAAGAAGTTCCATTGATATTAACTCAGAGCAAAAGAACAACTTTGATAGTGGTTGACTCATTTGACTTTTCACTTTCCCCCACAAACACTGTTCTTCCCACATGGTACTCAGAATGGAATATGGTTTGTAGTTATTAAAAAAAAAATGATCAGATTAAAAACTGGGTCATTTCAGGTGTCTTGACATAATTTCCTGGGACACTAGGGACATCATATATAAAATTAAAACTGTCTCACAGAAACTGACACATACGGTCACTTTAGTAATAATCAGAGGTGCTCAAACTATAATGCTTGGCATAGATTTAGCCCCATTTAGGGTTTTAAAATGCTATCTGCACTACTATGGTACCGCCTGAAGGCTCTTCAAATTCCCCTACACCCCTTGTAGCGAAGCGACTACTCACCCAGCAGCGCCTCCTGCTGGTTGTCCAGGAAATTAGCTCACTTGCCTCCATAGCGCCCTCTGCAGGCCGGTGTCTCGCCTTGCCACTGGCCCCCGTGTCCCTCCCAGACCCCGATGCCCCTTCTCTCAGGGTTCTGCCCCCCGCAGTATACCCTGCAGTCTCACTGGGTCTCCCCTCCCCGGGGAACCCCCAACCCCCTATCCCCACCTCGCCTCAGTCTTGGCTACTGCCAGTCACCATCTAGCCCCCACTCACTGGGGCAGACTGCAGTATAATTGCCACTCATCATCGGCAAGGGGGGTTTGGACCTGCTGCCTCTGCCTACCCTTGAGCTGCCCTCTACAACCCCAGTACCCTTCTTGGCCTTTAACAAGGCCTGCAGCCTGGGGGTTTTCCAGGCTGGAGCTCCCGAGCTCCTCTGGCCTTTCCCCAGCCCTGCTCCACTTTAGGTACCCTGCTCAGCTCCCAGCAGCCAGGCCCATCCCTCTCAACCTCTAGAGAGAGACTCTTTTGGCTTCTGGCCCCAGCCCTCTTATAAGGGCCAGCTGGGCCCTGATTAAGCTGGCCACAGCTGTGGTCAGCTACCCATTCAGCTTCCCCAGCCATTCTTAATCCCTCTTACCCTGCTGCAGTCCTCTCCAGGGCTGCTTTTACCCTTCCAGGGCTGGAGCAGGGTGATCACCGCGCTACACCCCTGTATGATTAATGTTTCAAAGTTGGTTTAGTTTTGTTACTGATTATTTCCATTAACTGCTTTAAACAGCAGGAAGGAATGACATGAGAAGATGCTGAAATCACTTCTAGTTGCAGAAACCCTCCAAAGACCTCTAGAACATTTTTTATTATTGAGAATTAATAAAGACATAACATCTGTGTTGCACCAGATGGCCAAGTGAGATGGCAGCTGAAGTACTGCATTGCTCCTTTACAGCTGTCTCTTCTCACATGGGGAATAATGAAAGGCAGGATATTGGGGTGAACAACTTCCCATTAACCTCGCCTGAGACTGCATATGGAAGTTGCATGAGGGAGCCACTGCTGTCCTGCCCTGCTCCTTTAAGGTATTTGGCTAGCACGGACTGTGAGATTAGTGACTGAGAGGTATGTGAGTGACATACATTGCTCAGTGACACTTTGGCTATGACTACATTTGGAGCTAGGGGTGTGGTTCCCAGCTCGTATAGACATAACCGTGCTGGTGCTCATCTAGCTAGGGTGCTAAAAATAGTGTATCTGTGATAACATGGGCAGTGGTGAGCAGCGTCATGGGCTAACTGCCCCGAGTACAAACATGTTCAGACTCTATGGTTACGTACTCAGGGCAGCTAGCCCATGCTACTGCTCATGGCTGCCTGTGCTGCTGCAGCTACACTACTATTTACAGCGCCCTAGCTAGTTGAGAACACGTCTGTCACACCCCCTAGCTCAAAGTGTAGACGTAGCCTTTGAAAACATGCATCTTGGATCCTTTCATTTCTATGCAGGCCTTGATTGGTGGCATTGTTTATTCCTGTCTGATTATGTGGGTTACATTTTTCTATCATTAAGGCCACATTTTCATAAGAACCCTGTGATGGGGTGTGTGCCCCACACAGGCTCCAGAAGGGCTAATGTGGGCCTGAGAGGGCAATTAACATACCAATCTGCAGTCTGTACCTGAAGTGTGGGCCAGGCTCAAGTGAGGATGAGGCCCAGCCGGGGAGGGGCTGGGAGAAGACTATAAATAGATGAAGTTGAGAGAAGAAGTGAGCTGTGGGAAGAGAGTCTGAAGTCACTTTCTGGGACTAGAGAGAGTAGAGATACCAGCAGGGCCCAGCAGGAAGCCTGGGGATAGAGTAAGCCATGGAACCCTCTCTTGAACAGAGAAGTCTGGCAGGAGGCCAGAAGAGAGATGAAGCAGCTGCTGGGAGTGGAGCAGGCTCCAGCAGTAAGTCCTGATAAAAGGAAGAGAGTCCTGGGAGGTGTTCCATGGAGGAACAGCAAGGGGAATTTAAGGGGCATGAAAGGCCAAGCTGAATTTTGTATCTGAACCCCTGTGAGGAAGTCTAGGGAAGCTAAATAACAGCAAAGGTAAAGTTTCTTCTCCTCACTCTTTCACAGAGCTCACTTTCTTTTTCTCCTCCTTCTCTCCCCCTATCCTCCTTCCAGTGGTGCAGCTTGGGAATTATGGTTTTTGAACCCAAGACGACAGGAACCACCCAGGAACAAACTCACAAATGCAAACCAGTGCAGCTACCTGTGCCTAGCTAGATACAACACATCCTTCACTTTTAGAATAACTGCGTATAACTTTCAACATTCACTTTCAAACCATCACTTAAATCCTTTAACAAAGTCCTCCAAACTTTTAGGGCGTCTCCTTTGTTTCACTCTTCTCCTTATACCTGGAGAGGCAGGAAAGAAAGTAGGCCGTGGAGTAATTCCCACTACTGTAGATTGTCCACTATCACTATCGAAGTCATCAGTGTTCTCTGGTCCAAGGTGGAAATCAGCATTCTCTTCTTCAGCTGCTGGCTGATGAGTTGTAAACAATCTTGAAGTGTTCCATTTCTTTCCATCTATTAATACAGCAAAGGGTATGTCTATACTGCATGGTAACTCCAGGGTTCCAACTCAGGCTCAAGCCTAACCCCCTTCCCTCTACACACAAACTGTGCTAATACAGGACCCCAAGGTAGTGGAGAGGCTGAGCTTGAGTCAAGACGAGTCCCAGGGTTCAAGCCCTATTGCTTTGCAGTGTAGATGCAGCCCCACTGGACTCGTGCTCTGGGAGTCCGTGAAAAGTATCTCACAATCCCACGGGCAGACTTTCTTTGTCCTCTGGACAGTCAAGTTTTCTCACACTGCACCACGAACAAAGGGTTAGAGCAAACACATTTTGGGAGGGCACTAGGAAGTCTGGGATATGGGAGGTAGGACTTGGGCCCACATAATGTAGTGTAGACGCTGGAGCCCTAGGTTGGGATTCACGGTCCAACAGTTCCTAACCTGGGGTTACAAATTAATGTAGATGCTTAAGCCCTAGGTTAACAAACTCAGGATCTGTTAACTCGAGTTCTATTAGCCCTGCACTTACATTGCAGCATAGATCCATCCAGAATCTCCTTGGATTTCTGTTATCTGTAAAGAATGTGAATGACATAAACATCCTTTTTTGACTCTGTATGACACCTTCAAATGAACAAAATCTCCAGTTTGAAACTTGTGACATTTAGCACCTTTCTTATGATTTACATACGTTCTGTATTGCTCTTCTTGTTTCATAGCACATTCATGAATGGTTTCATTGGAAGGTTTCATTGTATAAGGGAAACATGTAAGCTGTTGACAGTAGTAAGTCATGTATTGGCCCTGCATCCTCTTAACACTTCATAGGGCGATACCGCTGTTGTGGAGTATAGAGTGGTGCTGTAAGCAAATCATGTTTCCTGTAAAGCTTCTTTTCATGGTCTTGCTTGCAAACTTTCTTTCACCAGTCCGTTCATTCTCTCAACTAGACCATTAGCCCTCAGATGGTATAAGGAAATTATTTTGTGCTTGATACCATTTCTACTGAAGTATTGCTGAATTTCAGCAGAGGTCAATTGCATTCCATTCTCAGTTACCAGTTCCTTGGGGGATCCTTCTCAGGCAAAGGTTGATGACATGAACTTAATCACTGTCTTAGTGGTAACCTTCCCAGTGAATATAATTTCTGGCCACTTTGAATAATAGTTTACCATTACTATGGCAAATCTTTGTGTAACAGGATGATCTTCAAAGCATCCCATTATGTCAAGGGCTAGTTTCTCCCATGGACAGTTGGGATAGTCAACTAGAGTGAAAGGAACGCTGAAGGTTTCCTGTGACTAACACAAGCTATGCAATTCTTGATTGCTTCCTCAACTTGCTTGTCCATTTTTGTCCACCAGGAATCTTGTCATAATTATCTTTTGGTTAGACTCATCCTCAGACATCCTTCCTGTGCCAGGTGAATCAGTCATGCTCTCACAAGTGTAGGCACAACAAGATCATCCATTCTCAAAATCCATTCATTTACAAGGGACAGCTCATGTGATGTGTCTACATGTTTGCATGTGTTCTGGTATCAGCGTCTTGTAAGGTCATCCATTAACTATGCAACTTTTTTGGTCCTGAAGTACCTTGTCTTCTCTCATAGATGTTGCCCAGACTGTGATCACTTATTCAGTTGTAGCAGAGATTTGTGCAATGACAATCTCTTCATCATCTTTCTCCACTGCACCCTCTTGATAAGGTATGGGCAAGTGAGAAGGTGAGCAGCTTTTCATTGGTGTCAGGTAGAGGATGACAACCCACCACAATGTTGGAGTTTAGGTTTCTCAAGTCCACACACATGTGAATGGCACCATTAGGCTTCCTGGTGAGAACAATAAGAGAAACCCATTCTGATGAAACAACCAGTTCAATGATATCTGCTTTGTGTAGTTTCAGATTTGAGTGGTTGTCTCAGGGCAATTTGTACATTTCACACTTTATGCTGTACAGACATCACTTTGTTTTTTAGTTGGATCGTGTGTTTGATATTTTTGCAACACCTGTGATATCTGTGAAAAATTCCAGAAACTCAGCAATGATTCCTGGTTATAGCCTATCCCAGGGGTCAGCAATCTATGGCACACATGCCAAAGGCAGCACGCGAGCTGATTTTCAGTGGCATTCTGCTGCCGGCCTGTGGTTCCGGCCACCAGCCCCCTGCCAGCCAGGGTCCCAGCTGCCAGCCCGGGGGGCTGCGCTGCCGGTCTGTGGTCCTGGCCATCGGCCCCGCTCAGCTCGCTGCAGGTCTGGGGTTCTGGCCACTGGCCCCTTGCCACCCGGGGTCCCGGCAGCCGGCCCCCCTCAGCCCGCTGCTAGCCTGGGGTCCTGGCCGCCGGCCCAGGGCTCTGCTTCTGGCCTCGGCCTGGCGCTCTGCAGCCGCCCCCAGCTGCAGCCCACTGGCCCCAGGCTGGGGCAGTGAGGGGTGCTGACAGGGACAAGAGGGGGCGCAGCTCAGCACCCCCACCTTAAAAATTGTCCCAACACCACTGGGATATTTTTGCTGTCCTGATTTGCTGCTTATACCATGCCACGTGGAACAGCGCACTGCGTTTGATGTTGTGTGTGCCATCTGTCGTGATTTTTTTTTTCACTGTGAGTTGAGGGGTACGTTTGACAAAATGCCAGCTCCTAAGAAAGCAAACTTAGATGTCCATTCATTTTAGCCTTCTTGGACAAACACATTTGGATTTATTCAAAAGAAGGCCCGTGCTGTTTGTACTTTCTGTTGTGAAAGTGTTGTTTGTCGCACATCAGGAGTTCAACGACATTTTGAAATGAAGCACAAGAAAAACTTTCTTGACGAAGCAGACAAGACTGAATCAATCAAAAAGGCAGTAACAGGATATGAGAAGCAAAGCAGTGTTTTTAAATGCTTAAGTGTAAGTAAAAATCAAGCTACAGAAGGAAGTTACAAGATTGCACAGTGCACTGCAAAAACCGGAAAGCCATTTATAGATGGGGAATATATAAAAGAAGTTTTTCTCAGCAGTTCGCAGGTTTTGTTCAATGATTTGCCAAATAAAGATACGATCGTATCTAGAATAAAAGAACTGCCTGTCTCTGCCAGAACAGTTGAGAGACGCGTAAGCGAAATGGCAGAAAACATTAACGAAAAGCAGACGACTGCATTAAAAGACACAGCAGTGCTTAGCGTTGCAGTTGATGAGAATGTGGATATAAATGACGTTCCATATTTGGCAGTTGTTACAAGATATTGTGCGTCCGATGAAATCCAAGAGGAACTTTGTTGCCTAAAACCCCTGCATGGCACAACAAAGGGGGAAGATATAGTGGAAAGTTTTGTAAACCATTTTGAAGAACGAGGAGTTGACATCAGAAAAATATTTTGTGTGACAACAGATGGTGCTCCTGCCATGGTCGGAAAACAGAAGGGATTTGTAAAGTTACTTGAAGATCAAATTGGCCACCCGACAGTCAAATTTCACTGTATCATCCATCAAGAAAACTTGTATGCTAAAATTTCTAATTCAGAGCTTAATAATGTGATGAATACAATGGTGTGAATTGTGAATTTTCTCGTTGCTCGAACTGCTTTGACTCACAGACAGTTTCAAACACTGCTAGAAGAGTGCTTATAACGACATTCCACTTCACAGCAACATTCGATGGCTAAGTTGTGGCAAGGTTTTGGTGCGCTTTGTAAACTGTTTTGATACAATCAAGGCAAAAAGTACAAAACTACCCCGAACTGGATGATGACAAATGGCTGTGTAAACTCATGTTTCTAACTGACATCACCACTCACCTAAACGAACTCAACCTCTGTCTCCAGGGTGCAGGGCAAACGGTTCTGGATCTTTATGAAGCCTGGAAGGCATTTGTTGTAAAACTAGCAGTTTTTTCTCGGGATATTCAAACTTCCACTTTCCACTACTTCCCACACATTAAAGAGCTTTCGACACGTTGCACTGTCAGTGTCGATGAGATTGGAATGTACATGCAAGAACTGGAATCAGAATTTTCTGACATTTCAAGATTTCCAGCGATTTGGCCCAATGCTTTTTTTTTTCTAATTAAACCTGAAAAGTTCAACGAAAGCGACTTGGATTTGTCTGTATTTCAGTGAATGGGTGTTGAAGATTTTGAAATGCAGCTCATTCATTTAAAAAGCTCAGAATTGTGGGCATCAAAGTTTGGAGATCTGTGGAGTGCACTTGAAGCTACTGAAAGAGATCATGGGGCCTCTATTCTGACCTGCTGGACATCCCTGCCAGTGAAATTTAACTGTTTGAAGAAAATTTCGTTTGCAATGCCTTCAGCATTTGGATCCACATACCTGTGTGAACAGGTATTTTCACACATGAAATCTGTCCTCTGTCCCTCTCGGAGCCGGTTAACAACTGATCACTCAGAAGCCTGTGCGCATCTTAAAGTATCCAAATACGTGCCAGACATTGGAAAACTCAGCAAGGAAAAGCAAGGGCAAGGATCACACTAAACTGATAAGATCTGCATTTTAATTTAATTTCAAATGAAGCTTCTTAAACATTTTAAAAACCTTATTTACTTTACATACAACAATAGTTTAGTTATATATTATAGACTTATAGAAAGAGATCTTCTAAAAACATTAAAATGTATTACTGGCACGCGAAACCTTAAATTACAGTGAATAAATGAAGACTTAGCACACCACTTCCGAAAGGTTGCCGACCCCTGAAATATACTTTAGTGACATGAACCATTTCCCATTTCAAAGTGCACATGTTGAGTATTGCATTATATCAGACAGTCTTACACTCTTTGATATATGAGAGCATGGATCTATAGGCTACCTTTCAGCTAGATTCAAGGCACTGAGAGTTTTTTGTATTTAAGGGAGCTCACAGGAGAGTGATTATATGTCTCCTGCTTGGTCTGAAATCTTCATGTTGCAATATACTCTGCCAACTCTTAGACGGTGATTTATACTAGGTCTTAAACTACCCGGGGGCCACATTTGGCTGTCAGTCACTCCAGTGTAACTCCAGAAACCATGATGAAAGTACACCTGATTTACATTGACATAACTGAGAACCAAATCTGGCCTCCAAATTTTTCAGTACTTGGGTAAAATTTTGTCAGATTCACTGACCTTTTGAATTTTAGATTAGCAGCAAAACACTTTCTCTGACCGCAGCAGTGGGAGTGACAGTCTGATAAGCAACATGTTTTAAGTGGTGGACATCTACATTAGAAAACTCTGAGACCTACAGAATGTCGACAGCAACCCTAGTCAGCTCCTCACCCTTGTTTCCACCACTTCTGTTTCATTTTTATTCATTGGTGAATGCAGTACTCCTGAGAGCTGGTGACTTGGCAATGCTAAAGAATGGAGTTCTCTATCCACTCAACAGGTACAGTCCAGACTGGATAGACCCTATCAAGTGGCTTCATCACTGCTTTGGCAGGATCACTTCTAGAGAGGACAGGATATTTCCATATCCATGCTGATTGTGCTCACGATCTTTCTGCTGAGACTGCTGGAAAGGACGCCATCCACTGCCAATTGTGGCGCTGATTTTCATGTTATAGCCACTGTTCCACTAGGAACTGGGTAACAGTCAGGGACACTGCCTGCTCCTATTGAAAGGTAAAAAGAGGGTCCATAAAGAGGATTTCCCCCTTTTTATCAGCTCAAAAGAGCTAAATGAACCAGGTCCTAAGAAACTTCATTTTATTTTTCCAATAGAACAGTCTTCTAGATTGTAACAGTCTTGCTGTAGGTAAAAGGACAACAAGCTAGGTGCTGTCAAGTTTAGGAAGAACTGTCACCCAGCTGGTACTTTTTGGCAGTTATTTTCTGAAAAGATAAGTTAAAAAATATCCCAGAGATCCTGGTAAATTGCATGTCTAGCTGCAATCTCAGATGGGTCGGAACACAATAATCTCTCAGGCTCTACAACTCTTCTTTAGCCAGGATCAAAACACTATCTGCTTCTTTCTAAGCAAGCTCTTTCAAGACCAGCATTTCCCCAAAAGCTCACTCTTTTTGAAGGTTCCCAGGACAAAGCTGAGACCAATCAGCATTCTCCTCCTTTTAGGCAACTCAGGTTGCCTTTTTCTCCTCTGGATAAATCTTTATAATCCCTAGTTGTGCACATCCATTTTGGTTAAGGCATCTGTTTGCCAAAGTACTTAAGCATGTGCTTAACTTTAAGCACCTGCATTAAGTCCCAATGGAACTTGAGGCATGTGCTAAGAGTTATGGAGATATACCTATCTCATAGAACTGGAAGGGACCCTGAAAGGTCATTGAGTCCAGCCCCCTGCCTTCACTAGCAGGACCACGTACTGATTTTTGCCCCAGATCCCTAAGTGCCCCCCCCACGGATTGAACTCACAACCCTGGGTTTAGCAGGTCAATGTGCAAACCACTGAGCTTCACATAATTAAGTGTTTTGCTGAATAGGGATGGATTTATGCATATACGTAAGTACTTTGGCAAACTGGGGCCTGTGATGGGGTATACAAACCCCACACTGGAGAGCAAAGGATTAAGGATCAGTTCTGGGCCCAGGCAATGCTGCCCAGCCACACCTGCAAAGCCTCTACAAACTGGAGGCGGAGGGGGGCCAAGCAGCTCAGAGGTGGGCAGGCAGTGGCAGGGAGCAGGTGGCTGCTCTGCGTGGAAGGTGCTGTCCAGGAGCTCATTGCCTGGGACCTGGCTGTGCAGATCTGTGCAAACCCACAAAGGAGAGGCAGGTGACTACGTGTGCGGGTCAGAGACTCGATTGAAGGCTCTTTGATTTATTCTGAGAAGCTAAAGGAGATTTGGGTAGGAAATGATCGGGAGAGGGAGGGGGTGCAGCTGCATAGCACCCTAAGGTGCAGAGTGTAGCTCCCCTACCCACTCCAAGAGGACGTTACAACAACAGGAGCCTTCACCTCAAACGAGAACACAATTGGAAAAGATCTTGACCATTCAAGGGCCCAGACTCCAAAGTCCCTGTGGTAAAGGGAAGGACTGGAAACACTTGCGGGTGGGGCGCTGAAGGACAAGACTATGTTTTCAGTGGGGGAGATGACGTGCCACCCCCTGCCTGACCACTAGGTGACACGGTTGGTGGTTGTTCACCTTCTACAGGGCCTAAGAATAAGGAGTCAAGATACTCAGTTACTGTAAACTAACATAACTCTGCTGATTTCAGTGGAGTTATGCTGATTTACACAAACTGAGGAGCTAGACCAAGAGGTTTAACAGGTGCTTGTGTTGTGTCATTTTCCTTAAGCTACATCTACACTACAAGTGAAGGGTGTGATTCCCCTGCTCGAGTACACATACTCATGCTAGCTCTCGTCGAGTAGCCTGGATAGTGGCAGCCAAGGCATGGCTGAGCTGTGCCGAGTACTAATCCGCCTGAAACCAGCAAATATGTACATCACAGCTCATGGGGCATCACACCCCTAGATTATAGTATAACCACAGCCTTAGAACATCCTATGAATTTTGTTTAAGCAAAGAAAACTGGTAATTCTGGGCCCAACTTTTTCACCCGTATTCACACTGAGTAGCATCTTAATATGTAAGTAGTCCTATTGGCTTCAATGGGACCACATGTGTAGTAAAATACTATTTACTCCATGTGAGTAAGGTGGCAGAATCAGGCACTCTGATTCTCCACCAGAATGTCATTACATGGGGACTGTGACCACCTGCTCATTGTATGTACACCGTGTTTAAAATGGAAGAGACTCTGAATCCAACCACCAGAGCAAACTGCCCCAACCCTAAACTTCAATCCTGATCCAAACTTTCCTCTGTCACCTGTTCTTGACATCAGTCTGAAACCAAAGCCACTCATCCTAATGCCACTAAACAACAGTGGGAGTTCAGAGCAGGATCTGGATTGGGGAGAATCTGGAGGCCTGCCTCTGATTTTAAACCATTTTGATTGAGTGAACTGAGCAGAGATCAACATCCCTGCCAGGAGAGGTCATTACCATTGCCTTGGGTAACGAGCCTGCAAAACAGAGGAAAGGTTTGATTTAATCCATTATTCAGTTCTTCTTTAAAAAATAATACATAAGCCACACCCACCCATAAGCTGTAAGCACCCCAACAACAATTGCAGCTACAGTCAGTAAAAAAATAATTCTATACAATAAGAAAAATTAATATCTCAGCCAATAAACATAGCTGGAGTTTCCCCTCCCCCTCCCAGTCCCACTTCCTCCAAAGCCGTATATCCTTGGCTCTCCCTAGAAGCTCTATCGAATAAATGGCTTTTGCATTGTGCCCTAAGTTGGGTTACTGGACCAATGGGGGGGAGTAAATTCTGTTGAAATGGATCTTTAATGGCTGTAGTGGGGTGGTCACCCCGCTCCTGCCCTGAAGGGCTTAAAACAGCCCTGGGAGAGGGCTGCGGCTGGAAAAAGGCTGACTGGGGGAAGCAGTCACAGCTGAGGCCATGCCCCAATCAGGCCACAGCTGGCCCTATAAAAGGGCTATGAGCCAGGAGCTCAAGAGGACACTCTCTCTCTCGCCTCTTGAGAGAGAAGGACCTGGCTGCCTGGGAAGCTGAGGAGGGTACCTAGGGTGGAGCTGTGCTGAGGAAGGGCAGAAGGAGCTGGGAGCTCCAGCCTAGCAAAGTCCCAGGCTGCAGGCTGAGTTAAGGGCCCACAAAAGGATACTAGGGCTGCAGAGGGGCAGTCCAGAGATAAGCAGAGGCAGCTGGTCCAACCCCCCTTTCCAATGATGAGTGATATACAGACTGCAGTCCACCCCAGTGAGCAGGGGCTAGATGGAGACTGGCAGTAGCCACTGAGGCAAGGTGGGGATAGGGAGTCAGGGGTTCCCCAGGGAGGGGAGACCCAGAGAGAAGGGGTACTGCGGTGGGTAGAACCCCTGAGCAAAGGGCACCGGGGTCTGGGAGGGACCCGGGGCCAGCGGCAGGCGAGGCCATCAGCCGGCAGAGGGCGCTCCAGAGCTGGAAAAGAGCTAATTCCCTGGACAACCAGCAGGAGGCGCCGTGCCGGTGAGTTGAGGCCCTGCCAGAATGGCCCACAGCTGGGCAGATTGTTACCCATACCAGTGACATTTCTGATTCAATTTGCTCAATGCATTGCAGTTTATCTGAGAGACAATCACACAGGCAGTAAAAGGTTATATAATATGTCTCCCTAATAAGCCTCAATTCCCCAAGCATAAACCCTCAGTAACTATGTTGGCCTTACACAGTATCCTGATTGGCAATCAAAGCAGGTATAGCTACCAGTCCTAGATGGGGCCTTATTTTCTTCTCTTCTTTTCCCCTCTCAAGTACTTGGTCTGTCAAATGTCCCCCAAAGCAGGGTCTTGGTTACCCCGAGGCCTTCTGGTTCAAAAGTCCTACAAAAGTCTCTCATAGCAGGGTCTTGGCTATCCTGAGACCCTTTGTCCTACAGCGTCACAGACCTCTTCAGATGTTAACTGAGGAACTAACTAACTAATTTACTCTGCTTAGCATTTATACCTCTTGTTCTCAAAGGAGTCACATGCCCCAGAAAATATGCCCTGTGGGCATTCCATTACTGTTTTTTTTAATTAATATTTTAGAAGTGACTGCAAAACAGAGACCAGTCAACGTTTACCCTCTCGTCAATCATTCACTTTTTCGTAGTGTGGTGTTATCCAAAAGGGTCATTTTGACCCAGGTCAGCCTGTGCCAACCTCACTGATGGTGTGTTTTTGCGTTTTCTTTACTTTGTGAGTTGGGCCCCGGGTGATATGACCAAAGTTCTATGTTGAAAACACGCACACAGATAGAGCCTCTAATCACTCTCAGTAAATTTCCATACCAGCTGTCAGATACTAAGAGAACCCTGCTCCCAGAATCCTCTAGCAAATTCAGACGTACCAAGCCATGCCAAACTCATGTTCACCACATTTATTCATATCAATCACAACAATTCATAATAATTTGACACTGTCCCAACACATTCTAGAGGACGTGTTTTTAAAAAGGGAAGCTGAGCTCTTGACATTGATCTATCACTCAGCTCTCCTGCTCTGTCACTGCACTATGACAGAAATCAGGAACAAACGTTCAAGGGACACCTCGCGGTGATTTTAAAATCTTCCCTGAGGAGGGGAGCTATTGCCCTCTCTTAGCGATCTCCCACCAGGAAATCCCGAAATAGCTCCCATGTTTTCTGTTGTTAATTTCCATCCGATAGAACCATTTCAGCCACAACCACATGGTTTTCAACTTTTGCTTTTTATGAGGGAATTGGTGCCAGAAGATTTGGAACGTTCCTGTCTTTAGTGCTTTATTAAAGAGCAAAAATATGAAACCAGTATAGCAGTGAGGGAAAGTTCACCACAAGCCACCACATGAAGACCAGATATCCTGGCAATGCTACGGCTATTTTAAAAAAATCATTAAGACTGTACAGAATGTTTTTAAAGACATCTATAAAATTCACTTTATAGCAGCAAGCTGCCTTTTTATTAATACTTGTACTATTTAAAAATCTTAAAATTGTCTCAGCTGACCTACCTAATTTATCTCTAGGTATTTCTAACACACCTATCACCATAGTACCCCTGGTCATTCAAGCACCAGATGGGATAAGCTTTGTGAGTTTGCAATGGCCTGGATGCGATTTTGGATCCTCTCTGCGGGAATTTCTGGAACCATGCAGGACGATTTACAAACTTTGTGCCTGGACATCAGTTGGTGTAAATCCAAATCAATGGAGCTACGCTAATTGCACCTGTTGATGAGCTGTCCCTTTAATTCTAGTTATAGAGCAAAGCTTTTAAGTATTCAAATCTGAACAGAGGAGACTTAGTCCTCAAATCAATCCAAGATTTTGTGATAGAATCATAGAATATCAGGGTTGGAAGGGACCTCAGGAGGTCATCTAGTCCAACCCCCTGCTCAAAGCAGGACCAATTCCCAACTAAATCACTGAAGTGCACCACACTTTTAAAGTGATGCAACCGTTGTTACCGTCCAGTCAAGGGGTTGACAATTGGCCATCTACTTAGTTCTGCCACATCACAGAAAATAAGATCACATAGAGAAAGACCTTGACCTGAGCACACTTGTAGAGTGGGAACTGTTGAAAATAAGGAGTTAAAACATCAAACATGGCAGGACCGAATCCCTAAGCAAACTCTTTGTAGGATTTGAACTTGGATTCAAAGCATAGAAATAATAAAGCCCTGTGTGGTGTAACAAGTAAGGAGTGTTCTCATTAATGTGATGCTGTGCATATAATTAGATAGTGGCTTCTTCGTCTGATTCTAAAATGTCAAGAATAATTAAAATACTGCATTGATTTCTCCATGGTAATCTTGGGAGTTGAATTATTTTTGACCTTCTTCAAAAGGCTGTGCACTACTTTGATGGAAATGAGTGGGTCTATCTACTATTGACCTAGGCTGTCTAGAGTATTTATCTTTCACATCTTATCTTACTAGGTCTCTTTCTCGAATGATCAGCTTTATTTTCCTGTCAAAGGCTTTTTTTAACTTTTAAATTTCCATTATAGAATTACAGGTCTGTCACATCTTACGCGCATTTAACATGCGCGATTTCAACTTTATGCGGTCGGCAAAAACAAACAAAAAACAAAAAAAAAAGAGAAAAACAACAGTTTTAATACTATACCTGTAGTGCGGGCGATTTCGCCCGTCATTGAACTCAATGGGGTTTTGGCTATACGCAGTTTTTGCTTTACGCGCTAACCGCGGAACGGAACCCCCGCGTAAGATGAGACAGACCTGTATACCAAATCCCTTCCCCCAACAGGAGATTGTAACCAAGGCCGAGGGATGGGTGGTCCCACTTCCATCTATCATATTTCTAAGGAGCCTGTCACCTAACCATAATTACCTGCCTATGAATTGTCTCTCTGCAGCACTTTCTTTTCAGAGGACATAAAATATGGCTTCCTCTAGCCCACCTGTTAACACCGCTCCATAGATCAGCCAGTAAAGAAGACACAAGCACACTTGCTACACCCCTCTCATGCCTTTGAACACAGTGGTGCCTCTACACTCATCACTAGAGTAGGTATTGTGTTTTTCACCTTATTATAACATGTTCAAGGAGTGAAACCTTGATGCTTTGGCATTGCAGTGTTATTCCTAGTTGTCATCTTGCTGAATTTCTGGGAAGGAGCTAAGCAGGCTGTTTCATTTTTGAGTAGACGGCGCTCATAATTAGGAACCAGGACATGCTGAGCTCTAATCCATGAACTCGCTATTTAATCTTGGGCAGGCCTCTAAACTTCTCTGTGCCTCAATTTCTCCAATATGATGATCTCCGGATATATGTTGGGAAAATAACACAGCGGGGCACAGACTATCCAACAAATTCTTGGACTGCATTGCAGACAACTTTTTATTTCAGATGGTTGAAAAAGCTACTAGGGGGGAAGCTGTTCTAGACTTGATTTTAACAAATAGGGAGGAACTCGTTGAGAATTTGAAAGTAGAAGGCAGCTTGGGTGAAAGTGATCATGAAATCATAGAGTTTGCAATTCTAAGGAAGGGTAGAAGGGAGAACAGCAAAATAGAGACAATGGATTTCAGAAAGGCGGATTTTGGTAAGCTCAGAGAGCTGATAGGTAAGGTCCCATGGGAATCAAGACTGAGGGGAAAAACAACTGAGGAGAGTTGGCAGTTTTTCAAAGGGACACTATTAAGGGCCCAAAAGCAAGCTATTCCGCTGGTTAGGAAAGATAGAAAATGTGGCAAAAGACCACCTTGGCTTAACCACGAGATCTTGCATGATCTAAAAAATAAAAAGGAGTCATATAAAAAATGGAAACTAGGACAGATTACAAAGGATGAATATAGGCAAACAACACAGGAATGCAGGGGCAAGATTAGAAAGGCAAAGGCACAAAATGAGCTCAAACTAGCTACGGGAATAAAGGGGAACAAGAAGACTTTTTATCAATACATTAGAAGCAAGAGGAAGACCAAAGACAGGGTAGGCCCACTGCTTAGTGAAGAGGGAGAAACAGTAACAGGAAACTTGGAAATGGCAGAGATGCTTAATGACTTCTTTGTTTCGGTCTTCACCGAGAAGTCTGAAGGAATGCCTAACATAGTGAATGCTAATGGGAAGGGGGTAGGTTTAGCAGATAAAATAAAAAAAGAACAAGTTAAAAATCACTTAGAAAAGTTAGATGCCTGCAAGTCACCAGGGCCTGATGAAATGCATCCTAGAATACTCAAGGAGCTAATAGAGGAGGTATCTGAGCCTCTAGCTATTATCTTTGGAAAATCATGGGAGACGGGAGAGATTCCAGAAGACTGGAAAAGGGCAAATATAGTGCCCATCTATAAAAAGGGAAATAAAAACAACCCAGGAAACTACAGACCAGTTAGTTTAACTTCTGTGCCAGGGAAGATAATGGAGCAAGTAATTAAGGAAATCATCTGCAAACACTTGGAAGGTGGTAAGGTGATAGGGAACAGCCAGCATGGATTTGTAAAGAACAAATCATGTCAAACCAATCTGATAGCTTTCTTCGATAGGATAACGAGTCTTGTGGATAAGGGAGAAGCTGTGGATGTGGTATACCTAGACTTTAGTAAGGCATTTGATACGGTCTCGCATGATATTCTTATTGACAAACTAGGCAAATACAATTTAGATGGGGCTACTATAAGGTGGGTGCATAACTGGCTGGATAACCGTACTCAGAGAGTTGTTATTAATGGTTCCCAATCCTGCTGGAAAGGCATAACGAGTGGGGTTCCGCAGGGGTCTGTTTTGGGACCGGCTCTGTTCAATATCTTCATTAACGACTTAGATATTGGCATAGAAAGTACGCTTATTAAGTTTGCGGATGATACCAAACTGGGATGTATTAACAGGTGTGTTGTGAGCAAGACACGAGAAGTCCTTCTTCCGCTCTACTCTGCTCTGGTTAGGCCTCAGCTGGAGTATTGTGTCCAGTTCTGGGCACCGCATTTCAAGAAAGATGTGGAGAAATTGGAAAGGGTCCAGAGAAGAGCAACAAGAATGATTAAAGGTCTTGAGAACATGACCTATGAAGGAAGGCTGAAAGAATTGGGTTTGTTTAGTTTGGAAAAGAGAAGACTGAGAGGGGACATGATAGCAGTTTTCAGGTATCTAAAAGGGTGTCATAAGGAGGAGGGAGAAAACTTGTTCACCTTAGCCTCTGAGGATAGAACAAGAAGCAATGGGCTTAAACTGCAGCAAGGGAGGTCTAGGTTGGACATTAGGAAAAAGTTCCTAACTGTCAGGGTGGTTAAACACTGGAATAAATTGCCTAGGGAGGTTGTGGAATCTCCATCTCTGGAGATATTTAAGAGTAGGTTAGATAAATGTCTATCAGGGATGGTCTAGACAGTATTTGGTCCTGCCATGCGGGCAGGGGACTGGACTTGATGACCTCTCGAGGTCCCTTCCAGTCCTAGAATCTATGAATCTATGAATCTATGATAGTACTTACTAACCAACTTCAAACGGATACTCTGAGGCTTAATTTGTCATTGTTTGTACAATGCTTTGAAAACATAAAGTACTACGTAAGTATTATTGGTCAAAGTGCAAGATACTTAGAGTTACATCTCTGTAAATCAGGGTAGCAGAAGTCTATGGAATCATAGTCTTTTGTCAACAAGAACTGTTTGTTAAACACAAACAACTATATAAAACAGTCACTAACAAACAGTCTTCTTCACAGCTTGAGTTCCCATTTTATCTCCCTTGCTTACCGGGAAACACAACCTGTGTGGAGCTCCATACAGTCCATAGACATTTGGTGGCTGAATAATATACTGTGAGAAAACCTATCATTACAATAGGTATATCGTAAAAGCATCATATTCTCTACTGCCTGTATTTAGATGTTTAGTAAATCTAGGTAATTGTATAGTAAAGAATAAGAAATTCAGCCCCTTCTTGCAACAGGCCAACTTAATAATTGCTAATGATTTCATTGTTTATCTTGGTCTAGAGCAGGAAGTTGTGTACTAAGCAAATATGGCTTTTAGCCTGTTAGAAAGCTAACTGGTGAGTACTTTGTACTTGTCCAAAATGTCTCGATAAGATATAGGACAATCTGTGGAATTGACAGAGTTCAGCCAGATAGACATGTTTCTTCAGACTGTAATGAATCATGGATCACTGAACTGCTGAGGGGAAGAAAGAGGTCTAAATAATTACAGTAAAAGTTGTTTTGGTCAGTGTGACCATATGCAGATGTACAACTATGAGGCCAAATGGGAACAGTTAACTGTACTGTAACTGCTTGGGTTCTCATACTGCAGGGCTATAACAATCTTCTTGTAGGTCCCAAACACACTCAACCTCCAGAATTCAACAGGAGTTGACATTGCTGGGAAAATCACAAGTTTAGGCACTACATATGCTGGTATCACTATAACTTCAAAGATCTTCATAAGGTGAAAAGCTCTGTTTCTTCTTCCCTGTCCATCCCTGAGAATTTGTATCCGGAACCCATGGGCCAAGCCCTGAAGCAAACAGAATCTAAACATTTTTTTAAAAATCAGAAAAATGGGATAAATGTTTTCCTTCCAGAAGTAGGGGGTCTGGTATGTGCTAGGGGAGAATGGGCACTGGGGGTCTGGGAAAGGAAAATGGAAGGGATGGGGATCAGTGGAATGGCAGACAAGTGGAGTCAGTCAAAGCAGAGCTGGAGGTCAGGGCAAAGAAATAAAAGGCTGGGGTCAAGAGAAAGAAAAATGTTCTGGCTGAGTGAAGAGTAGGAAAGAAGCGGGATAGAAGTTGGCAGAAGAGTGACGGGAGGATGAAAGATCTCAAAAAGTTCACATAAGACTTAAGTTTCAGCACAGCCTTAACCTACCCTCTCTTTATTGCACCCACAGTTTTGTGGGCATAATTTCAGTGGAATTACTCACAGAGCACAAGGATATGCACATGCATAAGTCTGTGTAGGACTGGGGCCTAAGCAATCAGTTAAAGCAGCCTTTTCATTTTAACTATATGTTTTATGACTAAATGCTCTATTAATTTTGGTAGGTCCCAAGGAGCTGGCCAGATGGAAAATGAGTTGAGCAGCCGTGGTCTTATACTGTAGTTCAATTTTGGAGCAGGTCCTTGGTAGCAAACCTGCTGGTGTTTACAGTGAAATAGGAAGAAGCTCCTTTCATTCTATTATGTTTGAACCCAGGCCTCTTGCCAGAGTCCAGTTGTTGTCAGTGATTTAAATAAGGGTCTGAAGATTTGGGTGCTTATCCAAACTGCGTCGACCAAATTTATAAACCCTTTTGAGGTTCAGCTGCTCTGACTGATACATCAATCAGAAGTTCAGACAGAGAGGGCTTGGCAGGATCAGACCCAAGTGTCTCATTTTAAAGTTGGCTTCATAAACACAATATCAAACCCAACTCTATGTGGTGCAGTATTCTTCACATCGATGCAATGCCAGATTATGCCATTCACTAAGGAACTGAGCAGCACACACTGTTTTACTTAAAATCTCATAAAGCACCATCAAAAATATGGACGGTGCTTTATGGTCTGGGAAGTTCGAAACGGTGAAATTCACCACCGTGTAGAGGGCTAGTACAAGGCATATGCACCACGTAAGCCTTCCAAATTGGGGTTAAGTGAGATGTAAGTCCTTGTGCTAGCAATCTGAACATAGATGAATTTCATCTACAGCTTCATCCTACAATGGAAGCTTTGCCATTGACTTCAGTGGGTGCAGGATCATGCTGCTGAAGAACACTCGATCATCTCTTATGCCTGTTGCTAGGGAGTAATTGATACTGCTATCTGGGTGGTGAAAAAATATGTTAAGTGAGACTCTGACTTATAAGTAGGGGTTGGTGATCCTCAGAAATCTGAAAGTTCAGATATTCACCCAAACATATACAAACTAGGAGAACCACTTGGGTTTAAAACTTGGTTCTCAACCTATTTACCATTGTGGGCCGCATATGCAGCTCTCTATGTGTTATTTGGGCCGCATCCACACAATATATATACTATCTGTATGGCCCTGAGGATGTCACATGGGCTGCAGATGTGTGCTGATTGGCCTGCAAGAGGCCAGCAGGCTGCGGGTTGAGAACCACTGGTCTAAAAGAATTGAGCTGGAAATCTCACAAGAGTATTTTGCATGTCCAGCAGGCTAGATGTATGAGTAAGATATATTTTATGAATATTCTTGTGATAGTTCATCACTTCCACTTAGAATCATAGGAAATGTCTGACTGGAAGAGACCCAGGGTCCATCTATTCCAGTATCCATTTCTGACAGTGACCCAAGCAGCTGCTTCAGAAGATGTAAGAACCCTACAATAGACAGATGTGGGATAATCTACCCCCTTCGTAGGTTTCATCCTGGTTTCTAATAGTTAGAGATACGCTTAAACCCTGAAGCTCAAGGTTTAATATCCCTTCCAAAAAGTTTTTGTGTCATGAGCTATGTAAGCCCTGTGGCCTGAAGCCCTAGACAGTAGGGAGCTCACTATTGATACCTTTTGGTGAACAGAAGTCCTCTGCTTGAGAACTCCACAAGGACAGGGCTCCAGAAGAGGGGGAGCTCTTGGTAAGCAAAGGGAAGTGACCAAAATGGGCCAAGCCTCATTTCCATTTCAGTTATGTGACCGTGTGGGGCATTTTGGTTAAAATACAGTTAAGTTTTGAATTTGGGGCCAATAAAATGCTATTATCCTTGTTGGGAAATGAAAGGACAAGAGCACGGAACCAACTGTGCCTGGAGTGAGGGGTCACTTTGGCCAACACGTGAGTCAGGCACAGTTGGGTGAGGGACCCTGGCTAGGAAAAAAGGAAGTTAGCAAGGGGAAAGGGGCTTCTACTTTCTGCTAGGAGAGTCAGTGAAGGGTCCTATATGCTATTTGTTCCTCTCTGAAGACTTTGCACAGAGCTGAAGTGGCGGGTAGAGTTGGGTTGGGGGTGGTTTCAAGATAGCAGACGAAGCTGGGGTGTGCAGAGCACAGAGGCAGTATTGGGGTGGCTTGGACTGAAGCCACAGAAAGTAGCAGCTCAGCTGAGGGGCTGTGGTGCAGGCCCCGCTACCCAGCAGTCAAATCTGTATCCACTTCACCTGGGTGAGGTGGTAGAGTCCCTAGAGCAGCCTAAGCAGCACCTCCCTAAGGGCCTGAAGACAGACACCAGAATCCTTGGACTCCACCAACACTGGACAACAAACTGTGAGTGGAGAGTGTAATGGGCAACATTCTGTGCCTGTCCTCTGACACCCCAGAAACCTCTCAGACTCTGCCAGTAGGTGGCAACATCACGTGAATTTGTTTATACTCCATCACCAACACAGCCTCGGGCAGCAAAGTATATATAGGGTTTCTGGCCCTTTCCCACAGGGCCAAGGAGGAACAGGGGTCTCCCTTCCTTCAGATCTCCAAACACACTGGGCTTAGCCATCCCAAGTCATCCCTGCTCACTTCCTTCCTGTGTCTTCTTTTATACCCCTCGGGTGATGGCTCACTGGTTCATCAGCCCTCCCAGTCTGATCAGCTAATTAGCTGCATATTCCCAATCAACCTTTTCCAGGGGAATGGATCGGTGCCTAAATGAACAGTGCTGGCTCATCTGTTATCTCCCAAAACCCTGTCACACAAACACCCCCTGGTCGGACATTGAGGTTTCTTTTGCTTCCCTCCTTTAGAGGAGGCACCAGGTACCTGTTTTCCACAGTTCCCTCCAGATGGTTATCCTATCTCCTGTCTGCCTCTTGTTATCCTAGTCCTACCAACATATCTTGGGGATCCTCCTCCTGAAGCCCTAGTAGTGAACCTTCTGTAGACAGCCCCCTCATCCCCCCCCCCCCCCGACATTTTTGGGCTTCCTTTTTCCCTTAGTGCCTGCTTGGCCAGTTATTTCTTTCCCCCATTTTCTCCATGGAAATCTTCATTTCTCCATTTTGCCCCTTGCCTTTCCCCTGCTGTCTGGGGTTCTCCTATTCCCCTGCTTCGAGCCCCTTCTCTACCTTCCCTGATGGCTCAGTTCTCTTCGGCCATGCACCCTAGATGCCTACTTTCTTCCTAAAGGGGAAGGGGTTCCAGTCCATCTTTAACACCACCAAATGGGACAATCTATTCACAACCCCAACCCCTTTCCATCTGAACTTTCCCCAGACCTCCAGGGGTATCTTGGCCTCTGGGCAGAATCTTTCCCCCCCCAATGGCTGCACTCCAAACTCAGCCTTTCCCCTGGCCGGATCCAGTATGGCTTTACCACATCTGTCCTTGCCAGTAAACATCCTGATACAGTGTCCACTAGGCTGCTCTCTTATCTCCTCCCCACCTTCACTGAGATGGATGGCATTTTTCTCTGCCACACCCCCACAGTCCCAGTCCAGCCACAAAATTCAGCTGTGACGTTGTCTAATTAAAATATAACCATGCAAATCATTATTGCTGCCACGGTTATATAATTGCAACAAATCTTATACAAAATATAAATCATGGCCAGAAAGGGTTAAACGGCTTGCGGGCTCAATGACCCAAAGTCAACCTTTAAAGTCATGTTTGGAAGTATGTAAATTGTAATGAGGGGCATTCAAATGCTAGATAAGCTCGAACTTTGAAATGCAAACCTATATTGTTAGAAGTGATATTAATTGTGTGTATCTTAAATGCTACCCATGTAAACAAACAGTTCCTCCTGTCATTATAACTATTGATTCAGAGATCAAAAGGGAATATTAACATTTAGATGAATCTTGGGTGAAATAATGTCATTGTCTATATATCTCTTTGAAGTTTGTGATAGACTGCCTAATGGATAAATTGCCCTATGTTAATTTGTGTAACTAATTACCAGTGGTGTTTAGAAAACAGAAGGTTACATCAAAAGCCTATTGTTTACCCAGAACTGTATGGTCAAGGTGCTGCTAGAAAACGATATAAAAGACCATTGGGTCCTGATTCTGTCATCTCAGATCTGCTTGATGCTTCAATGCAGAGGAAGCTTAAGCCACAAGATTGGGATCTCAGTGCTGACTGGTTCGCCCTGAATATGATATTGGACATTGGAGTATAACCTATTAACTAAATTCTAAAGGAACTCTTTGCAACTACAAAGCTCACCATCTCTGCTATGTATCTGAACCTCGGGAATTGAACTCATGTCTGTATGTATATTGATCTTTTAGCCATAATCTCTCTTTTCTTTTTTAATACATTTTAGTTTAGTTAATAAGAATTGGCTGTAAGCGTGTATTTGGGTAGGATCTGGAATATTCAATAACCTTGGAGGTAATGTGTCTGATCCTTTGGGATTGGTAGAACCTTTTCTTTTATGTGATGAAATAAGATGTTCAGAAAGCTTCTTCATATTTGAGTTGGGTACTTGGATGGAGGCCTGAGGCTAGGTTGTTTTAAGGGAACTGTGTTGTTGGTTTTTGGGCAACCGATAAGGTAATAAAGAAGCTGTTTTATGCTGGCTTGGTAAATCTAAGTATTGAATTGTCCACCAGCTTTGGGGTCTGTCTGCCCCATTCTTTGAAGTTCACCCTAACTGGGTAACCTCAGCTGTCCCCCACTGGGACCCCGGTCACAGCAGCCCTCCCACAGTCCATATGGGGCAACCTTTTTTTATGTGTCCCAGTCTCCCATCTTAGTAGCAGGTAATTTCCCGCCTCCCTGAAGAAGTTCCTCTGCTTTCCTCCCTTTTCTTTTCTGCAGGCTTTACCCCTGCCAATTCTCCAAACTTCTTTCCCAGCTCTGGTCTGTTAAGGGGCCAGCACCACCATGTTGAGTGATGGACACTTGACAAAATTACCGTACTTAGTGACGGACATTGGAGGGGAGGAGTTATGTCATTCAATTTTTTGAAAAATTACCATGCACCTCAAAATGTTTACCACAGATGCAAACCGAAGCACTGCCTTTCGGGGAAAATCTCCTTCCTCAAACTCCTCTGTGAGTTTGACCGCCGCCTCCAGAGTTGGAGTGGGCCAATGCCTCCTGACCTGCACACAGGTGTTCTCAAGGAGGCTTTGTAGAAATTGCTCCAGAATTATGGAGTCCATAATTTTACCCACACTCTGCATATCTGGCTTTAACCAACAGGTAGCCCAATCCATTAAGCTTTAAACAAATGCCTGGGCCATTCATCTCCAGCCTATCTAATGGCCCAAAACTGCTGCCGGTACTTTTCCGTAGCCTGGCCCATCCGGTCTAGTATGGCTGACTTAACATCATAGTCTCTGGACTGTTTGTTGCTCAAGGCTATGTAGGCCACTTGTGCCTCCCCGCACCAAATAGGATGCTAACTGGAGGGCCCACATTCCTCTGTCGCAGCAGACCCCTAATAGTCTTACCTAATAGATATTGTTAATTGTTGGTTTCCCCAAGTTTATTCAGTGTCCCTTCCCCACTTCCCCCCCGCCCCCGCCACCCCACACAACTCTCAAGAAAGTTCTGTTTGTTTTAAACCCTGGACTAGTGCTTGTGAGTGGGGAAATGTTGCCTATCTAGAGCATCCAAGGGAAGTCACTTAGTTTCCCAGGCTTCTGGGTGGAGGCTTGAGCTGGCCTCCTATTTTCAGAAGGAACCACTAGATGATTGAACCCGGCCCTTTTTGCTGTTAAGAACACCCAGCAGAAAGGTTACAGTCATGATAACTCTGGAAAATTCATGATCTCCATATATTAGCTCCAGCTGGTGCTCAGAAGGGCAGAGGTGTGAAAAAATTAAGAATAAAGAAGGGAAAAAATAAGTGAACAGAACTTTTTTTTTTCACCTCAAAGTTTTGAATGAAGCTTCAGGATGATTCTCATTTCATCCTCACCTTTACCACCAGAACAAGTGGGCAATGTTAGGAAAATTGTTTTTATGAGAGCTTTGTGTGTGTGCATTAATGATTCTTAATGTGCAAGAATTTGCTAAAAGACTTCAAGTGAATCTATTCTCAAGCCAGCTTGGTGGGGTAACATGACACCCCTTTCCCTTCTACACCCCCCAGTTCTGATATAATGGAGGTCATTATCACTGCCAGCAAGTCAGGAAAACAAATCAGAACAAAAATGTAGGGAGTAAATTAAAAAATGTCTCCCTTTCATAATTCCAGGCCACAGAGTCTAAAATAAGCACAGAAATAAACCACTAAGGACCAGTCTGATCATTTCTAACAAAGCTACGGTTTTGTGGTGATTTCCAGCTCAGGCCGGGTATCTGCTTACAAGGGGATGGCTCATTTCCTATCATTTAACAGCACTAAGAATGGGAAGGAAATGATCCATGAATAAAGACTTGTGTGCTCTTAGCTCTCTCATATATCCTACCTAGAAGGTAAGATTGTTTGGTTTATTTCCTCGGTATTTCCTAAACCTGAATTGTACAGTTCAAGTGTCCTGCCAGTTTCATGTTGTCAAAGGCATTTGGGCAGCCAGGCATGTACCATTAGTAACGTTTGACCAAATAAAGGACACGTTCTCCTGTTAGTGTCTTAGGTAGCAACTTACCATTTCTTAGAACAATCGCTACAGTACAGAAGAGAAGAAAATGTGTTGTGGTGGCTTTTGTGATCGGATTCTATTGGTTTTTTAGAAAGAATTGCAACAACAATAATAATAATAATAAACAATTTAAAACAAATTGCTGCTATTTCAAATCGAGGTGCCAAAGGTTAGACACCTAAATTTATATTTAATAGATCCTGGATCATTAATATTAGCATAAACATTAATAGTTTTCAACAGATACTTTATTTGATGCATAGTTTATTCCATGAATGTATCTATAAGTATAGTGTGTATATGACCAGTTCTAGTTAGGCACGTAAATGATGATTTAGGTGCCTAAATAGGGAATTAAGTGTAACCCTGCCAGGTGAAGTCAGCAGCAACCAGGGCTGGGTTCAATATCTAGGGGTTCCTCTTCACAATACAAAACAGAGCCAGCTCAAGCCTCCACCCAGTAATCTGGGAAAATTACACACCACCCCTGGGCACCTCTCAGAGGCAATACTTCCCCACTCGCCAGCACAGAGTCTGTGTATAACAAAGGAGAACTTTTATTAAAAGGGAACCAAGCATTAATTTGGGAAAACACCACCACCTTCAACAGCATGTGACCCTAAGCAAACCCGACCCCACAGTGCATTGGGCGGTGTCCTTTGCCTCAGTTTCCCACCTTGGGAAAGTCCAATAAACAAATGTCCCTTTAACACATCACTCCCCTCTCCTGCTGCTGCACACCACTCACAGTTGGCTGTCCTTATGTAGCAAAGACCCAGAGTTCAGAAGTGCATTCATGGGAGTTCACCTCCCAGCCCCGAGGCAGGAGGTCCTGGAACAATGCCTCTGCTGTTTCTGCAATTGGCTCACAGCTACCACTGCCTCTCTGCTGCTGCTGGTCACCGCTGCTTGCTGCTCCCATGATGTTACATTCAGAGGTTCCATCACTTAACCCAGCTCTGGGTGATTTCAGCAAGTAGTGTGGAATCTCACCGCAAGTACAGTCTCTGTGTTGCCTTTCACTGTCCCCACACAAGGTCTAAGGCTTAGCCCAGGCCCTGCTCAGCAGTGATGTTAGCTCTAGGAATCACCACCTGGAAATAAGAACTCTCAATTGAATCTATTCAGCTCTATCACTAAGTGCTGGAGAAGGGCAGAGCAAATGGTGCCTGGGACTCTTTAGGCACAGTCCACACCACTAGGTAGCAATATCTGTTCCCATCCACTCTTATCTTCAATGGTATTTGGCATCTCGCCCCCCAGCTTATCAAGTGAGGTTCAGTTTAGGGTGGCCCCCTCAATCAGGGCATGCTAAGCACAGTTCTGCTTCCCTTTGCTCATTCAGTAAGGATAACATTTAATTACCCCTGCACTCAAATACTAGAGTGATTTGTAACCCCAAATCAGCCAAAATTGATCATTTTGGCAACGCAGCTCTATCTGTGAGCACCTAGGCAAAGTAGGTGTGTCCAAGCAAACACGGTTGGCTCCTGAAGTCTTTTCCCCCAGTTCATCACTAGATGTCAGGGGAGAACTCATTCAGATCCTGCTTACATCAGTATTTAACGTTAGGCACCCAAGTTTGGGATAGATTGTAGCTCCAGCACCTTAGCACCAGTACAGAGAAGGAATTGTGCTGGCTGCGTGTTGCACACAGACCGTGATTCTGCCCACTCTTTGCTTCTTTCCACTCATTCTCCATCTGCCTGTTCCCAGGGATGGTGGAGGAAATAGTAGCTAACACATACACAGTGGCTGCTTTCCTCTACATGCCTGAACCCACAGTCTGGGGACTCCACACCAGCTGTGGGGACTAGAGTTAGTTCCCCTTATGCCCTTGCATGAATGTGTAGGATGAGGCACAATTATCTCATGTGAATGTCAGTGCAAATGTCCTTTATTATATACAGTGGACGGGATTTGAGCTATAGTTTCATAAAGTTTGTAAATTGTTTGGGGATTCTTTGGGATGAAAAATGTTATATAAAATAAATGTATTATTCTTACTCTTATCCAAATCAACCTTTGTCGGAATAAAATGGGGAGACAAAAACTAAATGTGTTCACTTGAAAATCTGTTTTATCCCTTGGATTTCTGGGATTTTCTTCCCAGTTTGGATACAGTCCATTATTTTTTCCTGTCTCCTAGCCATTTTGCAGTGTGTCTGGAGGAGAAAGGGTGTAGTTTGGATTCTTCCCTTGCTAGAACCAGTCATCTTCAGGGGACCCAAAGACACACGCTGAAGCTACAGCATGGACATTGTGCTCACCTTGGTGCCCTGACACCTCTCTTTTCCATTTAATTGAGTCAGCAAAGTATGTTTTTCATTATTTTCTTTCTCTCTTCTAAACCCTTCCATTGAGTGCTTCTAGGCCCACTGCAAGTTTGTTCATTAGTTTACATGGCCACGGGTGGAGGTCTGTGAACGTAACTTGTTGAGAACCTTCTAACCATCATGTACTATGTTCATAAACAAAGTTCAACAGATGTTCAGTATCCAGCTTGCATAAAATCTGCCAAGGCTGTGAGTATTAGAAGTTGAACTAATAGCGAACTTTCATAAAGCAGGTCACATCATAAACATCCATTAATTACTGTTTAAGCTGCTATAAATTGCTCTATTGCAGGTTCCAAGCAATGTCTTTACTGTCCCTTTGGTGGCACTAAAGCTTCATGTTCCGCCTCACAACCTTTTGGCAGAACTACTGTGGGGTTTCGCCATTAAGCCATGTCATCACTCACTTGTACACAAAAGGTGGAGCCACTAATAGCAGCACAGGGCAGTTTGAGTACCCAACTGGGCTTTATGTTAGACTATGTATAGACAAACAGTGGGTTTCAGAGGGAAAACTCCAACAGCTATAGGAGCACTGAGGCTTTATAATGATACAGAGAGATCTTATAAAAGTAAAATAATCAGAGAAAATGAATAAGGGCCTGATTTTGAGAGGTCCTGAGCACAGTTGCCACCTTTCATGTGGTAAATAAGCACCCCACAATAAGCCAAAAATCAAGCTAATCCCATTTCAAAACAAGGCCAAAACAAGCCAATCCTTAAGAGCCCCAACACTCTATGTGAGTAGATTCCCCCTGGGGTGCCGTCTGGGACTCTGGTGGGCCTGCTGTGCACTCCTGACTCTCTTGCCCCGGCTTGCCCCTCGCCCCTGCTTGCCGGGAGCCGATCAAAAAAAAGAAGCAACAAGCTACTAGCCAAACAAGCAACAAGCTACTAGCCAAAAACTAGCCAACCAGCAACTCACAAGCCAATTAAGCCAAAAACAAGCCCAATTTCTGCATTTTTTTCATGGGTTTGGCATGTCAGGTCCTGAGTCCTTGCCTCCCATGGAGTTGTGGGTGCCCAGCACTTCTGAAAATCAGGCATATGGTGTTTAGCTTCTTTTTATTCTCCCTTGTATAAGAGTAATTTCAGATCTGATACTCTCACACATGCTGCTCACTCTCTTTGCCTACTTCATAATCAATCCCAAATGCACAGGGTAGTACTGACCTTTGCAAAGAAAAGACAGACATCCAAGATTTTCTCACTGTTCACCTTACCTTCAAATGCCTTCACCTGCCCACATAGCTTCCAGCTATCATCTCTGTGTCGATGAGGAACACATCTCGATACCTGACTTTCCACCCTCCATCCAGTCCCGCATTTCAGCCCACCTGTGTGACATTTTCTCCTGATTGTCTTGCTCTCAACTTAAACTTAAACAGACCAGAACTGAAATCTTTGATTTCCTTCCCGAGCGACACCAAGAGAAATGGTCACAATTTTCCATTCAGCTGTTTTTAAAATTAAAAATGGCCCTTTTATAAAAATGACAGTTTTCTCAGAAAATGTTTGTTTTTTTAAAAAAAATCATTTTTTGAAAAAAACAAAACCTTGATGGTTTTGTTTGGGGTTTTCCCCCTATTTTCCCCCTTTATCCTTCCCTCTTCTCTCTCTTTTCCCTCCCTTTTAAAAAAAACTGATAAGGAGGAGGAACTGCAAACCAAATATTTCCCTCCACCCCAAAATATACTTACCATTTTCCAACCAGTTCTATGCACCAACCCCCATTTCCCTGGTGGCAATACTACCAAACCGCCTCTCATGCAGGCCTGTAGCCTGGGTGCCACTTACCTAGCTTATAAACTCATTGGGGCTCTTTTTGTTCTGTGTTTGTACAGCACCTAGCACAATGGGGTCCTTTTCTATGACTAGGACACCTAGGCACTACAGTGATACACATAAATAATAATCATTATTCATAGTAATTGATGCCTTCTTCTCTCTAGACCTACATATCCACATTGTGTCCATCTTGACTGCTCTTATGGAGATGTTCCCCATAACAACTCTGAGAACCAGCTCTTTTGCTCTCTCCACAGAGCTAAAACTTTCACCAGACCCTCGCTAACTACCATCTTAACTGCTACAACCTCCTCCTCTGTGAATTTTCAGACACCCACTTTCAAAGGACTTCAAACTCTGCTTGCCTCTTTTTTGAGTGCCCAGTTTGAGATCTCTAGGACTGATTTTCTGAGATACAGGGTACCCCACAACTTCCATTGACTTTAACACCTCTAATAGGCCTCTGAAGTTTGGCACCCAAAATTAATGGGCACTTTTGAAAATGTTGGCTTAAGTGACTATCCCAAAGTCACATTGTGAGTCAGTGGCAGAGCTAAGAATAGGATACCAGAATACCGATTCCAGTCCCCTGCTCCAGACACTTGACTACAACAGTTCCCTGCTATAGTACAACAGAAACCCTGTTTTCATCTCTATGGGGCAAAGAAGATATGTATCCTCCTTTAAGAGTGCCACATCATTTCACTAACAGCATTCAGACAGTGAAAAAGATCATTCAAGCGGTGTCTTACTGTTATCCCTCTGAGGTACCAGTCCACAGAGCAAGAGAAACAACATCTCTCTGGATCTCTGTCAGGGCAGTGATATTAGCGGCTGACAAAACAGCTAGCCAGTAGGGGGCCCAGTTCTGCAAGATGTGGAATGCCCTCAACTACCGGTGACTTCAGTGTAAGTTGAGGGAACTCAGCACTTCGTAAGAAATTCTAAACACCTGGCAGGATTGGGCTCTAACATCCAGAATAGAAGCCCTACTCAACCACGTATCCTATCTAAGGCCTCTAATATAAAAAAAAAATTCCTGGCAAAAAAAGAAAAAGAAAATTATAGCAACAACCAAACCAGAACCTCTTTGTTATTTTCCCCATTCAAATTGGAGCTGTGCTTTAATTATGACTTTTGGATTCTCCCTTCTGTATCTATTTTTGCCACTATCCAACATCAGCCTTTGTACAGTGTGCCACTTACTCTGTTCCCATTGCTGAACCATCATTCAGGCCCTGAGTGCAAAACAAAGCCGAGAAATTTAGCAAAACCACAACCCTAACCTGCAGAGGAGGCAAGGAGATAACTAGGAGCCAGACAGGATAGCGGATAAAATGTTCTCAGCTGGCTCATTTATTAGTGGACAGGAGAGTCCCTTTGAGGAATTCCATCCTCTTTTGTGTCTTTTCCAACCATGCAGGTGTTTTCAGAGCTGTAGACTGAGGAAGGCTGCCAGATGAAGACCTATGGACACTGAAGTCCTCTGTTTATCGACAGTGACAGTGCAACATTCCCCCCCACCACTCAACCAATGGGCTTCAATCTTCTTCTGGATGAATCTTCTCTAGGGGTGAAGAGAGTGACAAGATTCCCCTTTACATACTTATTCAGTGCTTGGCTTCTCAGAACATTGCCAATTCTTTACTGTGATGTGGACACTGGTCCACTAAAGGAATGTCTGCACTGCAGTTGAAGGTGTGATTATAGTATGCGTAGACGCACTTGAGCAAGCTTTGAGCTAGCTAGCGGGTGTACCAATAGCAGTGAACCCATAGCAGCACGGCTGTACAAGTCCACTGGGACCCTGGGTACTCACTTTGACAGCTAGCCCATGTTAAAGTCCATGCTGTCTCAGTTTCACTATTATCAGTATTCATGCTAGCTAGATTTAAACTAGCTCGGGTATGTCTATATATGCTTCAATCGCACCTCTGGTTGTAATGTAGACGTACCCTACAACAGGAGTAGGCAATTATTTTTTGTCAAGGTCTAAATTTCTTGGTCAAGCTATAGTCAAGGTCCAGACTCCAGAAAAAAAAATAAAAGAAACAACAATAATGATAATAATAAGTAAATAAAAATATTTTGGGGTCCATTCAAAGGTGTCTGGTGGTCCAGATTTGCCCTGCGGTCTGCCTATTGACTATCCCTGCTCTACACACTAGACTGGGATCAGCACACTCCTTCCACACTGGCCACTGAAGAGAAAATCCCACCCAAAAATACCTCGTCACTTATCCTGATTAATTCTGAGAAGACCGGCATTTTCCAGGCAGTCAGACAAAGGGTACGTCTACACTTACCGGAGGGTCCGGCGGCAGGCAATCGATGTTCTGGGATCGATCCCGGAAGTGCTCGCCGTCGACGCCGGTACTCCAGCTCGGCGAGAGGAGTACGCGGCATCGACGGGGGAGCCTGCCTGCCGCGTCTGGACCCGCGGTAAGTTCGGACTAAGGTACTTTGAATTCAGCTACGTTATTAACGTAGCTGAATTTGCGTACCTTAGTCCGAAGTGGGGGCTTAGTGGGGACCAGGCCAAAGTAACACTTAGGAAGTGCTACACACACAACATATTGAGAGAGAGACATGTATGTATATACATATATCTCTTCCTAAATATTAGTCAGGCTGGCAGATTGGAAAACTCCAGCATTCTACAGTTTGATCCGGGTAAATGCCGGGGTGGCTCACTTGGGGATTAAGGATCCAGTTCATAAGTATAACATAGGAGAAATCTAGTTTGGAAAGAGTTGTACAAAAATATCATGGATGGTTCTTTATTCTGATCACTTTGAAGTAAGACATCAGGCCAGGAGGGGGCTTGACACTTACAACCTCTCAGTGTAAAGAATTATGTCTAGTGCTTAATCTACCTTGCTCTTGCCACTTTTGCACTGGAAAGCACGTACTGCATGGCTGCGTACTGCACAAAGACCCATAGGATGAATGCCTAGATGTGTAGTGGGCCTCTGGTGCTTATGAGATCTCACCGCCATACAATGGTTTCCAGATGGTGAGGCAATTGATTATTGGGTTGTGGGCAAGGGGGTAGTGATATATTTACTGGAAGGCCTTGTGATAATTGATCAGAAATATATATTTTCTGGGTCTGACTTATACATATATAAGGGCCAGAGCTCACTGAAGTCATTAGGAGTGTCTCCATTTACTCCATTGGGCTTTGGATCAGGCCCATAAAGAGCTGTAACAAGGCTGTGACCATATGGAAATGTTTTTGATTCACAGTAGTAAGAGATATCATGAAAATATGTTGGCTTATTTTAGTTGGTAAACATACAATCTTGGCAGACTCAGCAAGAGGCCACTGAATAAGGGAGCCTGGAAACTATCCTCTCATCCCTAGAGATGCTTGCTTCAGTTCAGAGTGGAGGCATACTGGCAAGAGCAATGTGGGGAAGCCCATATTGCTACTGGCTGTGTTTTACCTGTCCCGTGGATAAACAGAAGTCTCTCTCTCTCTGCCAATCTGAGGGCTAAAACTCACTGTATCAAAACAGACGCATGGAAAAAGACGTATTAAGCTGGATAAACTACAGTTATGAAATATAAGTATTACTTAAACTTCTTCTGGTTGTGTTTTGTAACCATCCTCCCCCTTAAAAATATCTGACTTCAAAGCTAATTTGGAACTGACTCCCTACATCATAATTTACTAGAAGTTTTGTTGTCATCACTCCAGTCATAGAGAGGGAAAAATAAGAGCAACAGGCAGCTTTCATCAGTGCCTATTAAAAACAAACGGCTACATATTAAAAATTAGAGTGTGCGCGCACTCCAGAGTTTGCAGAGAGGTCAGTCAGGACAGGCAAAGGTGGGTCAGGTCAACAGCCGGCAGCCAGGTTGTTTGTTTCCTCCCAAGGAGAGTCCTTGGAAACCTGGGGATATCCCTTAGGTTTGCTTTTTGCAATTTTTTACTCCTCTGCTTCCTGCCAACACGGTCCATCTCCTGTGTCCTTCCCAGGAGATTTGCTGTCCGGGATGGTCGTGTGGTGCTGCAAAATGAGGAGCTTACAAACAAAAATCTGGTGCAGGCCTGCAAAGCCAACTCTAACGAGGCAGTGAGGGATGATGGATTTGGGGTTAAGGCTTTAAACTGTGATTTAGGCTTTGTCTACACTACAAAGTTTTGCCAGCATAGCTATGCGGACGAAGAGTGTGAAAAAAAATCACACCCCTTAGCCAACATTGGCTATGTTGGGAAAACCCCCATTAGACTCAACTATGCCCACAGAAGAGTGCCTTTGTCAGCTTAGCTGATGTCATTCAGGGAGGTGGTGTAGCTATGGAAGCAGAACTCCGTAAGCTTGTGCTGCATTTCCGCTGCAGGGTTCTGACAGCGCAGCTATTCTGGCATAGATATACAGTAACTCCTCACTTAACGGTGTAGTTATGTTCCTGAAAAATGTGACTTTAAGTGAAACGATGTTAAGTGAATCCAATTTCCCCATAAGAATTAATGTAAATGGGGCGGGGGTTTAGGTTCCAGGGAAATTTTTTTCACCAGACAAAAAACTATATTATATATATATATATAAACACAGTATAAGTTTTAAACAAACAATTTAATACTGTTCACAGCTATGATGATTGTGAAGCTTGGTTGAGGTGGTGGAATCAGAGGGTGGAAGAGGGAGGGATATTTCCCAAGGAATGCCTTACTGCTAAATGATGAACTAGCACTCGGCTGAGCCCTCAAGGGTTAACACATTGTTGTTAATGTAGCCTCATACTCTACAAGGCAGCACAAATGGAGGGAGGGGAGACAGCATGGCAGACAGAGACAGAGACACACACTCTGTGTGTGTGTGTGTGTGTGAGAGAGAGAGAGAGCCGCATTGCCCCTTTAAGTACTCTTACCCCACTCTAAGTACATTGCCTTTTTAAGTAGATCAGCAAGTTGAGACAGCAGCTGCGGCCAGCAAGCTCCCTCCGTCCTGAGCCCTGTCATGTCCCGTCCCCCCGGTCTATGGAGATAGGGTAAGCGGGGGGGCAGGAGCAGGGGGAGGAGGACACCCTGACATTAGCTCCTCCCCCACTGCACAGCAAGCAGGAGGCTCCCAGGAGCAGCTCCAAGGCAGAGGGCAAGAGCAGCACATGGCAGTGCGGGGAGGGACCGCTGAACTGCCGGCAATTGATAGCCTGCAGGGCAGCTGCCACACAGGGAACTTAGGGGAGCTGATGGGGGGCTGTCAGTCCACCCTGGTTCCAAGCCCCCACCAGCTAGCTGCAATCGGCTGCTCTTCCTGCAAGCAGTGGACAAAGCAGGTGGCTGCTAAACAACGTTATAAGGGAACATTGCGCAACTTTAAACGAGCATGTTCCCTAATTGATCAGCGACGTAACAACGTTAACCGGGATGACTTTAAGTGAGGAGTTACTGTACTGGCAAAAGCTCTGTAATATAACCAAGTCCTTAGCAGATTTGAGTTCGGTTCCAGCTCCGCTATGGACATCGTATGTGATCTTGAGCCACTCACTTAGGCCTGGATGAACAAAGCTAGTTAGGTGCTGTGCTGCTCAGTGTCACAGTGCTTAACTTTTAGACACCTGGAAAATGACTGCAATTCACAAAGCCTGAGTTAGGTGCCTAAGCTCCTATACAATGCATGGGGAGAGAGATACACCTTACACAGTGATTTACAAAAGCCATCATGTCAGGCAGGAAGTTACCTAAGATGGCCAATGGAGATACCAATGAGAAGGGTGTGTGCTAAACCCTACCTTCTCACAGAGAGAGGTGCCTAAATCCAGCCTGCAAGGGGCACCTATCTCTGCTGGCAGCTCACAGCCAGGAACCCTCTTTGGAGTTAGGCCATTATGCCACATTTGTAAGAACCTCGGGGGCAGGAGGATGAAGTGGACTTCCCTCTTAACTTTTAGCCCAGTGGTTAGGGTACTCACCTGAGATAGGTGTGTGACGCAGTAAATCAGGTGCCGACTCTTGCCAAGACTTTAGGCCTCAGCCAAGCACTGACAAATTCATTTCCGGAAACCAGTCTGTTTCACCTGTGTGTCGGTATGGTTAAGATGGGTCTGGAACTTATAACAATGTGTTTAGTGTTTAGACTCTATGAAACGCTTGTAAATTGCTGCATGCGTTAATCTCACTTATAATATCTTTATCACATGCTGTAAGGTAATATTTAAGTTTTTGCTTTATAGTTGCAAAAAATATTTGCCCTGAAACTGTCAGCCTGTCAGACGGGATTGTCTCTTGCTCATCAGGAAAGATTATCAAAACCAAATGGGACATTGTAGGACAGCACAATACAAAGACGTTGCTAATTGCCCCGGTACAGTCTACTTGCAAACAGGCTAGTCCCATCAGCTTCAATTCTGGAAGAAGGAAATAAAGGTAGTGAACAAGACAATTTTTCATCTCTTTTGCTGTTTGGACTCTCAAAGGGCTGGAGCTATGAAACAGAAGCAGAGACACCACCCCCACCAGGGTCAACCTGGGTTAGCCCTAAAAGTGCTATAACTCTGTCCGTTTTTGGAATCATGGACTGTAAGTCATTTGCATATGTATGTTTGCCAGCTTTAAGCTGCAAATATTGGGGGAGAGGGATAGCTCAGTGGTTTGAGCATTGGCCTGCTAAACCCAGGGCTGTGAGTTCAATCCTTAAGGGGGCCACTTAGGGATCTGGGGAAAAATCAGTATTTGGTCCTGCTAGTGAAGGCAGGGGGCTGAACTTGATGACCTTTCAAGGTCCCTTCCAGTTCTAGGAGATGGGATAGCTCCAAAAAAAAATAATAATAATAACTCTATCATTTCCTTTACCTAGTTAATAAATCCTCAGCTAGTTCACTGTAGGATTGGCTACAAGCATTGTCTTTGGTGTGAGATCTGAGGTAGAAATTGATTTGCTGTAAGTGACTGGTCTCTTGGGACTGGAAACAACCTGAATCCTTTGGGATCTTTGGTATATGGCAACCAACTGTCAGTAAGTCCAGCTTGCCTGGGTGGCAAAATAGACCGTAATGCCCAAGGGGACTGTCTGTGACTCCATGGTAAGACTGCTTCAGGAGTTCACATTTGTAATTATAGTGCTCCAGGAGTTCACATTTGTAACTGAGTTGGTGAAATCTAATTATAGAACATACCAACGGTTTGGGGTGTCTGCCCTGAGGTTGGCAATCATGGTTGTGAACCACTCCAGACAGCGTGATGACGGAAAACCTCTGGTCCAGTTCCCCTACCACCTGAAAGAAAGGTGGGATTTGAATTTGTCTCTCTTTTTGGTTCTGGTCCCACTGAATCTGTAAGAACAGGTTACTGATAGGGATGATCAAGTAGGTATGAAAAATCCTTACTGCTCCCGGTAACGTAGATTTCCTGCACAGGCCCCAAATATTGCACCGAGAACATAAGAATGGCCCTACTGGGTCAGACCAAGGGTCCATCTAGCCCAGTATGCTGTCTTCTGACAGTGGCCAGTGTCAGATGCCCCAGAGGGAATGAACAAAACAGGTAATCATCGAGTGATCCATCCCCTATTGCTCATTCCTAGCTTCTGGCAAAAAGAGGCTAGGGACACCATTCCTACCCATCCTGGCTAATAGCCGTTGATGGACCTATCCTCCATGAATTTATCTAGTTCTTTTTTTAACCCTGCTATGGTCTTGGCCTTCACAACATCCTCTGGCAAGGAGTTCCACAGGTTGATTGTGTGTTGTGTGAAGAAATACTTCCTTTTATTTGTTTTAAACCTGCTGCCTATTAATTTCATTTGGTGACCCCCTAATTCTTGTGTTATGAGAAGTAGTAAAGAACACTTCCTTATCTACTTTCTCTACACCAGTCATGATTTTATAGATCTCAATCATATCTCCCCTTAGCCGTCTCTTTTCCAAGCTGAAAAGTCCCAGTCTTATTAATCTCTCCTCATACAGAAACCGTTCTATACCTATAATCATTTTTGTTGCCCTTCTCTGAACCTTTTCCAATTCCAATATATCTTTTTTGAGATGGGGCGACCACATCTGCACATAGTATTCAAAATGTGGGCATACCATATAGCGGCAACATGATATTTTCTGTCCTATTATCTATTCCTTTCTTAATTATTCCAAGCATTCTGTTCACTTTTTTGACTGCCGCTGCACATTGAGTGGATGTTTTCAGAGAACTATCCACAATGACTCCAAGATCTCTTTCTTGAGTGGCAACAGCTAATTTAAACCACATCATTTTATATGTATAGTTGGGATTACGCTTTCCAATGTGCATTACGTTGCATTTATCAACAGAAGACTCAAGTTTAATGAGCCTTCTCTGGATTACAATGGGGGCTGGCCCAACTACTATAGTTGAGGTTAAGATGCAACATCTAATATAACTGTGCTAAGATACCATGTAAACATCCTCAAACCAGGTCTCAGGAGGCTAAAATTTCCATGCATGGTTTCAGCACAGAGATGAACTCTTTGGAGGATATTTTAACAAACTCCATTTAGTCACTTTTGAGTTATAGCTTTGTCAAAAAATGTATGTCCACACGGGTTCCAATCAAAATGTTGCTCATGCATAAGTCAATAATGGCTGAACCAAGTTTATTCAAACTTGACTTGCTTTATAGATCTCAGGTAATGAATAGGCCAAGCTTTAAGGAAATTGGGCTGATAGTTTTGAAGTTATGATCATGTGAATTTTATTATGAATGCACAATGGGATAGTTCTTTAGGTTCTTTATTTAGTGCTGGCTTAGAACACTGGGGATGCAGTAAATTTTGCTGTTTGGTTTTTTTACATAAATTAAAGTGACCTCAGGCAAATAAAATAAAAACAAAAACAAAAAAACCAATGATATCCAGGTAAATCTTATGCTTGATAGTACAAATCTACATATTCCGTAGGCGCCTGCAGTTATCCAGCCTCTAACACTGCCAAAATACACTAAAGATAGTGGCTGGCTAGTTGCATTATCTCTATAACAGAGATAGGACTATGCACTAAAGACAGCTTCTAGCCCAGGCAGAATACACAAAAGATCAGGCTGGAAGCTAGTACAGAAATCTATAGATGAAAAGGGCTATACAATTGCAAGGTGGTGGTATTATTCATGCTGGGTTTTTCTTTCTTGAAGCAACAGGGAAATTAAAATATAAAAACTTATATGAATAAGATTGTTTACCAACTTAAATGCTTAAAAGTCAGAAAAATGAAAAAAAGTTAGAGGTTGAATTCTGGTTCCATTGAAGTCAATGGGAGTTTTGCAATTGACTTCAATAGGGCCAGGATTTCCCCCATGGTTATCATAGTAAAATTATCTCATATATGCTGCATATATGTTGTATTTTCTATGCCTCTGTTTTTTAAAAGATTATGGATATGTTCAGTTCACTGAATATCATCATATCTATAGTATATGAAACATGGCTGAATTAACATTACTATGACTTGATGAGCCGGGAGGACACTTCCAGTCCTATGTTCCATGTCCCTTTGTTGCTAAATTAATGCTCTTAATGTTACTGTAAGAGTGCGGACTCACCCCTGCGGCGCCTCCTGCTGGTCGTCCATGGGAATTAGCTCTGCCAGCCTTGGAGCGCCCTCTGTAGGCCGGTGATCCACCTCGCCACTTGGCCCCGGTGTCCTTCCCAGACCCGGTGCCCCTTTATCTGGGGGCTGCCCCCTGGCAGTAACCCCTTTCTCTTTGGGTCTCCCCTCCCCAGGGAACCCCCACCCACTAACCCCACCTCGCCTCAGTGTACAGCTACTGCCAGTCACCATCTAGCCCCACTCCCTGGGGCAGACTGCAGTATAAGCCACTCATCATAGGCAAAGTTGGGTCTGGACCTGCTGCCCCTCTCTGGAGCCTTGGACAAGGCCCTGCAGCCTGGGGAGTTGCCAGCCTGGAGCTCCCCAGCCCCTCTGGCCTTTCCCCAGCCCTGCCTCACTCTAGGCACCCTGAGCTTCCCAGCAGCCGGGCTCTTCTCTCTCTGAAGGCAGAGAGAGACTGTTTGGGCTTCTGGCTCACAGCCTCTTATAGGGACCAGCTGGGCCTGATTGGGGCGTGGCCCCAGCTGTTACTGCCTTCCCCAATCAGCCCAGGCTTTCCTTCCCAGCCTCAGCCCTCTCCCAGGGCTGGCTTTAACCCTTTCTGGGCCGGGTGACCACCCCGCTACAGTTACAATAAAGTAAGACGTTTGTATTTCTCTAGCATAGCTACGGAGATCAAAAAATATCAACAGATAAACATGATACAATTATTCTTTAATAGGAGTTCTACAATGGGAATCAGCAGATGGCTGTTACATTTTATGCATATCACCCAGATATAATTTAGATACAGTGTTTTTATGGCTTATATTAATTATTTATTTGTATTACAGCCATGCCTGAATGCCGGAAAGTGTTTTTGTTTTTTGTTATTTTTCCACAGAAGATGTTGACTTTTCGGTGAAAAATTGAAAAATGAAATCTTTTGGCTGAGAACAAAAATATTTGGAGGCTACAGTGTGACTGCGTTGCCTCATGCTTCCATTCTCCCCAGCAGGCTGGGCTCCCTGGTGAGACTACCTCTCCCATGAGGCACAATGGTCTCCCTTTTTGGTGTGGGGTGCGAGTACAGCATGGGAGTCCTTGGTTCTGGTGCATCCTGGAAGATGTAGTCTGGCTGGGGGGCCTGGCTCATAGAGGATAATGGGAACATGAGACAACCAAACTACAACTCTCATGAGGCACCATGACAGCATAGCTGAGAGGAAATATTTTGGGTTTTGGCCAAAAAAAAAAAAATGTCAGTTTTCAGACATTACTTTTTTGACAAAAAATCAAAAGTTTCCATGGAAAGCAAATACTTTTTGCAAAAAATATTATGTCATCTAAAACCCAATTTTCTAAGGAAAAACGGTTTCAACCGAATTTTTGACCAACCCTTCTAAAGGCCCCAACCAAGATCAGGGATCGATTATGCTAGGCACTGGACATACACATAGTTAACAGCCAGTACCTGCTCCAAAGAATTTACAATCTAAAGAAAAAAGTCAGACATAGGAAGTATTATTATAACTATTTTACAGATGCATAACTGAGACACCGCAAGATGAAATGACTTGCCCATGGTCACACCAGAAGTTAGTGGTGAGTATTAAATCCAGGCTTCCAAGTCCCACTCCAGTACCTTAACCACAATTCCATCATTTTGCAGTAAATAAATATTTTGTCAGTTTGAAACTGCTCTTTTTATCCTGTTGGTGTTTAAGAACTGAATGTTATGTTAACTGTTAACTTTGGATGAGTTTGCAGTCTGAAATCTTATAGCACTTACAGTAGTTTTTGGAGAATTCCATTTTTGGACTCTTCATTTGAGTAGATGAATCTTATTCTTTACTTGGCCTCTTTCTGTGTTTATTTTGGGTATCAATGCACCATTTACAAGAAGAATAAGGAAGACCATTCCAAAAAATGAGCAGGCTCACAGATAAAAAGGTTGAAAAACATACTGTGCCTTTGCAAGGAGCGAGATGCAGAAAGTGCTTTTTTGTTTTTTTTTTATTCCATAGAGAGTGAACTGTTTGGCAGAAAAAAATCCATTTACCATATCTAAAAGCTGGCAAATTTGAAAAAAAAAAAGTGAGAGAGAGAGAGAGAGAGAGAGAGAGAGAGCTTCTCACACAATCCTGATACACCAACCTCATGGACAGCACCAAAATTCACTCAACACTTGACAAAATATTTTCTTTAGCAGGAGACCAATTACAACAACACTGCTCCCATGTTCCGTCCTTTACCTCCCCATTTGACAAATAAGAACCATTTAACATGTGTTTTAAAAAGAAGTAGAAAAGGAATATGCTGGTTTACACTTTGGCTATGGCAAAACAGGCATGAAATTCACCCCATAGAGAAAGGCCTACGTAGCATTTCCGTCCGAGCTGGCATGTAGTTCATAGGCCTTGTGCTTGCCAATTTTGCCTTCTAATATTTTGTCACATTGCTCCCATTGAAGTCAAAGTAAAACATTCTTACTGGTTTTATTGGAAGCAGGATCAGACCTTCATTTGGAAGTCCCATTCATGTATTTTTACAATGAGGTGTGTTTGTCATTTAAAGTGTCCATTCTGGGCTTTGCGGCGTATGATACTAGAAATGGCTCACTTCTTTGCTGAGCTGAGTGCAGGGGCCGTTTATCAACACGTTATCACATGGTGACATGGAGAAGAAGAATTGAAGTGCCAGCTTTGCAGTTTGCTGGAATTCCAGAGTTCTGCTAGCCCATGGATGCCACCTTTCTCAGACACTTCAGGGAGGTTTTAGAGGGCAGGCTGCATTGAAGATGGCAGTTTCATAGTGAATAATAGATTGGAGGGGAGGTTTTAACAGAAGAAACAATCAAATATATGGGCTGTGTCAAAAAGACTGATGAAATGTCGAGTTCAGTGCATAGTTTCAGCTGAAGAAAAACAAAAGAAAAGAAAACCACTTTCAAAGAAGTTGAAAGGAATTGTTTTGGACATTTTGAAATAAGACATTTTGACTTCTCATTTTGAAACAGTGTTTCATTTCAAGTTAGCTTTAAAAAAAACCATAAAGGGGTGAAAACCACTCAGAAACAACCTGAAATTAAACAAAAAGATGGAGGGTGGGGGAGGGAAGTTTCAGGTCAAATGAACATTTCATTTGACCCAAACCACATTTTTTTTGTTTTTCGTTTTGTTGAAAAAAATTCAGTTCCGGTTCAAACTGAACCGATTTTTTTTCCAGATGTTTCAGTTCCATCCCCAAACCAACCCCCTCCCCGCACCCCCAGTGATTCACTCACTTGTAACTCTAAGATCCTCCTCCACACCAAAATGGGGAGTCTATTTGCTGGGCCCCCACTTCCTTGGGTGACATATTGATCCCATTGAAGTCAATAGGAGTTTTGTCATTGATTTCAATGGAACCAGGATTTCACCCCTGGTAATTTTCATCTCAAATGGCCTACTGTACAAGCAATAGGAACTTGTGCACTGTGGATTCTCTTACCGCCCCACTAAAGCATAGAATAACATTATTTACTTTCTTCATTTTATTTTTATTTTATTATTCCTTTAATGGCGCTATTCCCGTCCAAAAGAAACGCTTTATGATTCGTATCCAGCATCTGAGGACTCCTGGGGGTAGGCCAGGGTCATTATCTTGAATTTGATGAGTGTGTGTGTAAGGTAAACTCACTTAAAAATGCAGGGATGGATGCACAGAGCACACACACACTGCAATTTCCCATAGCTTAAATGTGGATTTTTTTTTATTAAAATACGAAAGTAATTAATACACATGGGCATTTGCTGATCCGACTTTATATACATTTCATATGGACCTGATTTAAGGTCTTGAAATTAATTAAAAGTATCAGAGAAAGAGGCTGTTTCTGATGCGGTTAATACACCAATAACTCCCATAGACAGGATCTGCAAAGTCCATTTGCTGTCTGTTATACAGAAAAGAGGTTGCTATCAGCCAGTCACAGGTCAGAAAAATGATGATTAATCCTTCCCAAGGGGCCTGATCAGACTGACTGCCTGATGTACTTAGTGCATGGCAGCTTTGGACCTGACACTAAATTGGGAGGAGTGGTAGATACGCTGGAGGGTAGGGATAGCATACAGAAGGACCTAGACAAATTAGAGGATTGGGCCAAAAGAAATCTGATGGGGCGACCACATCTGCACATAGTATTCAAGATGTGGGCATACCATATAGCGGCAACATGATATTTTCTGTCCTATTATCTATCCCTTTCTTAATTATTCCAAGCATTCTGTTCACTTTTTTGAAAGCTGCTACACATTGAGTGGATGTTTTCAGAGAACTATCCACAATGACTCCAAGATCTCTTTCTTGAGTGATAACAGCTAATTTAGACCCCATCATTTTGTATGTATAGTTGGGATTATGTTTTCCAATGTGCATTACTTTGCATTTATCATTATTAAATTTCATCTGCCATTTTGTTGCCCAGTCCACTAGTTTTGTAAGATCCCTTGGTAACTCTTCACAGTCTTCTTTGGACTTAACTATCTTGAATAATTTTGGGTACATCTTCACTACCCGCCGTATCGGCGGGTAGCAATCGATTTATCCGGGATCGATATATTGCGTCTCGTTAAGATGCGATATATCGATCCCCGAATGCGCTCACCGTCGACTCCGGAACTCCACCAGAGCGAGCGGCGGTAGCGCAGTCGACGAGGGAGCCGCGGCTGTCAATCCTGCGCCGTCTGGACCCCAGGTAATTTGATCCAAGATACTTCGACTTCAGCTACGCTATTCGCGTAGCTGAAGTTGAGTATCTTGGATCGGTCCCCTCCCCCCCCCCCCCCCCAGTGTAGACCAGCCCTTAGTATCATCTGCAAACTTTACCATCTCACTGTTTACCCCTTTTTTCCAGATCTTTTATGAATATGTTGAACAGAACTGGTCCCAGTACAGATCCCTGGGGGACCCTGCTATTTACCTCGCTCCGCTGTGAAAACTGGCCATTTATTCCTACCCTTTGTTTCCTGTCTTTAATAACTGATCCATGAAAGGACCTTCCCTCTTATCCCATGACTGCCTACTTTGCTTAAGAGCCTTTAGTGAGGGACCTTGCCAAAGGCTTTGTGAAAGTCCAAGTACACTATATCCACTGGATCACCCTTGTCCACATGTTTGTTGATCCCCTCGTAGAATTCTAATAAATTGATGCAGCATGATTTCCCTTTACAAAAGCCATGTTGACTCTTCCCCAACAAATCATGTTCATCTATGTGTCTGATAATTCTGTTCTGTGTTATAGTTTCAAGCAATTTCCCTAGCACTGAAATCAGATCTGTACCAGTTAGTGGGCTTTGGATCAGGCCCCAGGCGAACAGAAGAATTCAGCCTCTAGAGCTATTAATTTGGCATCTTTCATGAGCACTTAGAAATAAATCTTTTAAAACAAATAACTGGCTTTAAATACATTGGTGTCAGTGGAAATCCTTCTCTGTTCACCTAAACAGTTTATATCCTGATTTCTTTATCTTAGCATTTGGGAGAGAGGAAAGCTTCCAACCAGGATTGATTTCAAACAAAGGAATTCACCATAATGGCTTCATCATGTCATGTTCTAAGACTTACATGGACTACAGTATTGAGACATATGTTCCAGCTTTGTAAAAGGAAACTTAATATCGTGTCAGTCCTTTGTTATCATCTACCTTGCTGGCAAGTTAATCCCCAATAAGGCTATTGCAAAGGGTATATGCAATAAACTAGAGAAAAAAAACAACATATTTGTGATATTAATAATGATGATGGACCCAGCGCTGTAAGGTGTTGAACACCTGTGAGTCCCAGGGATTTCAGTGGGAGATGAGTTTGCACAGAACCTCAGAGGATTTGGCCCAGCAATTTTTTGATATATATAGGTACCCAGTAGTTGAAGGCTTCACGTACAGAAAACAGGGCAAAGCCCCCAAAAAGAACATAACATAAGAACATAAGAACGGTCATACTGGGTCAGACCAAAGGTCCATCTAGCCCAGTATCCTGTCTGCCGACAGTGGCCAATGCCACGTGCCCCAGAGGGAGTGAACCTAACAGGTAATGATCAAGTGATCTCTCTCCTGCCATCCATCTCCGCCTTCTGACAAACAGAGGCTAGGGACACCATTCCTTACCCATCCTGGCTAATAGCCATTAATGGACTTAACCTCCATTAATTTATGTAGTAAAAAGGCCAAGGTCAGGAGCAAAGGGATCTTATAGGATCACAGGGATTTACTGAAATACTTCCAGTACCAACTTCAGCTCAGTCAGGCAGGAATTGACTTCCTACTAAACCCTCGCAGATCAGATACAATAACATAATGACATATAACACAACAGTTTAACATCTTAAGATAAAGATACAGCATCTTATCTGTTAGTGGAGGTGCTGTCTGTCCTCATCACTACAATTTTCTCCATTCTAGCTGAATGATAATTTAAACAGTAAGTCCTAGGAATCGAGGTAGTCTGCCATCCAGGCTAGTTTGCAATCCTTGCAGGTTTCCAAGTTGATCTGCCTGCTTGAGCCCTATGTCATGGAGACACTCATCGCTGGATTCGGATTATCAGCAAATGCAGTGTTCGTGTCCTCCAGCTTTGCCCTATCCATTGTGGACATACCGTCTGTTGAAGACTGCAGTGCGTTGAGGTCCCAAGGACACCCCGGCAATTCTTCCTCCACAACTGGTCGCCCACCACAAGCCACAGAAACCTCCAAATCCTTCTCTGTATCCCTCTGGGATGACTGTTGAGAATCCTCAGTGTTTGCCCTCCCCTTTCTTTCAACACATTTGTGCGCTAATTCTCCGTGCACAACAAAGGGACGAGTCTTGCTTTTTGTATCAGCAAGGATATGTTGTTTAATTTCTCAGTTACTGTATAAGGCAGAAGTCCCCAAACTTGTGGGGTGTGTCCCCGTAGGTGGGCATGGAGGAACCTTCAGGGGGGCACGGCAAGGCCCAGGCCAGCCCCCACTGGGGGGCAGGGAGGGAGCACCACCCAGCCCCTCACCATCCCCAGCTCTGCTCTGGTCCTGCCCACAGCCACGTCCTCAACTCCTGGCCACTCACCTGACCCCGTCCTCAGCCTTGGCATGGCTCTGCTCCCGGCCCCAGCCCCGCCCCAGCCTCAGCCACTGGCCACGGCTCCATTCTCGGCCCAGGGCTGAGGCTGGGGGCAAGGCCGGGTGTGGAGCCACACCTGGCCGTGGGCCTGGCTGCCGGCCCTCACTGCAGGCCAGCTGCAGCTCCACTCCCACCAGCCTCGGCACCTGGCTGCGGCTCCAGCCCCGGCCCTGCTCCCAGCCCCTGACCCATCCCCAGCTGTAGCCCCAGACTCGGCCCCCTCATCTTTGTTCATGTCCCCTGCCCACGAGCTGCGGCCTCGCTCCCAGACCCAGCTTCAGAGGGTGGGAGGGGACAGATGGGGTCCTCAAAAGTTTGGGGACCACTGGTATAAGGCCACTGTGGTGGGGTGTACAAACCCCACGCTGGAGAGCAAGGGGTTAAGAAACAGCTCTGGGTCCAGGCAGTCCCATCCAGACACACCTGCAACGCCTGCACAAGCTGGAGGCAGGGCTGTAAAAAGGTGGGTAGAGCAGTTCAGAGGCGGGCAGTGGAAGGGAGCGGACTGCTGCTCTGAGGGGAAAGTACTGGCCAGGATCTCACTGCCTGGGAACCGACGACACAGACCTGTGCAAACACACAAAGGAGAAGCAGGGGACAGAGTGTGTGGGTGAGAGAGACTTGATTGGAGTGATTTACTGTGGGAAGCTGAAGGAGACAGGGTTAGGAAATGGTACTGGGGCAGCGGCTTAGCACCCCACAGTGTTAGGTGTAGCTGTTCATCATTGGGCCCTGGACTACAGCCAGGTGGAGAGGGCAGGCCTGGAGTCCCATTTCCCCCCCCCCCCCCCCCCCCCCCGCCCCCACGGGGACAATACAAGAGCTTTCACCACTGGTGAGAGGCCAGCTAGAAAAGATTATGACAGTTCAAGGGCCCAGCCCTCAAAGCTCCTGTGCTAAAGGACTGAAGACCTTTGAGGCTGGGATGCTGAAGGACAGGACTGTGCTTCTAGGGGGAGACACACTGCCAACCCCTGCCTGACCACTAGGCAGAACTGTCAGTGGTTGTGCGCCTTCTACAGTCCCCTCCAAAGAGGAGTAAGTTTGGGTTTTTTCCAGGGTGAGTTTTCCAGTTGTGTAGCCATACCTACCCTCCTTCCTGGATGGGCACATCATTCTCTTTTTTCCCTGTCATCTTGTGGCTGGCATGCTTGCTTCCAGCTCATCTGTTGCTCCACCTTCTGGAAGGCTGGTCCTCAGCTCACTGAGGCAAGATGCCGCCGCCTCATCCACCTGTATAGATTCAGTGGGCCTTGCCGGTTTTTCTGCCTGAACATTAAATCACAGGAAAGTCTGGATTTGCAGAGTCCAAACAGAATCTTGTCAGGAGAGTAATGGATAGTTGGGTGCCAGTCGGTGTTATATGGAAAGACAACACAACTAGGACTAAATTGGGCCCTTTTCTTACTGAGTTGAGCAAGAGAGTCAGGGGGACTCCAGCCAACCCCCTACTCACATGAGTAAGACCTATTTGGGTCTGAGTCTGGTGCAGCTGGAAGCTTCTGCTCTCCACATACTTCCCCCTGAGCGAGGTGGAAACAGCCTCTCCACTTCACCAGCCTACTCGCTGGCAAGGGTAGCTGGCCAACCACAAAGTGGAGAAATAAGCTGCATCCTCTCCAGAGCTGAGATTGCTCAGGAGAGACTCTAGCCTTTCCCATACAGCCCCCAAGGGAGCTCTGGAAAGGACTCTGCCTCCTAGCTTAAAAAAAAAGGAAACAAATGTTAGGTTGCATGTGGAATGGGGCAGAGGAAAATAGTATAATACGGTCATTATACAAATCAATGGTACTCCCTGACCTGGAGTACTGTGTGTGGTATTGGTCACCCCATCTTCAAGAGGAGATAGCAGAAATAGAGGTGTTTGAGATAAGAGTAACCCGTGTGGTTAGGTTTCAGAGTGGTAGCCGTGTTAGTCTGTATCAGCAAAAAGAACGAGAAGTACTTGTGGCACCTTAAATTTGTTAGTCTCTAAGGTGCCACAAGTACTCCTCGTTCTTTTTAGTGTGGTTAGGGGCATGGAAAAAGTCTCATGTGAAGAGCAAGGGAAAAGATTGGGCCTGTGCTTTACAGGGAGATCAGTGAGAGGGGACATGATAAAAGCATTTAAAATAATGAATGGTCTAGAGAAGGTAGATTGGGAACATCTATTTCTATGTCCCTCAGTGAGCTCCAGAGAACCTGCTGCATTGTCCCTTAGCTTGATACAGCACACACATCTAGTCTGTGGCTGGCAGAGTCCTGCTTCTTCCCACTCCCTCTGTGGTTATTGTCCCAGGGGCACTAAGAGGGAGCAGTCCCTATGCTCAGGGGAATCCAGGGAGTGCAACTGTGACCGACCCTTTTATAAGGATCCACGAAGATGCCTTTTATGAGACGAAAGATGGTCCAGTGTTTAGGGCATTAGCCATGGACTCAGGAGATCCAGTTCTAGTCCTTACTCCACCATAGACTTCCTCTGGGACATTGTGCAAATCACTTAGGGTATGTCTATACTAGAGGTGTCATTTCCAGAAGGGCTAGACATACCCAAGCTAGCATGCTAAAAATGGCAGTGTGGCCAAGGCAGCAGGATGCGCTAGCCACCTTGCATTTCAGATGGGATTGTACTTAGGGCAACTAGCCTCTGCCACTACGGTTACTTTGCTATTTTTAGTGCAATAGTTTGATCAAAGCTAGCGCGGGTATGTCTACTCATGCTGGAAATTACACCTCCTGCTCCAGCTGAGACATACTCTTAGTCTTTCTGTTTGTCGGCTCTCCGTCTGTGAAACGGGGATAATAGCACTGCCCTACCACACAGGGCTGTTGTGAGGGTAAATACATTACAAAGTGTGACACTCAGATACTGGAGCAATGGAGGTCACATCGGTACCTTAGCTACACTTTGCTCTCCGCCCTCCTGGCCAGTGACAATCTAACCATCTTGTTACTTAGAGCAAAACAGAGTCATTACAAATGAGTCACATATGGAAGGTAATTGTCAAGCTTACCTATAGCTTTAGGCAGTAAGGAAGTACTCACACACACACAAATCCAGTTTCTTTAAGCATGAGGGGAAGGTAAAAAGAAATCTAGAAAGTCATTCATTCCAGTATCAAGTGGGAAAAAATTGCTTTAAATAACACAAATTGTTTCTCTTGGTCCTTATCAGTTAATGTAGAGCAAAGATGGAAAAAGCTGTATCACTCACACTTCTGGAATGTGTATTGTTGAGTAACGTAAGAGTTCCACTCAGAGGAATTCTGCCACATTCATATCTTGGCAAGCAGATCCCTTTGTTACATCCTCACCTCAGGGATATTGAGCTGATGCTGCCAGAGCCTGAGAAGCTGAGAAACTTGGACTCTGTGGAACTTGTGTGACCCTGTTAATCCAGTGAATGAGAATGTGGAAGCAGTATCCAGTGTTGTTGTAGCTGTGTTGCTCTCAGGATATTAGAGAGCCAAGGTGGGCAACATAATATCTTTTATTGGGCCAACTTCTGTTAGTAAGAGAGACAAGGGAGAGGGGATAGCTCAGTGGTTAGAGCATGGGCCTGCTAAATCCAGGGTTGTGAGTTCAATCCTTGAGGGGGCCATCTGGGGCAAAAATCTGTCTGGGGATTGGTCCTGCTTTGAGCAGGGGTTTGGACTAGATGACCTCCTGAGGTCCATTCTAACAAAAAACAAACAAAAAAAAAGTTTTTGAGCTTGACTTGCTCACCAACAGAAGTTGGTCCAATAAAAGATACTACCACACCCACCTTGATTCTCTAATGTAAAAGCAGCTCTATCGCTTTCATGAAGATACCTGTAAATTGTGTGTCCTCTTCAGTTTGTTGCAGCCTGAGGTCTGAATGTTAGCCTGACAAACCAAGTCCTGGATTTGCTGTGGGAGTCAATAGAAAAATCTATGCTAGTCAAAAATGTGCAAAAAGGGTCAGCTGCCTAACGAGAGAGTTCATTTTGTAAAAAGGCTGCCTAACATGAGGGCATCAGGCAGCTAGAAAATGTAGTAGATAACATTCCAAAGGTTGCTATAGCGCTTCAGCCTCTAATCTTACCTACCCGCTGTTGAGGGGATTCATTAAGTAATATTTGTAAAGTGCTTTGAACATATAGGACTCAGTCCCAGCCCCCACTATTGCTGCTTGGTGCAGTTCCAACAGTGCAAAGCAGCCAGAATGCTGGCTTAATTGGCCACTGGAGGATTCCGTCCGTGTGAGGAAATCCTCAGTTGTTGCAATAATAATAAAGCCTAGTTCTTCACCCAGAGATCTCAACATGCTTTACAAAGGAGGTTGGATCATTGTACTAATTTTATAGATGGGAAAAGGGAGGTACAAAGAGGGGAAAGTAACTAGCCTCAGGCCAATGGCCAAGCTAGGAATAGAACCAAGGTCTCCTTAGTCCTAGTGCTCTCTCCAGCAGGCCACACTGCCTCCCATACAACAGTATAAAACCACCATCTTGGCTTTTACATCAGGGCTGTGTCTGAGGGAAAGAGGTGTGGCTGGGGGCCCACTAATCCCTGCCTCTTTGGTACTATACGCAGTTGGGCATATGCTAGAGCTGTGTTCTGACGTACACCAGGGAACAGGCTGGATCCAGCCCATGCATCGAGGGATCTGAGGTTAGTGTAACACCACCTTGGTCCACCTCTCCCATGCACACACCCAAGTTGTACTGAGTGTAGCTCAGACACAGCCCTGTACTTAGGTCATGGCTTATGTACTGGAAGGAAAAACTGGTCATTTAAGGTCTGTCTACACTGCCATTAGTCACCCATGGCTGGCACGGGTTTTTAATTGCAGTGCAGTATACCCTCAATTAAAGTGTTTGGAAGTCTAGAGTCTATTCCCAGCTCTTCAACAGATCTGCTTCATGGCCCTGGGAACATGACATCATCAGAGGGTATTTGTGAGAAGTATGCAGTTAGCTGGTGTTTGTAGGTACTTTGAGATTACTAGCGCTAGGTCACAACACCAATCTTTAGGAACACAGAATTTCTTTACCAGATCAGGCCATTGGTCTAACAGGGGACATGATGCTTCAGAGAAAACAGAAAAAATCCTATACTGTACCCAGATAAGGCCCTGATCCAGTAAAGCACCTAAGCACGTGCATAGCTTTAAGTGTAAGAAGAGTGCCATAGAAATCAATGGGATTATTCATGTCTCTAGAGTTACACATGTGCTTAACTGCTTTGCTCGATTAGGGTCTAATTATACAGTGCTGTATATTGGGCATGAATTTCTCTTCCTGACCCTTGTGGTGATCACTTGGTGCTCTGAAGCATAAGATGTGGTTACCTTTAATACAGGCAATGTAAAGTGAGCACATCTGTTGGTATTTCGTAAGGATGTTTAGTGACACCTCTGCACTATTCCTAATGATGGGACATAACATTGCCAGTTCTCTATCAGAATGTTGGTAATGAAGCATTGCTTATTCCTATATTGGTCATTAACTTCTAGGGAAAGACCAATATTGTAATAAACAAAATACTGCAGCAACAACACATCAAGCTTGATATGCAGCAGGCACAGGAAAAAATGGCAATTACATTATATTTCCTTAATTTATTGCTCTCACATGGTGCACAATAGCAATAATAATTTCCAGGGAAGGCATTTCCTGGAAGCTAATGACCAAATGGGGTAGGGTTTTTGGGCTCTCAGGTCATTTACAACCAGGAAATGCTTTCTGCATCAGTCGTTAATGTTTAACCCCATGGCTTATTGCTCAGTCATTCTCAAAAATGGGCAAATTCTCTAACATGGAAAGTATCTGAAAATATTGGCCATGGAATAGTTTTTGTATCTTAAAAAAACACATGCCTTGCTTGTCTTAAACAGAGAAGATGATCTTCCTAGGGGTGAATTTCATCCTAATGACTCATATTACTTTGCACATATGTAGTGACCAGAAATGATAAAAAATGCAGACAATTTTTTCATCAAAATTTTGATTTTTAAATATAAATTGGTAACAAAACAGCAAAAAAAAAAAGAGTTTCATAAATTTTTTGAAAACGTGACCATATCCAAAAACCTCAGATAGTGACATATTACCCAGGCATGTTGCTTTTCTAATGAAAAGCAAAACCATGAGGCAAGCCTAATGCCTCAATAATATCAGCCTATTTTCTCTAATAGAGCTTCAAAGTCTGCCTAAAACCCAGCTAGTGGACCAGGATAAAATTACAGCCTTTGGAGAACCAGTAACACCCACATCAATTTAATGTTATTGCACAGTCTATTTCATGGTTTGGAATTAATTGTAATTGGGGCAAGAAAAGAAAAAAAAAGACTGAAGCCTAAAGTCGGGGGGGGGGGGGTTGTTTTGTTTTTTTGATTCATAAGGAAATATATATTTTTAATAATAATGTTACTATAAGGTTGGTTTTTGTGTTGTTTTCTTCTTTTTTCTTTGTAACGAACCCCTTATTTTCTATCAAATTTCTGTTACTTGTGGGCAAGGACTGTCTGAGGCTCTCATCTTGTGGGAAATTGTTGGCTGCAAGCTGTATCATTTCTGTAATTACCAGTTTCACTGAAATAGTTCTGGGAAATCCAAAAATACCTTCAAGTATTTGGTCATATGCACCAAGAGTTGGAGGAGCAGCTAATAGCTGATGGTTGTTCCTAAATCCTACCAAAGAGAAGACTGGTTTTGAAAACTCCTGTCTAAACATCTCAGCACCTCTCCAGAACCAAATGAATTATCTCTGTTGCCTGACTATAATGCAGAATAGCTCTGACCATTACTGCTTTGCTGATGGTGAACCTCAAAAGTCAGGATAACAGCATTGCTTTGCACTTCTGTAAAGCCTCCCCGATGAGGATTCCATATGCATTTTATGTGTGGTAATGAATTAAACCTCACAACACCCATTCACATGATGTATTTTTCACAAATGGGGTTGCTGAAGGCAAAGAGAGATTAAGGGATATATTTGCACTGGGGCCACTCCTTTCTTGCCAGAACAATGTGTACCTGCAAAATGCACGTGCTTGATTTCGAGCACACAAAGGTCATAATTGTGCAAACCTTGCGTATATTGGTGACTACTCAAACTCAGGCTTGCACACTCAGATCCAACGTGAATTGCAGGTGCAAATGAGTACTTGCACCTCTGCCTGATTTGTGGCATAATGAGGTAGTTAGGAAAGCCAGTTCTCAGATTTTTACCTACAGTTGACTTTCAGGCACAGATTTCGCACATGCAATGGGACGCTGCTGTTCTGAAAATGATGCCCTACCTGTCTAGCCTGATGCCTGTGACAAGAGCCGGGAGCTCCTAGTTTCCAGTTGCATCCATGCATCATATTCCAACTGGGGTGAAATCCTGGCCCTGTTGAAGTCAATGGCTCAACAGGGTCAGGATTTCACCCCAGTTGTCCCAAGATTATCTGAACTATCCAAGCACTTCGAATATCTAACACTGAGCTGCATCTGCAACTGGTCCCTGGCAAAAATACAGTTAAAGCACATTAATTATTTACTGAGCACCACACAAGAGCTCAGTGCTGCTAAATATAGAGCGTAGGGGCATGTCTCCACTTGGAGCTGGAGGTGTGATTCCCAGTTCCAGGAGAAATATTCATGCTAGCACTGATCAAGCTAGTGGGCAAAAAATAGAATGTCGCTGTGGCAGTGCAAGCAGCAGGATGGGGTAGCTGTCCCGCATACATGCCTATGATCTATGGGTATGTCCTTGGGGTGGCTAACCCATCTCACAGCCTGTGCTGCCGTGGCTATGTTCTATTGTTAGTTTGCTAGCTTGTTGAGAGCTAGTGCCAATAAGTCTTCTCGAGCTGAGAATCATAGCCCCAGCTCCAAGAGGAGACGTACCCTAAAACACAGCTTCTGCCCCCTCGGGTTCACAGTCCAAACTAGACACTCACAGCAGCATCCTTCTGATGGTAATTGGGCTTCTGGTCCCAGTGAACAGAAAACAAAAGTGCAAAGATGGAGGTGGGGGAAACATGTTTGCATTATAATAATAATGATGATGATGATGATGGCCCCAATTCAACAAAGTACTTAGGCACGTACCTAACCCTAAGCATGTGCATAGTTCCGTTGACAGCAGAGGAAGTATTCACGTACTTAAAGTAAGGCCCATGGTTGAGCACCTTGCTGAATTGGGGTCAATCTAACTTTGCAAAGATTGGGCTTGTACAAATTGGCGGAGGCTGGGGATATGAGATGTGGAGGGTTCTAATTTTTTCTGAACAAGTCTGCCATCCCCAGTTATTGACACACGAGAACAAACAATACTGTATATTTTTCCTATTTTCTAGATGAAGATGCTCCAAACAATCACGATGTTTTAAGCCGAGACCTCCGTTCTTTCCATTTAAGAAATGAGCTGCAGTTCTTCTGGATTTCCCTTTAAAGCAGGCGCCTGTATGTAGCTATTTTCCAGCTCTCTTGTCATTCTTAATAGTTGGGTTTGGCCAGGAGATAAGAACCTTGTCCCAAACACCCTTTTTGCTGTAGACAATATACCAGTGAGCTAACTCTGTTTGCCTGTCATTAGCAGCAAAAGCACATTTCCCAAAATAAAGGTTTACATGAGCCAAAAAAAGAGGATGTTAATATTTTGACATTTTAGTCCTTAAATAACACATCACTCTATGTTCGGGGATAACAACTTGTTTTTTTTTCAACTGTAATGTTGCATAGATTAAGCTGGTAAACTAAAAATAGTCCTTTTCAATTAACAAACCCCCTGTCACTGAATTGAAAAATACCCTAATTCAGGAGTCCTTAGAACAGAGACTCCATGTTTTTGAAGATTGCTTATTTGATCAGGGGCCTAGTCCAAAGTGCAGGCAGGCTGGAGGACTGGAGTTACGTGGGGCCCAGATACTTTTGCATCTGGTACGTATGTCGGGAATGGGAGGGTGATTAAAGACAGCCATCAAGTGGGCTGTAGCAGGTGAATCTGAAAGCAGTGGGCCAGATCCTCTGCTGATATAAATCAGTGTTGCTCTATTGAGATTAGTGCACCAATGCCACTTTTGCACCAGCTGAGAATCTGGCCCAGTGTCTCCTCCATAATATGCAAAATCACATGTCCCTACACATACACAATCCACTGTGTGGTAAAATCTTTTGTGTTCACTCACTGTCTATTAACTCTTGGCCCATCAGAATCTTTGTCCTGTCCTGCATTCTAAAGAGAGAATACGGGCTAACACTGAATAAGGAGGGGAAAGTGGTGAGGGCAGCTCACACAGGCGAGAAATACAGTAGGAAGTTAAGCTGTCAAAGCAAAAATGCACTTCATCCTGTAAATACCAGCAAAAGTGCAGAGCAGGCATACTGCATAAGAGCCTGAAAACTCTTGTTTCCCCTTAAGTTAAAAAATATGGGAAGCCTTCCAAAGCCCACTCTCGCATTGCGGCTGTTTTGACTGTTCAAGCTACTGATCAATGCAGTTGTTCATCTACTATTGCTGTTACTCCAGGAACCCAAAGTCCTCCCTGTTAAGAGTCCTTGTCCTTACCAGCCAAGTTCAGGAGACTTAATTCAAGTCCTCAAGGGCTTGAAGTACTGATAAGCAAATTAACCAAGCAGCACTAATTGCTGTATGGTGCCAAGCTACTCAAGGGAAACCTGGGAAAGCACATGCCATGAATGAAGACTATACTTTCATTCTCTGAGATATTCTAAGCTGGAAGCATCAAAATACAGTGATGGGCATTCCGGAGGTTAAAGAAAAAAGCTAATATCACAATTAGTGTTGCTAGCTAGCCAATTTCTTCCCTAGTTCAGACAGGTTTGGTTGTTGCTTCATTTTTTTTTTTTAAAAAGGAAGGTTAGGTGAACTAAACAGATTGCATGGGTGTTCACTTTGTTTCATTAATAATCCTTTTAATAGTAGTGTGTGCCACAAGATACACAGAATCAGAATGCGAGCTGGTTGGAAATTTTTTGTTGAAATGATTTTTCTGAGGGAACATATTCTTTTTGCAAAATTGAAATTTTCTATGGGAAAATTTCAAGTTTTCAAAATAATTTTGGAAATAATTGTGCCCCTGCCCTATGTCAGAAAGTGAAATTGAGAAGCGCCATCCTGGTAGGCAGTTGATAAGCTGATAACTTACATTTCAGTTCTCACAAAATGGATTTTCTTTTCAGAATTTCTGTCCCACAAAGCAATATTGAAGTTTTCTCCTTTTGTCCTAAATCAGGACAAATTTTTTCCCAATGACCAAAATTTTTCCCAGGACAGAAATTCCATTTTCGGGCCAGCTCTAATCAGAACTGCTTGTCCTTTTATTTCATACACTTTTCAGTGCTAAGCACTCATAGAGATTCTCCTTTAGTTCCGCTATCGTTGGCCTGTGTTTTAGAGGCAGAAGAAGTTGAATTGTATCCTCTCTGTAGCCACGAAGTTCCAACCGGACGTGGAGTGCTGCACAGTGACAACCACAAAACTTTACGTGGCCATTGAGTTATTGCAGTCTCTAAAAATAAAGACACAATCTGGGATTTTCAATGAGCCAAAGGAAGTTGGGTACTCAAATCCCAATGAAATTCAATGGAAGTTGAAAGTCTTTAAGTCACCTTTGCCCCACTTCCTTGGGTCTTGCACTGAGTCTCACCCAGACTGCAGGGTCCAGCCCATGATCTTTAATATGAATACTTACGTTCTCATTAGGGAAGAGCCAAAATGGAACCTCCAAATGTGGGGATTTGGGTTTAAGTGCCCAGATACAAATCTATCCCTACAGTTCTGGCTCCAAGTCAGAAACCTGACTTCTGGGTATGACTTGAAAGCAGCTGAAATCTCTCAAGAACAGCCTCTCTTTTGAGATTCAAGAAGTCTCATGAGAACTTTAAGGATAGTGGAAATCTCATGGGATCAACTGATCTTACAAAAATTCTGTCCTCTTGGGCCTAGACTTCTGAGATTTTTACTATATTCAATCTGAACATGAACTTTAGGCATGATTCAACCTTGATTGTGAATCCTGGCATCTATCCTAAATCTAATTCAGGTGCAGATGTGAACAGTCTCTCAGAACACTATGGTTTGACTTACATCCTGTGTTCATGTTTGTATATGAGACCCACTTAACATCTCTTACATATTAATAGAGGTCTAAAGAAGGTCTAAGTAAATCTGAGGTCCACCTTATGCATCAGTTCTGACTTTGGCCATCTACATTTAAAGGGACTGCTCCAACTAGTAAGTACTACTTTATGTAAGTAACAGTTACAGAACTGGGCACTCAGGGCTGGCCTACACTAATGCTGTAAATTGATCTAAGTTACGCTACTTCAGTTACGTAAATTACGTAACTGAAGTCGACATAACTTAGGTCGATTTACAACAGTGTCTACACCGCACTATGTTAACAGGAGACGCTCTCCCATCGACTTAGCATGTCTTCACCAGACCCTCTAAATCGACACCATTGCATAGATCGCAGCAGTGCCAACTTGGCCCGTAGTGTAGACATGGACTAAGTAGTGGTGACTGGGAATCACTGCTGTACGCAGTGAACACTCAGAATAACACAAAGGACAGTAACCCATGATGATCAGTATAAACAGTATATTAACATCTTCACATTACATGAGATAGTGAGGAAATAGCTAAGTGCTAATTGTGAGATGTCTTTGTTTAAAATGGACTGGTATCCAAGTAGACTAATGCACTGGCTCTTTCTAGCATTATTGAGATAGTATGACTGTCTCCAATGCTATCCCCTAGCCTGCTAGGAAGATCACAGAGTTCTAAAATGTTCTTCCTTCCAGTGGAGATGAAAGGAGCTCTGGATACACAGTTAATTTGTCAAGCACACAGTGTTTAAATATAGCCTCTTTATCTTCTTCTGACTGTTTTCCTTCTCCCATCACTCACAGTTGAACTAGATAATGGGGATAATTATAGAAATAATGTGGTATTTTTGTGTGGATGCTAGAAATGATTGCATGATTCTGAGTGAACAATTTGTTCATCAGATTTCATCGGTGTTCTGTCTATAAACAGATCTTGAGTAACATTTTCAAACGCACCTAATTCACTTAGCATAAATCCCACTGAAAATCAATGGGACTTGTGCACCCACGTCACTTAGGCTCATCTCCTCAAAGGTATTTAGGCACCTGTTGGATTACTTGAGATGGAATATATGGGCCAAAGGTGTTAGCGTAACCCAGTCACTGTCCAACATTAAACAGTTGCAAACAAGGCCCGGGATTTGTATAGAGATCTCTGCCTGCTCAATACTATGGCAAACACACCTGAAAACCCTTTTTAACCTTTTATTAAAGATGAAGAAAAGAAGGAAAAACAGTTAAAGCATTTGAAATGTAAAGTGTTAAGTAAGGCTTTCATTTGAACCACATTTTTTGTCCCCTTCCTTTTAGCTGGAGAGAGTTTTAGATGAAAAATAACCCTTGTTTGAAAGTCTCTTGGATGGTATCAAAGATGGTAACAACTGTCCTTTTGGGTAAAAGAGAAGAAGTTAGTTGAAATGAGCCGGAGCTGCTGTTGTTGCTATTGTTGGTAAAATCCAGTCCCGTTTCATCCCAGGTATTGTTTGGGATTCAGCTGGAGCTAGTAGAGGTCTCAGTATTAGCTGGATCCCTATCTCTGTCATGGTCTGGCCATGATATCCCTCAGGATTAGAATGACAAAGGCCCAGGTCCCAGGAGATGGTGGGGGTGACAGCCATGATGGCGAAGCTTGTTCCAGTTGCCTCTGTCCTTCTATATTTTCTTCCCAAAGTCACTTTCTGTAAGCACCCAAAAAGGGAGTGATGGATGAGATAGCCCATCCCCTTATTATTTGGTCCACCAATTAGTTGTAACATCCCACACATCATTGGTTCATTAATTTCCAGTTCCACATTTTTCTGTTTTTACCAAGCATGATTTTAACATAGTCCTTGAGTTATCTCAATGTGGCCTTTTTGTTTAGTCTCTCTGCCTGGTTCTCTTGCACCTGTTTATAATATTTATTTTTGAAAACAACTTGACCTACTTCCCATCAACATTTATTATTCTACGTTATTGTACCATCTTATGAACTTTCATGTGCTTTTTACAACTGAGCTTGCAATTGTGATAATTGGGCTAACAATTGTCTAAATGGCTAAAATGAGGTACAGCATTGTCGTAAAGCTAATTACTGAAAGCCATTCTAACTGTAAACCCTAATCTAGCTCTAAACCTAAACCAGAAAATGTGGTTTCTTCAAAAGCAAATTTTTCCACAGGAAACCCCTCAAACTGAAACTGCTTCAGTTTTCAACAACCAAAAAATAATAATTTTTCTGTTTAAAATTTTGGATTTTTTTTTAAATGGCATTTTTGAGCCATTTTCAAGCATTTTCCATTAAAAACCCATTTCAGTGGCAAATTTTTGACCATCTCTAATGATAATCCTCTTTTCTCCGAGACTGTCTGTCTTGTATTTTTACATCATAATCTCTTTGGGGCAGGGCCTGTCTCTCCAGGTACATGTATACTTATGGCAGCATGTCGAGTACAGACACAGCACGCCCAGCTAGCACAGGTATAAACAACAGTGTTGACCGTGAGGTACGGTTTAGGCAAGTGAAGTAGAGTAGAGTGTCCTACATGCCTGAGCTCTAGCGTATATACCCTACATAGCTCTCTACCCATCCAAACAGTGCTTCCCATATCTACGCTGCTATTTTTAGCAGTATAGTGTCCTGCTGCCTTCTCCCTGCCTGAGCGTTTTCCTATTGCAGTGAAAAACTCTGGCAGTGGGGAAAGGCTGAAGATTTTACCTGCTGCCTCCCCCCTACCAGAGTCTTTCACTGCTGCTTTAGCTACACACTAGTCCTGTGATGGTTCCAAAAAATTACCATGACTGCTCCATGATTTTTTATCAAAAAAATGCCATGACGAATCTGTAGCCCTAATAATAATAGGGACATTTACAGTACTTGGAACTTGCAAAAAACTCCAGGGATCAAAACCACCATAAACGAATCCCTCAACCCAACACAATACACTTTTTTCCTCCTTTCCCTGTACTTCAAACCTCTTCAACCTCTTCCCATCTGTCCCCCCCCAACTCCTATCCTCAAAATCCTAGCAAAACAGGTGAGCCACACAGCACACCCTGAGAGTCACCAACTCTGCTTGCTCTCATTGAAGGCCTGATCCAAAACCCATTGGAGCCAATAGCAGATTCCCATTGGCTTCCATGAGCTCTGAATCAAGCCCTGCAAATGGCTTGCCATTATCCCCTCTTATTTAAACCAGGGTCAGTTAGCTGGAGCATACTGGCTAATTGTGACGGCCTCAAAAATCACATGAGGAGAGGTAGTCTCTGAGGTAAATGGGGCCCACCCCATATATTAGTCCTCTCTTGATATGTATATCATTCAGAGAGCTGCTTGGGTGACCCACCCGGGGCAAACGAGTCTTTTACATCTGGTATCCATTAGAGGGAAGGCGTCTGAAGGAGGTAAGGCATGCTTGACATGGTTGTTATTTGGGGGTGCTTATTGCTTGGTGGTACAAACAGTTGGTGATACTAAAATAACCAAATGCTGATATTTCCAAAATGCTTGTAATCTGAGCGTTAGTTTGGTTACTGTGGTTTACACATATAGCCACATGCGTTTAAATATAATATTTATTAAGCTTACTGACAGGAACCCAGTTTATCCTGGCTGAGGCAGAGAGAACGTGTTGGATTTGGAAGTGCGGTGTCCTGCAATGTGCACTGACGCTTTCAGAGAGCTGGAGCAATGTGTTTTAAATTAGCAACCAAGTTATTTTATTGTACTTGGCCTCGTGTCTCTATCCAGTGACCTTGAGCTTGATTGTTCTTAAAGAGATAATATGATCTGATCTAATGTAAAAACCTGTAAAACCATTCCTAGAAGTATCAGTATTTGGTGCCCAATTATAGCCCACGGTGTAAATTCCTCTATGTTCTGGATGCATATTGTTCATAGACTGCAAAAGTAGTGTTGTGCACCTGTGTTTTGGCTGGCAACAACCCCCTGCTCTTATCATACACCAATAATCTGCTCAGGGCCGGCTCCAGGTTTTTTGCCACCCCAAGAAAAAAAAAGTGTGGGGGGGGAAAGGAGTGCCGGAGTGCCACCGCCAAAGCAAAAAAAAAAAAAAAAAAAGCCGGAGTGCCGTCGCCAAAGCAAAAGAAAAAAAAAAAAGGAAATGCCGCCCCTTGAAAAGGGCCGCCCCAAGCATATGCTTGGTGCCTAGAGCCAGCCCTGAATCTGCTAGCAGACTGTACACAGTGGCCATTGCCTGATCAAAGTGCATTTATGCAAAATCATGGGGCACACATCCTTGGTCCTCTCTGCAGCTCCTGAGGCAGCACCATACTTTCTGTGGAATATGGAATGAGGCAGGTCTGAGGCTGAAAACTTCTTCCCTAGACCAGTTTCTGGAGAGTACCTAGATGTAGTGCCTGACTAGAAAATGTCCCCTTTAAGGATTTGCTGAGTAAAGATGTTGGCTTGGTGTATGCTAAGTACATATAATTTTTATTATTGCTTTATTATATAGGAGGGAGGCTATCCCATGGTAGCAATCCATGACCAATTGCTAGTTTGTAACTGGATCTATGCGGCATAAACAGCGTTCCCTAAAGCGAGATGCACTGAAAACTGAACTCTATTTCATCAGATGCATGATAATTCTTCTTGGTGGGTTTTTCCAAAGTCATAAATCAGACTTTTTATTGGAAAGCTCAACTCTTCATTGGCACTGAGTAATAAAGAATACAGTCCATGTGAAACCACCATTTTGCCTTTTTGATACCAAAAGCTTTAAAGACACTGAGGGTCAGGGGAGAGAAAAGGGGAGAAAACAATTCATTTTACTCCTCGGAAACTTTGTTTTTAATCAAATCAGCATAAGAGAGATTTCCTGAACCTGCAGATTTGCATTGAAGCTATTGACGGGTTTGTCAATGCAACTGATGCACTGAAATAATCTTCAGCAATAGTCATTTTCCCTCGGTCAAGTTTAATTACCTCAGAACTGCTCTTTGGTTGGAGATCTCACATCAGTGACTGTGGCGACTTCACGCAGTGGGTGAACCATTAGGAGGCGGTATGTCTAGTGGCTAGAGCAGAGGAGCCTGGGATTTAGGAGACATGGATTCTATTCCTAGCTCTGCCACAAGGACTCTCGTACGCCTATTCAGCATCTAGCACACTGAGGCCCTGATCCGAGTTAGGGCTTTTAGGCGTTACTATAATACAAATGAATGATTAGCGCTGTTTGAAAACTGTTCATCAAAGATTTTATTTCGACAACAAATGGCTTTTTGAACAATACCAACGTTTTCACCAAAAAAATTTGGAAAACAGAAACTGATGATAGTTGCTTTCAATTCCATTTGATTAGATTACAAAAATTGTTTTGAATCATTGTGTCAAAAGATCAGAACATTTTGAACAATACAAAAATATTCAGTTTGGGTTTCTAGGCTTTGTCCTCCCTTTTTATCTTTTGCCCCCACACAAATGGAAATATTTTCATTTGGATTTTAATTTTGAATCATTTTCTCAGAAAAACAGAACGTTCTGGGGAACATTTTCAATTAAATGATTTTTTTTTTGTTCCAAGCCCTGAATCAGCATTGCCCCAGTGCCCCAGAATGGTGGCAGTGGGTGCTGGGCTGCTAAAGGTGCCATATTTCAAGTGAGGTGTAAAACTGAAATCCTGACCGCTTTGGGGTTCCTTAAATATACCCTGGCACTTTTTATCCTAGTGTCCTAATCACAGGCCAGCTTAAGTAACTATTAGAGTGACCTGACAAATCCTGGAGGGAGTTGAGGGAATGTGTGAAAATGTTCGCACAAGCTTCTTCTGATTTTTTTTCCAGTTTACATATTTACATTCTGCCCAATTAAATTCCCCCTGCACTTTCAACTGGGCACAGCATTCTTTGGAGGCTTTGACCAGTGGATCTGTACCATTAGTAACGCACCAATCAGGTCCCCCAGGCCATCCTAACTTTTCCCTTTGCCTTCTTTTGTGCTGCCACAGTGCACAGCTCTGCAGTGTGCAGAAGGTACCTCTCCACACCCTTACTCGCCCTTGCAGAGCAGAATTGCTGTGGTTTAGCTTTTTACATCTTGAGCAGGTTTTTCTCAAGGCAAAAGTGGGGTAGGAAGGTTGGATGTGGAAATTCCACAGGGCCAAAATGATAATTGTGCCAGGTCATGCCCCTCCCCCGCCCCCCACAGCTCACTGTCTGAGCCCCATGGAGCTCCGAGCTAGCATGAAAAGGTTTGCTTCCTTTGGTGCTGCTGTGAGTAGGCTTCTCTGAGGAATTTGAAATCACATCCCTGCTTCTTACAGTAATTAATTGCCGCACATCATATAGGGACACACATCTGGAGGAGAACATTTCACTGCAATCAGTGCTAGCGATTCTGATCCATCCAGGAGGCAGGAGGAATTATACCGTCCCGAAGACCTCGCTTGGTAGATTGCCCTGGGTTTTCAAAGATACTATGGGCCCATTCCTGCAGTTCTCACTTAGGGAAAACTCCCAGAGGAAGACTGTCAGACTAGATCCCTACATAAGGACTCCTAAGTCCAAGTAACAGCACCTAAGAACTTGCTGCCTTACACTTGCCTGACATTAATATTTTGGGCTGAGATGGGAATTCCCACTTTGCTGAATCTGCTTGTGTGGAGAGCATTAGGGATGTGTTGTGTTTATATTATTTTAGGTACGAGATATGTGAGAGGTAAAACGTGGGTGGAAGCGAGAGAGTGGTTTGAAAGTCAGCAGTGGGAGAAAGGCCATGCAAAGGGGAACATGTGGAGACCTGCCAGCTGGAAGTGGTTTGGTCCAGGCTGGTGAAGTTGCTAAAAGGTCTCTCCAGATGCCAGATCATAGAGGTCCAGGCTGCTGCGAGGGTGGCAGTGAGACCACATTGGGAGTACACTGAGCTCTGTGGCTTATGAAAAGGAAGACTTTCCAAGGCTTGAAAAGGACAATGGGCACTGCCAGATGATCATGCCAGAGTTCATGCATAGGTGTTAATTGCAAATAATTAATTACAAGTTAGATAATTCAGTCTGGAATGGAGCTGTAGTGAATGGGGATTTCTGGAATGGTCTTCAAAGAGCATCTACCGAAGCTATCAGGGATCCCTGCTCCTGGAAAACAGATCATTGTAACAAGAGAGCAGAGGGAGGGATGCCCTGAGGAAAAATGTCCAAGTGAGAAGTGGCAGTAGGTAATCAAGACCAGGTTGTAGAAAACACAAGGTCATGATGGCATGTCAGAAATATTCTCTGCAATTTCAAGAAAATAAATATTTGGAGGACTGTCTATCATGACTGCAGTAGGTATCAATGGTTTATTGTCAAACTTGGGAGAAGTATCTAGCTGGGTCCCACAGAGGTCTGTCCTGGGTCCAATACTATTCAATATTTTAATTAATGACCTGGATAATGGAGTGGAGAATATATTTATAAAATATACAGATTACATCAAGCTGGGAGGGGATGTAAGCGCTTTGGAGGACAGGATAAGAATTCAAAACAACTAGGGCTGTCAAACGATGAAAAAAAGACTAAAATTATTAATTGTGATTAATCACCATTTGAATCGCACTGTTAACAATAATAGGATACCACTTCTTTAAATATTTTTGGATGTTTTCTATATTTTTCAAAAATATTAATTTCAATTACAACACAGAATACAAAGGGTACAGTGCTCACTTATTATTATTTTATTTTTTTTACAAACATTTGCACTGTTTTTATTATTATTTTTATTACAAACATTTGCACTGTAAAAAAGATAAATAAAAGAAATAGTATTTTCAATTCAGCTCATACGAGTACTGTCGTGCAATCTCTTTATCGTGAAAGTGTAACTTACAAATGGAGAAATGAATTATTATTATTATTATTTTACATGACTCCCTTCAGCTGAGTGAGCCCTTGTTTTCAAGGGAGGGTGGATTTTATCTCAGGGACTCGGCATGCAGCAGGGGAGGAGAGGATGGTGCGGGGAGACTGTGTTCACTGGGCCCCTGTTCTCTAGTGTTTCTCAAACTTTTTGTACTGGGGACCCCATTTGGACTTAAAAAAAATTGTGAGACCACCCCCTAGAAAAAATGGTGGCCCCCAACCTTCAGCCCTGGGGGGCTCTGGGCTTCAGCCCCCCTCGGGGTGCAGGGCTCAGGCTTCAGCCCCCGTTGGGGCTCCGAGCTTTAGCCCGCCCTTGGGTTTCCAGTCTTTAGCCCCCCTCAGGAACAGGGCTCTGGGCTTCAGCCCCCCCTTGGGATGTGGAGCTCCAGGCTTCAGCTGCTCTTGAGGCTTCAGCCCCACGGAGCTCCAGGCTGGGACTTCCCCCTCCCCTGCTGCTAATGTGTTAAAAAAATTAACATGTTAATTTTGTTTTCAGTTAATTGCAGGCATTATGTCCTGATGAAAAGGACCCCGGGGGCCATAGTGGATCACAAATTGAATATGAGCCAACAACATGACGTGACTGCAAAAAATGGCTAATATCATTCTCGGGCGTATTAATGGGAGTGTTATATGTAAGACAGGGGAGTTAATTGTTCTCACTCTATTCGGCACTGATGAGGCCTCAGTGAGAGTACTCTATCCAGTTCCGGGCACCATACTTTAAGAAAGATATGGGTGATAATATTAAACACAGATGGAAAGATTACCGTGCCAATCTGTATGCCTCACGAGAGTCACGCAGAATACAGAACGACAGAAAAGAGAGTATGGAGCCAGAGCCATCAATCCTGCAAGAGAAAGTGACATGTACGGTTATGAAAATGAAGCCTGGAAAAGCGTCAGCGATGCCTACAGAAATGTTAAAAGCCATTGGTGAACTCAGTATTGATCTTATGTGGAAAATCTGTAATGATGTATGGAAGACTAGAAATTGGCCAAAGGGGATTTTTTTCCTGCCCTTTCCAAAGAAGGCAGACATAACAGAGTGCAGTAACTATCCTACCATCTCCCTGATATCACACACGAACAAAGTTCTGCTCTACATAATCCAAGATAGCTGGAAATGAAGAATAGAAGTATAACTATCACCCCAACAAGCTGGTTTCAGAGAGGGCAAAGCACCCAGGACCAAATCGCAAATATCCATCCCATCAGTGGAAAATGCACGGAATACATCACCCATTGATCATGTGCTTCACTGACTACTCAAAAGTGTCTGATGCCATCTGGCACAATCATCTTTGGGGGATCCTGGCAGGCCTAGGGGTTCCAAAGCATCCCATTGAACTCATTGCAAGTCTCTACCACCAGCAGCAAACCCCGGTGAAAACAGCAGTAGGGGATAGTGAGTGGTTTTCCACTGGGCAGGGTGTGAGACAAGGTAGTATTTTGTCCCCAAGCCTCTTTAACATATGCACAGAATTTATTAGGAGACAAGCCTTGGAAGGTCATTGCTACGACCACTTCTGCCATGTTCCCTTCCAGTGTGGGAGATTCATTTGCTCCATTTTTGTAAAGGTTTCCTTTTCTGCTAGCATTATGTAATAAAGGTGGGATGCACATAGGAGTGCAGGGGAGAGACCAAACTATGTCCTGGCATTGACATGGGTCAATCTACAAAAATTAACCCTTTAGGATATTATCCCTATTATTAATTTGTATTACTGTAGGACCTACAAGCCACAGTGAGGGTTTAGGCCCACATTGTGCTAGGCACTGTAACCGTACCTAGCCAAAAGATGATGCCTGCCCCAAGAGTTTTGTACAGTCTAAGTATGAGATGTAAGAACAGGAGGTTACAACAGACAGAAGAGAAAGGTCCAGTGGTTAGTGCCAGGGCCGTCCCTAGGGCGGTGCGGGGCCCGGGACAAACCCCCCCACTTCGGCCCAGGCCCCGCCCCCATTCCACTCCTTCCTACCCCTGCCCTGCCCCCACCTGCCTCTTCCTGCCCCTGCTCGGCCCCTTTCCCACCCCCATTCCACCCCAAACCGCCACCCCACCTCTTTCCGGCTTCCACACACACACCCCAAGCGACGCCGGGAGCCAGCAGGGCAGGCTGGGGCCAAGTCATTCGCTGCTGCCAGCACAAGACCCCCCACTAACCTCCCAGGCCGCCCTGGATCCCGCATCCCAAAGTATGGGGTCCCCCAAAGCACAGGGCCCGGGGCAGTTGCCCCGGTCCGTCCTATGGACGGGACAGCTCTGGTTAGTACAATAGTTTAGGATGAGGGATACTTGGGTTCAAGTCCATACTCTGAGAAAGACTTCCTGTGTGACCTTGAAAACCTCTTTTAGTCTCTCTGTGCCTCAGTTCCCCCATCTGTAAAATGGGGATCATATCACTTGCCTACTTCACAGGGGTGTTGTAAGGATAAATACATTGAAGGCAGTGAGGTGCTCAAATACTATGAAAACTGGGGCTATACAAGTATCTAGGTGGACCGGAAAGTACAAGGTGACAGTGAGGGTAGCAAGCAGTAGGTAACCATGTAATACATGACAGGGGTTAGTATCCACTGACCCTCACAGAGCTGCTGTTACACAATTGTTTGCCAGATTCACCCCGGAGATGCTGCATTTCCCTGTGCCTAGTTACACTGGTCTACAATTTTTGAGAAGTCGTCGGCTTCAGAGTTAAAATGTGCTATTTATTATGTATTTTGATGTGCTGAATTCAAATGTGACAATTAAAACAACTGATTGGCTACTGTTTCTAAGATATTTAAGTTTTTACATTTTATGTCTATGTATATTGTGTAGATAGTAGAGTTTTAATCATAAATTGTAAACCTAGGTCTTTTCATGTGTTTATGGTTGCTTTACATGATAATATTTCACCTGTCCTGTTTATGTAACACTTTAAAAATCAGCCAAAGGGTTATATAAATAAAATTTATTATGAAACAAAAGGCAAAAAACTATTATGTACATAGTTTAGTCCTATTCAGTGTCTACTCGGCGCTTCTTGGCTTGTCTCTTGTATTCATTAAATAGGAGCATCTCTTGTCACTGTCCAGCAGTAGTCTGCAAGCATTGATGGGCTCCATTTGCCCTGATAGCGTTTCTCCATTGTTGCAATGTCCTGGTGAAATCGCTCGCCGTGCTCGTTGCTCACTGCTCCGCAGTTCGGTGGAAAAAAATCTAGATGAGAGTGCAAAAAATGTATCTTTAGTGACATGTTGCAACCAAGGCTTTTGTATGCCTTGAGGAGGTTTTCCACCAACAACCTGTAGTTGTCTGCCTTGTTGTTTCCGAGAACATTTATTGCCACTAACTGGAAGGCTTTCCATGCCGTCTTTTCCTTGCCACGCAGTGCATGGTCAAATGCATCATCTCGAAGAAGTTCACGAATCTGAGGACCAACAAAGACACCTTCCTTTATCTTAGCTTCACTTAACCTTGGAAATTTTCCACGGAGGTACTTGAAAGCTGCTTGTGTTTTGTCAATGGCCTTGACAAAGTTCTTCATCAGACCCAGCTTGATGTGTAAGGGTGGTAACAAAATCTTCCTTGATTCAACAAGTGGTGGATGCTGAACACTTTTCCTCCCAGGCTTCAATGACTGTCAGAGTGGCCAATCTTTCTTGATGTAGTGGGAATCTCTTGCACGACTATCCCATACGCAGAGAAAATAGCAGTACTTTGTGTATCCAGTCTGCAGACCAAGCAAGAGAGCAACAACCTTCAAAATAGCCACAAAGCTACCACTGATGTTGGTCATAGTTTATGCACCTCAAAAGTTGTTTCATGTTGTCATAGGTTTCCTTCCTATGGACTGCATGACCAACTGGAATTGATGGCAAAACATTGCCATTATGCAATAAAACAGCTTTAAGACTCGTCTTCGATGAATCAATGAACAGTCTCCACTCATCTGGATCGTGAACGATGTTGAGGGCTGCCATCACACCATCGATGTTGTTGCAGGCTACAAGATCACCTTCCATGAAGAAGAATGGGACAAGATCCTTTTGACGGTCACGGAACATGGAAACCCTAACATCACCTGCCAGGAGATTCCACTGCTGTAGTCTGGAGCCCAACAGCTCTGCCTTACTCTTGGGTAGTTCCAAATCCCTGACAAGGTCATTCAATTCAGCTTGTGTTATGAGGTGTGGTTCAGAGGAGGAGGATGGGAGAAAATGTGGGTCCTGTGACATTGATGGTTCAGGACCAGAAGTTTCATCCTCTTCCTCGTCTGACTCAAGTGAGAATGAGTCTGGTGCATCAGGAACCGGCAGTCCTTCTCCGTGGGGTACTGGGCGTATAGCTGATGGAATGTTTGGATAATGCACAGTCCACTTTTTCTTCTTTGACACACCTTTCCCAACTGGAGGCACCATGCAGAAGTAACAATTGCTGGTATGATCTGTTGGCTCTCTCCAAATCATTGGCACTGCAAAAGGCATAGATTTCCTTTTCCTGTTCAACCACTGGTGAAGATTTGTTGCACAAGTGTTGCAGCATATGTGTGGGGCCCACCTCTTGTCCTGATCTCCAATTTTGCAGCCAAAATAAAGGTGATAGGCTTTCTTAACCATAGTGGTTATACTGCGCTTTTGTGATGCAAAAGTCACTTCACCACAAACATAGCAGAAGTTATCTGCACTGTTCACACAAGTACGAGGCATCTCTGCTCACTTTGGCTAAACAGAAATGTGTCCCTTTGCAAAATCAAACACTGACAAATAAGAGAGCACGACACTGTATGATTTCTAGAGCTGATATAGGGCAATTTGTTCAGCAGAGTGATGTAAGCTTCGTTATGATTGCATCATCCAGGACTTCTAGGAATAACATGATGCAATTCATATCATGTATGACGCAATACCAGCTTCAGATTGCATCATTCATTGTTTTGCCTAAAAAGCAAGTACTGTCCAAACCCAGTCATAGATTTATTCATAGATCCAGTCAAAGATGTATTTTAGTCATTTCAGGTTTAAATTGAGATCCCTTCCCTTTATAACTCACTTATCCTCCGCCATTCCCAAGTCAAGGGTCGTATATACTGACCCAATAGCATATCTTGAAAACTAGAGCCAATCAATAATTTTAAGCATCATTTTCGTTCTCAGTGACTCAGAATTAGTAAAGTTTGACTACATTTATTTCAGAAGCATTTTGGCTGTAGAGCAGTGTTATTATAGTGCTTATGTCCTCTGTAAGTTTGGACATTCTTCTGGTTTCTTCCTTCCACTTCACTCCTCTGCTCCTCTGTGATGGGGTGTCCACTCCACACAAGACTTGAAGGGGTTAAGGTGGCCAGTGAGCCAATTAATTTCCCAGGCTGCACCTGGAGGAGGAGCCAGGGAACAGGGATTGATTAAATGAGGCTCAGCTGGGCCGGAAGAGGAGGGGCCTGTATAAAGCCCAGGAGATGAGAGCAGAATGGGGTGGTAGGGAAGTAGTCTGCAGCCATTCTCTGGGAGAAGGAAGGTGTGTTTATAGAGGAAAGGCTCAGGGGAAAAGCAGCAAGGTATTGGCTAGGGCAGACCTTGGCTGCTGAAGGGAGGGCCCCTGAGCTGGAACTGGGAGTAGAGGGCAGGCCTGGGTTCCCCACCAGCCCCTGGGGAAGTGGCACGGACCAGACAGTGGGGAGTGGACTGCTGGGACAGTTGGCGCTGAAGACTTCAATATCCTGGAAGAGGGAAACACGCATAGTGACCTGACCTGAGGACCAAGTCATGAAGAAGGAGGACCTGGAGTTGCAGAGATGGGTGGAGAGACCAACAGGAGGTTGCAACATCTGGGAGGAGCTCATCTCCAGGGTGGCTAGAGGGAGGTGCCCCAGTGGTGAGTGGACCCCGTGACATCCTCATTCATAATTAGTCCCTATTTTGGCTCCTGGCGATAATTAAAAAGAGCTCCTGTTACTAGTAGGAGCCTGCCTCTTTACAAAAGGCAAGTCTAGCACTTTCCTTGGCACTTTCAGAGAAGGTCCCTAGATGATGGTTTGGGCAACACAGAGAGCTTCAGGAAACAGTCTGACATGCCAGGCTGTGTTACAGTCAATCAGCGTGTTGACATCATGTTGACACTTTGGTTGAAATTGTATGACAAGAGTTGGTGCCCAGCATGTGGTAAGAAATGTGACAGTACACAGCAGTCTGTTGGATTTGGAGATATGCTACAGGCCAGATCCTCCACCCCAGCTCTGTCCACTTTGCACTTCCCTTCTGTAAAGGGATCAACAGCTGAGGTAAAGCTGACATAGGCAACTTCAGGTCCCTTCCTCCTCCAGCCCACCTAAGTAGTGGGCATTCCAGGGGCTTGCCAAGGATAGGAGGAGGCACTGAACTGCAGCATATTTTGTAAAATAATACAGTCTTGCTAATAGGAGCTCTCACAGCAGTGCAGTGCAATTAAAGCTTCCCACAGAAATAGGGTCTGATTTGCAGGCTTCCCTGAGGCAAAGGGGCCTCCTGGAGCAATCCCTGGGACAATGTGGATTCAAACTGCCTCCCTGCTCAGGGAGGTAACTTTAGGCACAATCTGTCCCTTTTTCATACAGGCATTGACAGCTCTTGGGACCTTGCTCTGAGAGATGTAACATACAGCAGGAGCCATCAAATTTGCATGAATGATTGGGAAAGCCTGGATGGGCCTTCCAGAACCCCCAGCACTCCCATTGGGAGCCTCCCTGGACCAGTTGGGACAGAATGCCAAGTATCTAGCTACAGAGCATCCTGGGATTGAGGTGGGGGATGCCCACACCAACCAGTGCAGGTAATTGCTTGAAAAGCTGCAAACATTCAAAGGGATCCCAGTATCCTGCTCCAATCTGGGGTCTCCAGAAATGGTGACTGCCTCATCCAGCCTTGTTGTCATGGCTGTTCTGGGCTTGGGGTATTCTGGGGGTAGGGATGGAGGAGAGGGCTAGCTGTTCTATTGGGACAGTTTCCATTCCATAAAGATATTGCTGGAACGGAAACCTCCTAAGTGTAGGCTCAGATTGTAGCACTGGAGATGAAAGAGCCTCTCCACCCCACCTGCATAGGAGGCAGCTGTCATCTGGCTGCAAAAGCACTGCCCTAGAGAGGGTGCATCAGAGGGGGAGGGGCATGATTCCCACCACTCCCCATGTGCCAGCACAGCTAAAGAAAATGCTGGCTTCCCTTCTTCAAACCATAGCCCCAACTGGCGACCAGAAACTCACTTCCCTGTACTCAGGAGACAGTATTACGCTTTATAGAGGCACCGTGCCTCTCTACCGCTCTTAATTGCTCTCTCTTCCTCGCATTCCCCTAGCTGCCAACAGCCCCAAAACATTCATTGTGAAGTCATTCAAACAGCTATCGGCGTTTCTACAATGGCTGGGCATCCTGGGACAGACAGACCGGACCACAAAGGCCCCTTTATTACTGATGAAGTGCAGAGGCGCAAGTGCTTCCAGATGCCTGACTTGCCAGCAGCAGCCCCTCTTTGCGAGGACTCCGAACCCTTCTGCCAGGCAATGTCTAGCCAGCATTGAAGCGCTGTCACTCCTAACGCTGCACCCATCCACTGGAGCCAGCTCTCTTTGCCAATCTCGTCTCCTTTCACTCACAGGGGTCTGGCAGTCTGTGGCTAGTAGGCTCCAAAACAAGTGGGAACACTTGACAGGTAGCTTTATCCCACAGAAAATATTCATGGATCACTTCAGTCTCTGAACTGAGACAAACTTGATCCAGATCCATGTTTTAAACAGTTGGAGTGGCAAGGGGAGGAGGGTGGTGCTGAATAGCTGGCACTCGAAACTGCATGGAATGTGCTGCCAAGCTTCTCTCAGAAAAGGTACCGGTTATTTCTCCTTTCATTCGCTTTTGTTTAAATTCCTTTAGCTCGCTACAAAGAACTTTTCTTGAACATTTCTCCGAACAGCTAAGGTCAGCTGCGACCTTGGCCTAAACGTACATATGTATGGAAGGGGCCAGTTTGAAAAGGTTTTGTTGTTGCTGTTCTATTATCAGATGGTCCTGTGGGGATTGGAGGAAGCCCAAAGTCCACTGGAAGATGGCAGATGCAGTGCAACGTGAGATGAATTGTGTACATCTCTCAACGGTTCCTCATTAGGTTTGACCTTCCTCTTTAACGCCCTCTACCCTAGACTTGGAGGAGATGTGTTATCCCACTTGTACTTAACAGCAGAAACTGATAAGATACTATTCGTGGAAGGTACGTCCTTCGACATCTGATGCTTTCCATTCTCAGTTACAATGGTGATTTATGTATTGTAAGTCAGATATTTTTATACACTAGTGGCTGAAGCAATTAAATGAGAAGTAGCGTGTCTAATACTTCAATATTTAGAAAAGTGATCCTGTGTTAAGATTTTGTTTCCCCTGGTATGTTTTATCTTGGTGTTACTATTTTGTTCCTTTTTTCTTTTTGCAACATAATTTCAAATAATGTATTTCATAGTATTGCTGAAATTTGAGATGGAAAAGACCTAAGAGAGGGATCTGGCCCCTGTGAGTGGAAGATTGTTCTGAACCATATGTTTCACAGAGTTTTGTGGAGTCTGGTTTCCAATGCTTCCAGGGATGGGGCTCCCACTACATTTCTGTGGCCTGATCTCCACACAGAGTTGCTCTGGTTCAACAAAAGTTGGAGGTTAAACTGATTTAGTGAAATAAGTGCAACTTTGTATGTGGACACACTTATATTTATTTAAACCTGGCTTATAGCAGTTTAGCTTGCACCTGGAGACAGTTCCACACACAGTCTTATAGGTCAGAGGCCTGATTTCCAGTTGGTCTCTACTGGTGTAGCTCCATTGGAGTGACATTGATGGACTCCAGTCAAAGATTAGGCCCCTGAAGGCTTTCATGAATCTTGTGGAAGTAAATTTAAGTGCATGAACACATAAGGTCATCAAACAAGCAAACCGACTGTATCTCACTGAAGTTGTAGAAGGAATTTAGACAAACAGAAAGTAAATATCTGAGTTGACTTAGGTTTCACACTAATTAGAAATAACATAATGCACACATTTGGATTTGCTACAAATGCATGTATTTTACAAAAAGCCTATTCCATGCCAAAGAGATTGGAAATGAATTTGTTGCATAGCTGGAATATGTTCTCTTTCAAATATTTCTTTTGATTTCAGGGCAGTTGAGGAAAAAAACAACAGCAATAAATGAGTATTCAGGTTATTGTAACCTGCATATTATCTTCCTAGGATTTCCTGTTTGGTAAACAGGAAGCATCTTGTAACTTGAAAAGTAATATGTGATAATCTTGACAAATTATCAGACAGTAAATTATGTAACCATGGTAACATCTGACGGGGAAAACCTACAAGCTGTCAAGAAAACTGTTGGAAGTTTTGTGATATGATCTATCTGTTCAAGATGAATGCCTGACTGCATAGTGAGGCTTTTGTTTATTTTAATTCCATGTCCTAGCTAGGGTGACCAGAAGTCTTGGTTTTATAGGGACAGTCCCGATATTTGGGGCTTTGTCTTATATAGGCGTCCATTACCCCCCACCCCGTCCTGATTTTTCACACTTGCTGCCTGGTCACCCTAGTAATAGAAATCATACCTTTGTCCACTGTGATCCTAGTGTCTTGGCACTCAGATTTATTTCAGAGTTATACGTTGCATTCTATAAGAGAAAGATACTGTCTGGTTGTTTTTCTGATGTTAAGATTGTTGCCATAGCTGTCCACCTCCCAGTGAGTAGTTGTAATCTGGTCGGTTTCGTCATCATTTTGTGGCATTTCCAACTGAGATGCCTGGCACTAAGAGAATTTCCAGATGTCATTATTTGTGTTCCTGGACAAGACTGACTGGCGCTTGTAAACTATTTGCAATGTCCATCTTGGGATTTTTCACTTTTGTACTTCTACATTTGGGAATTTCAATGCTGTATCTTTCTTACCGGCTTAATTATTTTTCTCCCATCCGAAGACTCCAAGAAACAATCACAAGGGATACAGTCCAATGATTTCGTCATATGGAAATCTAAGTGCCAAATCCTTATCTAGTGTAAATTGATGCAGCTCCATTGACTCTTATATAGCTGCACCAATTGACACCAGCTGAAGATCTGGCCCTGGATTCATGAGCCTAATTGTTTGTGATGTATCCAACAATAATAATATGATGTCCATTCTCTGGTCTTCCTCATTTCCTGTTCTTTAAGGGGCATGTATTTCCCTGAATCCACATACACACAGAACTCGCAATGACATCAGTAGGAGCTGGGTATGCAGCCCAATGGCAGTATATGATCCTGAATATTTCTCGTCTTTGGTTTTTCTGTTTTTTCACAAATTAAATAATTACACAAGTAAATCAGATGATAAATAGAAAGCCTGTCAGCCACACTGACCTAATGGCTTGTGGAGATATAAGCCCAGAGCTCAATGGGAGATGTTTGACTGGTTACATACAATTGCAATTTGAACATGAGACGTAAGCCCCTCGGGGTATGTCTGCATTGCAATTAAAAACCCTCAGCTGGCCCATGTCTGCTGACTTGGGCTAAGAGGCTTGGGCTAAGGGGCTGTTTAATTGTGGTGTAGACATGTGAGCTCGGGCTGGAGTCTGAGAGTCCCAGAGCTTGGTGTAGACATACCCTTAGTCAGTTAGGTGCTTTTGAAAATTTTGCCCAATATCTATATCTACGTATATATCTATCTATTTCTATCTATTTCTATGTGTACATAATATGCATATCTGCTCTTCTTCCAATTTCTTTTGCCATGTACTACTGTCACCCTTGATCAGCATCTGCTGAAAAGATGAAGTATGAGTACTCCCCACAACAACAAAAGCACCTCATTATAATAGTTGCTGCTCTAGGACTTTGATTTGTACAGAAGGTCCTCTGAAGGAACTATAGCAAGAAACACAGCATTTCATTGCTTCATTCATTAGAAATATTCCCTCAGGCAAACTCATATTCCAAAAGGAGCCTCCTTGAAATAAAATTTCCTTAATAAGGTGATGACCCCTTTTTTCATCTCTGGCTGTTGTTCCACTCTACCAGCACTGTAATGGAAGAGCAAAGACAAGGAGGGGAAAATCTCCCAGCAGGAAGGCAAGCTCCCTGACTAAAACTCAGGCCGAGGCTTTTTGGCCCATTTTTCTTCCAGCTCCCTCCTCTACTCCCTTTTCCTGGTTCTTCTTGAGGCTGCTTGTGTTTGCCAAAGCAAAGGAATCCCAGCACTGAAGAAACAGAGACATAAACACGTTTATTAATGCCAGTTGCATCAGCCCCAAAACACATGACTTGGCCCAATTTTGTCCGCCCATGGCCGAAGTAAGATTAAAAAATGATGAACCCTAAAAGCTGCCGCATTTTGACAATTTGGTCTGAAAGGCACTTGGCCCTCAGTCAGAATCCAAACTTCCTGCACTATTTGAATAAAAGCATCCCACTTATCTCCAGGTGCTTTAGCTGGTAAACACTTCCTCTGGATGGACCCCCAAAATCCCCAGCTTGACTTAATAATAATACTGCACAGGGCACCGCATGGCACATTTTTATAGAGCCTTCAAGCATCTTCTGGCATTTCACCAAAGAGAAAGAAACAAATAATGAGTCAACAGTAAGGTACAATTATAAATGTGGCCAAGCTCCTTAGGGCCTGTTCCAGAGCTCAACAAAACCAGTGGTAGTCTTTCCATGTTCTTCGATGTTTGGATCAGACCCTCAATGAACAAGGAAAGTAAATAAATAGTCTAGATTTGAAAACAATTGTCTTCTCTTTCTTGATCATGTTAAATAATCAAGAAGCTCCTGGGGAAAAAACTTTAATTCAAATCCCATGTATTGTATTTTAGGAACACAGAGGGAAGCCTTCAGTAGCAGCATGCTATGAGCATCTAGCAAGTAAAGGGAAGATTTTCAAATGCACAGATGAAATTAGGCACACAACTTCCATCTTCCAACAGGAGATGGGCTCCTAAATACCCTTTGTGCCTTTGAAAATCTCCCCCTAACCCTGTGGACTTGAATATTAAAAAGGCCAATGCTGTTAGCTTACAAGGTGCAATGTAACCTAGTGGCCCAGGAGACCTGGGTTCTTCTATTCCTGGTTCTGCCACTGGCCTGTTGAATGACCTGGGGCATGTCACTTCCCCTCTCTGTGCCTCAGTTTCCCTGTCTGTAAAATGGGGAGAATGATACTGACCTCCTTTATAAAGCACTTTGAGATCTATGGATGAGAAGATTATTATCATAGCCTTCTAAGAAAGGAATCTTAGAATAAGAACCTAGTAATCAAACCTGAACATTTCTTTGGAAGCCAGTTCAGAGAAATCTCAACACTGGTATAACTTATGTGTATATTGAAAATCATCAGCCAGAATTCTAGATAAATTTTAACTTAGTTGTGATTTCAAAACAGTCCAGAAAGATCGTGGTAAATGAATTTCAATAATCCATCTGAGATACACTGGACACCTAAATAAACCTCCCGAAACAGCAAGGTCAGGGGCATGTTATATTCTGCGAAGTTTTATGATGTAGAGAAAATTGAAAACAATGATATCTGGAGATCAAAGATGACCCCAAAGGTGATGGACCTTACTAACAGGCTGTACAATACTGCCATCAAAAAAGGATTTCAAAGAATGAAACTCCATTCAAAAGTCAGCAAGGTTCAACTAAAATCAACTCTATTTCTCATGACATAATGTTAATGAAATCCACTGCTCCATAGCAGCTGTTTGCAAAAAAGCCCAGTCAAATTTGTGACTGAATATGCAGAAAAAATCACATCCTGAGGAAGGCTAGTTATAATACTCCCCTCTACTGGGCAATCACAACTGTATCGGGATTATTTCATTCAGTTCTGGGCACCATGATTACAGGAAAGGCACTGACAAATCAGAAGTGTTCAGAGAAGAAAAATAAAAGAATTAGGACTAACATGAGGAAAGATTAAATGTGCCAAATAAATACAATTTAGCAATGAGGTGGGTTGGACAAACATTTGAAAACATCAAGGCGTGGCTACAGGAATTTTTTTAGGACTCGGCATTAAGATCTAACCAGGAGTAACTGGCTGAAATTAAAAAAGGGAAAATTTTAGGCTGAATGGGACTGAGTCAAAGCCCATTGATGCCAAGGAGAATCTTTCCCCTGACTTCAATGGGGTTTGGATCAGGGCCTCCATGGGGAAGTTTGCCTGATTGTGAGATGCACCAGTATTAGGATCCCAGAGAACGTAGGGGAAGCCCTATTGCTCGAGACAATGAAATGTAGATTCCATGAAACACTGGAAGATATGCTGTAGAGAACACTCCTGCACAGATGGGAGGATGGACCAGATGCTCTCAGAGGTCCTTCCCATCTTCAATGTCTATGATTCTTTGGCTATGTCTACACTGCAGCTGGAAGCGATCCTCCCAGCCTGGGTAGATAGACTCATGCTAACTCAGCTCAAGCTAATACACTGAAACTAGCAGTATAGACATTGCAGCACAGCCAGCAGCTTGGGCTAGCCACCCGAGCTTGGACCCAGAGGTCAGGTGGGCTTGTATTCAGGTGGGCTAGCCTGAGCTGTGGCCCATGACACAGCATCCATGCTGCTATTTGAAGTGCACTAGCTCAAGCGGAGCTAGCAGGAGTCTGTTTACCTGGACTGGGAGGCACAATCCCAGCTGCAGTGTAAACATACCCTGATATCACTGACACTGAACTGAAGTAAAAATTGCTTCCCTGGGTCGTCAAGCTGGCAAATAAACTTCTATATTATTAGCCTACCTTTAATAAATGAAATGTTTATTCCGCGTGATGGCACCAAATGGAAGCAGAAAGGGTGAAAAGCTCACTGAAGTCAATGGCAAAATGTCCATTGACACCAATGGACCAGGATTTCACCCAGGGCCACAGAACACTGTAGATCCAAGAATTGGAGGCTGTGAGACTCCACAGTAAGTTGTGGATTGGACTAGATTGGAAAATATCCACATATAAGGAGGATCCTTCTGCATTGCATGAAATAAGACTAAAATCACTTAGAATGAGGGAGGTTTTCAATGTCTGTCTATTGAGATGAATGGGGCCAGTCACCTATGCAAAGCTGATCTCATGCCTAAGTGTTTGCAGGGATAGTGCCTAAATAACACCACCATTGTGAGCCAGGTAAGTCCCTGTTTTATACAGGGGAAAACTTAGCTGCGGGAATGTTAAGTGACTTGTCCAAGGTCACAGAAAGTGAAGACCAGACCAAAGGAGTCTTGGCTCTTTGTACCTGGGTTGACAAACATGATTTACTAATTTCAGCATTTTATTATTTTAGGCTGTTTTTTTTTCTTTTTCGTTCCAGTGAAATGTGCTGTTTTGACAAAGAAAAAGAGCTAAGCAGTGTATATTTTTAAATGGCCCATGGTGATCTGCTTTATTTTTCTGTGGTGGCTGGGTGGTTTGGATAAAAGCATCAATGAGGCGAATGGTTTTGAAATCAGAAATTACTATGTTGCCTAAAAAGCATCTTTTTTCTTTCTGTAAAATGTGCTTGTTTAGCTTTATTGTCTTCCAGTTTTTCTATAAAGAGGGTATAATAGAACTGATTTCTGGTTTTGGACAATATCAAGATTTATTGCTTCTTAAGGCAAATATTTATCTTGGTTTCACTTTGGTCCATATTTGGCTCTTAGGTCAATAAGAAATGAATATTGACCTCAACCACAAGTCACTGTTGGTTTATTATTAGGTTGGCAGCTCAAATCTGTTACACTATTGACTAATGCTACAGGACGCTCTTTGAAATATGTTACCGAAGCACAAATGTTTTCCCTGTGCAAATTCAGGGAGAGTTATGGATGAATCAGTCTCGTATGGTAAAATGTTAAATTATTCCAAAACCAAAAAGCCTCATTTTAAAACTAGCTAAGGTAATTTAATACAGGCAGTGCCATTGCCTATCATGACATTTTCTAAATGCAAGCCATTAAAATCAAGGAAATGAATAGTTAGGAACATCATAAAGCTCGCAATGCCCGTGTAGGGTGAGATTGTGACTCTCCAGGCAGAAACGTGAGGGAGGATAAGGTGCTCCCTTACCCTCCAGAGTGAGCTACCAGTGGCACAGGTTACAGTACAGTGGAGAGAGTCAATGTTGTCAGCTGTCACTCCCCCATAAATGGGTGGTTGGAGCAGGCAGTGGGTTGAGACTTGACTCCACCCATTTCCCCAAGGTACTGGCTGGCACAGCTGAGTCAGCAATGTGGGGAAAGTAGTCTGTGTCAGGGGAAGGGTTGGTGCAAATTACTTCCCCCTGGAGCAGGGGATGGGGGAAACCGGGGCTGAATTGTGACTCTCTGGTCTGAACCCCGTACTCAGGGCTGTTGGAAACTCCACAGTCTAGCGCCTAATAAACAGACACATTTGTGATGGGGTGTCTACCCCAGAGGTGAACAAAGGGTTAATAGGAATCAGCCTATCAATTAACCTACCTGGTTGCACCTGGAGGGTGGGCAGGTCTAATTAATGATGAAACCCAGCTGGGGAGGGGCTGAGCAGTGTTATAAATAGAGGCCATTTATAGCAGAAGGAGGCTGCAAGGAGAGACTCTGCAATCACTCTCCTGGGAGTAGGGAGTGAAGAGGCCTGTAGGGAACAGAAAGCCCAGGGAAAGGCTTGGTAGGAAGAAGTCCAGAGAGATGTTAGCAAGGAGTCAGGTGGAATGAACCGGGACTGCCTGCCCTAGGGTCCCTGGACAGGAACCCAGTGCTTGGACTGGGCCAGGGTTCCCCTACCAACCACTGGCAAGGTGGCATGACATTGCTGAGATGGGGACATGGACTACTGGAAGCCCTGAAGAAAGGGTGTACAAACCACTGGTCCCAGAATTGAGGGTGGCAGACTGGAGGGAATCAGACATTTGTTTTTACTGGACTTTCTGTTACCCTGGAAGGTGTCGGACTAAAGCTTGACCTGGCCAGAGAGCTGAGTCCTGAGAAGAGACAGACCAGCACAAGCCTGGAGTGACTGTTGACAGGGATGCTTGAGAGGAGAGAGTCTGAGATGTCACACCCAGCCTTGTGGGGGCACCCTAGCCGTGAGTCCACTCTTCTACAGCATTTTAATTAAGTATAAGGAAAGGCATATTTCATCACCACACATGAGCTCTGACCCAGGGGTTACTGGTATTTTTTTTATCTATTTATCTCATCTTGAGTTCTGTAACTAAGTATTTTCAACTTAATGGAATCCCTTAAAAGAAAATGCTTAATCGGCTAATATATTTACTAATAGTAGACTTTGTCTTCAAGTCCTTAGTTGTTCTCGTTGAGAACAATGGTGTCTGTTTTGTGTGTCTCATTCTATTCTCCCCTTCTGCTCTCCTTTCGTTACTCCAGTGTTTTATGCTAGGTCTTGCATATCCTCCATGAGTGGGAATCCCATGGACTTTCATGTAGTTCAGGAGATGGGCCCTCTGCCTTTAAGAACTTCAAATCAAACTTCTTTAGTCCACTTCTTTAATTTCTGTCTTGGCTGTTTCTTCTCCCCTCTGTATTTTACTTTTAAGGGAGAAAATAGACTGTGTAGCTCAGAGTGAGAGCAGCATAGAGAGCTAGCTAGAAGTGCCACACTACCTACATTGGATCTTTGGGAGGCAGAGTTACTGGTCACCGATTCAGCAGTTGAAAGAGGCCACTGCTTGTGGTGTGACTAATTCAGACCAACAGAACATGCTCCCATGACTGTGCCCGGATGGTAGAAATGTACTAATTGGCATATAGCACAATTCTTGTTTAGGATTAGCATGAAAGCATTTCATGTTTGGTACCGATATGATTGTTTAGCACTTACATGTTGTCTTAGGCCATGTCTACACTCCCACGTATGTTGGCAAAACATATACTGCTAGGGGTGTGAATAAAACACATTCCTAAGCGACATACGGTTCGTCGGCATCAGTGGCAGTGTGCACAGCGCAATGTCGGTGAGAGAGCTTGTCCTGCCGACAAGCTACCGCCGGTCGTTAGGGGGGAGGGGTTTAATTATGTCAACGAGAGAGCTCTCTCCTGTCTGCATAGTGCGTCTACACGAGAGATCTTCCAGTGGTGCAGCTGCATCGGTACACAGCTGCACCACTGTAAGGTCTCTAGTGTAAACATAGCCTTAAGGTGCCTTATAAATATAGGTCAAGATTTCAACCTTACTGGTGCAAATCTGGAGTGACTCTATAGATGTCTATGGAGTTACACCAGGTTTACACCAGGAAGATCAGAATCTGGCTCTAAATAATCCTCATTTACATAGTGCCACTGGGGTGCATGGTGCTTTATTGACTTTGAAGACAATATTCCTACCCTGAGGTTTACAATGTAGGCCCTGATCCTGAAAACACGTATATGGACATCAGTAACTCTCAATATTGACAGCCCAAAACATTAAAAAATCATGAGTCAGGCCCCCAAAATCATGTGAGTGGTTTAAATATCATGAGATTATTTATTTATATATATATATATATATATATATATATATATATATATATATATATATATATATATATATATATATATATAAAAAATACATTTTGGGTTCTGTGGGTTCCCCCCCCCCCTCCTGGCTCTGTTCCATTAAGGTCCCGTGGGATCACATTGTCAAGCTTTTTTCTGTAACCATGGGGGCCAGAAACTTACTGCCTCACCCACCCTGAAAGCTGAGATTCTCATGTAATCATCCGGGAGCTGGGGGTTTAAGTAAAACATAAATGTCAGGAGACCTGTGAGAAAAGTGTGAGTTGGCAACACTGGAATTTACATGAGTCACCCTATCACACTTAGTGGATGTGTTTGCAGGATTGAGAGCATGGTGGGCAGGAGGTAGGGATAGAAAAGGAGGCATGAGCCTAGAAAACAAAGAGGAAAGGGAAATGATGTGACACAAACATCCTATATACCATTTGAGATTGTAAACACACAGCAATAGGTCCCAATTAACATAATACATTTTCCAAAGCCTGGAGGATGTTCATAGCCTGATTTCATTTTTCCTGAAGACTTGAGCCTGCCTCTGAGAAACACCCCTGGCCCTACAAGGCCCCTGAAAAGATATAATCAGAACAGGCCCTTATTGTATCCTAGGGCTTAAAGGCCAACTCCTGTTCAAGAGATGAAAGGCAATTAATCTTGAATGACTGTTTGTACAGTAATTCTCCCCCTTCCCTGCTCCTGGCCTTGATAAGTGGCTTTGTGCTGAATGGACAGGAGCACCATGGAGTCTTTCAGATGGTCTGTAGGCCTCCGATTCCCTGTGGCAGTTCTTGGCCAGATAAATAACTGTTTAGTATTAAAACTGCAGGGGCCAAATGGTGTTTACGTTCTGTTATATAGGAAGAATGGAGCCCATACAGATATGATATGTTACTTGGGGGCTGGGTGGAGGGAAGGGGGGGGGGGTATTGAGATGATGGCATAGTAGCTGCAGCTGTCCGCACTGGCAAGCAGGGCTCCCAGCTTCTGTAGCAACAGCCAGCAAAACATGTCACTCCTTGCAAGTAATGGCTTCTGGACACTTTTCAAGCCCCTAATATAGCTTTAAGCAATTCAGACACCAAAGCACATGTTGAGGCTGACAATCAGTGTTTTACTGCAAAGGAAAACATAGCTAGTGCTTTAACTGCCAGTCAGAGTGATACCACAATGCTGGGCTACCGGGCAATTAGCTTGCCAGGCCTAGGTAAATGGCTTTCAGGGTGTGTGTGTGTCTCTTTCAGCTTTATCTGTACATTTTCCCTCTTCAGGCCAAATGCTGTGCCTGCCTCCTCTCCCCTCCAAACACCACAAAGCCTGAGTAAAAGGGCCTGGCATAGGATTAAGAGAATAACCTTCGCCCCAAACTGCGGTGGGTCCACAGGACTCCCAGACACCCACTCAGTAGCTGCTCCTACAGCAACTGTGAGTTCTGTGTGCATCTTACACAGTGATATTGGTCAGGGGATCCACCCCATTCCACCTCTCACCTCCTTCCCCATGCTTTCATGGGGCTAAAGGTGCATTTACCACAGAGTAGAGGGTATAGACCCCCCCTGCCTGGCATGTCCAGGGTATCTGTTGCAGCATGTCCTGGGTCTCTAACATCTGGAGGGTCAGCACTTGGCCTAGGGGCAAAATGGGACCCTGGTCCTTGCTATTGATATCTGCTCCATCTTTTCATGGACCAGTGCTTCTCAACCAGGGGTACACATACTCATTCCCTTTCTCACCACAATGCTTGATAATTTCATACAGTTTAACACTGACATATCTTGACAGACTTGTGGATTTTGTCACCTTTCTATTTGCTGATTACTTATTACTAAACTCCCAAAACAATGCTCATTTAGCACCTGACCCAAAGCCCATTGACATGACTGAGAATTTTTGCATTCTTTTCACTCCATTTTGAATCAAGTCCTGCCTGTTATTTATATACAGTTTAAACTGGAACATCATGAGCTGTTAGCTTTACTGATGTCTGCAAGCCCCAGCATATCCCCACAAGTATTTTTTCAAAACGTCTTTCTGAATATCAATGAGGCAGGAGGCTTATATTTTATATATTTTAAAATATAAAAACATGGTATACTTAGAATATCCTGGAAGTGCACAGATACTTTGCTACTTCAAAAATGACTGGCTTTTCTCCTGCATAGAAAGGTCACTTGGTATTGTGCTCATCCACTCTCACTAGTTTTGTTGGCTTAAAAAGATGTAAGATGTTGGCTCAACAAGATGTAAGAAAAGCATCCCAGTCATGCAAAAGAGAATGGGAGGTACATCTGACAGAATAGCTGAGAGAAATTAATAAATTGTGGGTGATGATGTTAAAGCTGTGCAAATAACTGATTGTTTTGGTTTGCTGTTGAATGACATTTTGGTTTGGGAAAAATGAAATGTCTAGCTTGACCAGAAGCAAAACGTTTCATTTAATTTTTTGAGTTAACTTTTTTAAATAAAATTGAGGTGAAATTCAAAATGAACAGTCATTTCCAATAAAAAAAATCAATGTTTCATTAGGAAGATATCAAAATGAAACATTTTGATTTTCTTTTTCAAAAATGTTTTGTTTGTTTTTGACTGAAACAATTTGGTGATTTGACATGAATTCACCAAATGTTTTGGTTAACCCAAACTGCATATTTCAGTGAAAAAAGTTTTGTCCAGAAAATATTGCCTAGCTCTAGTTCAGGGATCGGCAACCTTTGGCATGCAGCCCACCAGGGTAAGTATCCTGGCAGGCCGGGCTAGTTTGTTTACCTGCCGCGTCCACAGGTTCGGCTGATCGTGGCTCCTACTGGCCGCGGTTCGCCGCTCCAGGCCAATGGGGGCGACGGGAAGCGGCGTGAGCCGAGGGATGTGCTGACCGCTGCTTCCCGCCGCCCCCATTGGCCTGGAGCGGCGAAATGCAGCCAGTGGGAGCCGCGATCGGCCGAACCTGCGGATGCGGCAGGTAAACAAACTGGCCTGGCCCCCCCAGGGTGCTTACCCTGGCGGGCTGCGTGCCAAAGGTTGCCGATCCCTGCTCTAGTTGATCTGTGATGTGATGGGGATTCCCTTTAAGGCCCCCAAGGAGCTGTAACTTCATAACCCAATCATTGTGCTAGAACCTTGCATGACCTGTTAGAGAGCGGCTGGAGCACTGCCATTCAAATCATTCTGTGTGTGTGATTTACTTCCCACAAGATAGTGCAGGTCTGGTGCTCAGTAACCACCACCACAGGATGGAAATTCCTATTTTGTCTGTCTCCACTGAATAGATTTGATAGATTGGTAAAAGTGAATCCACACGGCCAACGTCTCCTTTTCACTGACACTCCTTTTAAACTGGTGTGACTCCATTGACTTCAATGGAATCGCTCCAGAATTACACTGCTGGAAGTGACAGCAGAATCCAGCTCTGTATTTCAACGGAAACCAATGATTGTGAATGTTGCTGTTTGCAGCCCTTGCCCAGCGCTAGTACCTAAGGACAGAGACACAGTGTGTATTGTCGGGGTGCTCTCCAGTACTCTCCGTAGCACCAGGTTTGCCCTCATTCCAATCCATTTAACTCCCGGACCTGTTTATATTTCTACCAGCAATGTTAAATAAATAGACATAAACAATATTCTTCTCTTTGCCAGTTGCTGTATTTGGATCACTGGTGCCCTGTATTTTACCCAGCACAAGAATGTTAAAAAATAAGAATGACTTCTCTGTTCTGGGATGAGAGCCGAGTGAATGTGCCTGTACTCCAGCCTTCCAAGTTTTATAAACCATATGGGCTGTGGGTGAGATCAAAGATATAGATACATTGTCCCCTAAAAATCCAATAAGAAGAGGTTTCCTTCTAGTAATGGAAAGGAGAATGCTACAAAGAAATAAATAAGTAAATTTAAAAAGTGGAAATCCTTCTTATTGTATCAATCCTTTCATATTCCAAGGGTCAGATCCTCAGATGGTGTAAATCAGAAGTCAATGGAGCTACACTGATTTACCCCAGATGACGTAATTTCTTGGACAAACCTTACTGAATTAAGTTAAACTTTACTGAATTAAGTTCCAGTATCTTAGGAGTTCCTTGTATTAAAAATGCAAATATCTGTGCATTATCTGTACATAACATCTCTAGGCAGGAGACCTGACTAATGTAAACTCTGAAGTATTATGAGCTGCAAAGGACTATTTGAAATAATATGAACTTTTTAAAGTTAAGTGGGAAGTTAAGTTCAGGAAGCTTCTAGGGGGAGGTGTATGCGAATATAAAGTCCTCCTTGTATGCAAGAACTCAGCCATTGAAACTACAGGGAGGAGGGACTTTTTGTCTGCTGACCAACCATTATACAAGGACAGATCTAAGAGGCCCGAACTGTATAAAGAAGGGACTCTCGGATTCATGGGGTGTGTCTTCTAAACCAAGGCGTTTATGAACTTGTGACCATAGAAAAAAACCCTGCTGGGGTTTGAAGGACTTTCCACCGGTCAGAGCTGGTCGATCTCTGGTAATCTTATTAGCATGTGTGTAGGTTCTTTTATTGTTTTTGATATGTTTTCTCTGTAAGGCTTTTATCTTAAGAATAACTGTGCTAGCTTAGAAAGGGCTGTGTGGTAACTTAACTGTGGGTAATTATGCTGTTTATGGACTCTGAGGAGAAGGCAAAGTAGGCCTGCTTAGGCAGTCAGATATGTTGAAGGATTCACAGCATAGGCAGGAACTGTACAGCCTGGAAATACCCTAGTCAGGAGTGGGAGAAAGATGTCTCTGCCCAAGAGAGGTGACAGCTGGGGAGCCAGAAGCATGTCAGTGGGTGCACTTAGTGGACCATAGACGGGGGAGTACAGGTGCAGTTGTCCTGAACTATGAACTGTGACAAAAATCCATATTGTCTAATTACTGTTTCTTGTGTACTTCCCATCTATAAATGATTCTCATGATCTCTGCCAAGGATAAGCAGAGTAGTTCACAGTAGTGTTGCCAACTCCTCCGATTTTATTGTGTGTCTTGTAACACTTGGTGGTTTTTCTTAAAGCCCCAGCTCCTGGAGTCAGGTGATTACATGAGAATCTCAGATTTCATTTTTAAAAAGTAAGTTTCTAGTCCTAATGGTTTCAGAGAAAAGCTTAAAACATTACCTGAATGGACATGAAAGGCTCCAAAAACAGAGTGATAAGAAGCAAAAATGCTTTTTTTAAAAAGAGGCATGATTTTTAAGCCAGTCTCATCATTTGGGGAAGGGTCAGAGCTAAGGCTTCTCATTCAATATTCTCTTAATATTGACATTTCCTGCCTTCTGAGACCTTAATTGAGTAATTATTTTTCACATTGTTTTTTGCATTAATATGCTGAACTGCATAACATTCCTCTTTTCTAAGAAGAGCTAAATGCAATAGTTTAAGCAACTTAGCAAGTCATGAGTTTAGTTTCAGTAATTTTACCATAGACTGATAATTTCCAAGGTGCATGGCTGCCTTTTCTAGATCTTTGATAGAAGGCTAACAGCTAGGAAAGGGATGACCAGATTCTGAAAATCTAAGAGCTTCTTGAAAAATCACCTGTTAGCACATTATTTACGCTGATGTAACACCATAAATTACGAAGGAGTTTCTCCTGATTGACATTGGTGCAAGTGGAAGGAGAAATGAGCCTTGTTTTGCATAACGAACTAATTAAACAAAACTGCCTTCTCTCAGTATAGGGCTGAGACAGTTTAGGTCCATCTATTACAATTACAACTGAGTCAGAGGGCCTAGTTATAAGGCTCCAATTTGTAGTGTAGATGGTCCTTAACCATACTTCATAAACCAGATTAAAGCTATGAAGCCTTACTTGTGCCCAAGAAAACCCTCTCCTTCCACAAAACCTTTCTGTTAGTCATACACTAGAAAAGTATTATAATATGTGCATCACTCTGAAAAGTACTTTCCCAATGATGCTGGTGCAACTCTATTAGGCCTGGTCTACACTGGGGGGCTCAATCTAAGTTACGCAACTTCAGCTATGTGAATAACGTAGCTGAAGTCGATGTACTTAGATCTACTTACCGCGGTGTCTTCACTACGGTGAGTCGACTGCTGCCGCTCCCCCGTCGACTCTGCCTGCGCCTCTCGCCGAGCTGGAGTACAGGAGTCGATGGGAGAGCGCTCGGGGATCGATTTATCGCGTCTAGACTAAACGCAATAAATCGATTCCCGCTGGATCGATCGCTGCCCGCTGATCCGGCCGATAGTGAAGACATACCCTTAGACTCAGTGAGTTACTTCTAGAGCCATGCAAAGATGGAAATTCCCTTTCACAAAGGATTCCAAGATTTCAAATACTGGTTTCATTTTGAATTGGAACAAAACCCAAAAATTTCAAAATTCTCCACAAAGGAAAATAATGGGGAAAATATCCTTTTGGAGCTATCAAAATGTTTGACTTTTACCATTTTATGTTAGAGTATAATAATACAAAATTTAAAAATGGAAATGGAATACCATTACAAAACAAAAGATCAAAATATTTTGTTCTGAAAATGTCAACTTTGTTGGGTTTTTTTAAATGTTGGCAAAATTGCCCCAACTCTGCCAAGCATTCCAATTTCCACAGAACTGCATTTACTGACAGAGAACAGTTCCATCTCAGTTTTCAAACCCGCTCTAGTTACTTCTGATTTTCACTAGCAGGGAGAAGAATTAGGCCTATGCGTCTCATCTGTAGTGTCTGTGATTATTAGCGCTTGACCCTGCACACGCTATTATTTATTCGGAGCTAGAGCTGCATGAAGAATACTAAAAGACTCTGTGGAAGAAGTGTGTTTTCTTTGGCACATCTCAATATATATGCCTGATTAGTCAATGTATCTGACCCAGTACATGCTATTTGTTCTGTTTCACAGTTGTATTTACCTGATCACAATCCCTTCTAATGTATTAAGTATGTCACTGTTCTGGAAATGGTATGCAACACAATTTGCTATCAGAAAAGATGGAGCAGGCTAACATGCTTGGGGAAAATGTTAATAAGATGTTTGTGCCTTGCAGGTTTGTTAAGGGATTCTTAGTTACTTCGTCAATCACATTGCAAGAGCAGGTATTGTATCCCTAAAGTCATATTTGACCCTCTTAGTTGAACAGAACTTATGTAATCAATCATGCCTTCTCCTAAGACAGGGTTTCTCAAACAGGGGTCGCCGTTTGTGTAGGGAAAGCCCCTGGCGGGCCGGACCGGTTTGTTTACCTGCCCCGTCCGCAGGTCCGGCCGATCGCGGCTCCCACTGGCCGCGGATTGCTGCTCCGGGCCAATGGGGGCTGCTGGAAGAGGCGCGGGCCGAGGGACCTACTGGCCGCTGCTTCCAGCAGCCCCCATTGGCCGCGGCCAGTGGGAGCCACGATCGGCCGGACCTGCAGATGGGACAGGTAAACAAACAGGCCCGGCCTGCCTACACAAGCGGTGCCCCTGTTTGAGAAACCCTGTCCTAAGACCTAACTCAGTCAGAGGTGCTGGAACAATTTGTATAGTGGGGGTGCTCAGAGCCATTGAACCAGACTGTAAACCATGTATATAATGAAAACCACTTCAAGTCAGGGGGTGCAGCAGCACCCCCAGAACCCCTAGTTCTAGCACCTATGAACTCAATAACCCTTTTTGATTGCTTTCAGGGGAAAGTGTCTAGAGCTCTACTGATTCTAGTCTCACTAACTCCAGTGGTGTTACTCCTGATAACACTGGAGCAAGTGAGCATGGAATCAAGTCCTACATGCATCGAGTGGCATTCCACTTTTTAAGCCGAAGAGAGCTGTATAATCAAGGGAGTCAGAAAGTTAGAAACCATGTGTTGAAATGAGAAGTAAACAGCCTGGGTTGTGCCTGATCACATATGGGTCTGTTTCATAAGGGAGTTAGAATCGGGGACAGAAATGAGCCCTTAAGTGCACAAAACATTGACACTCTCCACCTATTAAATTAAACAGGAAATTAAAGTTGAGGGAAACTTGTGGAACTTCTAATAAGTATTTTGCTTTGTGAGAAACAGTATAAATCACTATGCACTGTTCTATCTGCTCTGAAATGAAATCTTTGCAACCTGATTATATCAAGAGCTCAGCACATAAATTCACATGATGAGATCATTTTATAGGAGTTAGCGGAGTGTAAATATTTACATGAATGAAATAAATGGTGACATGTATTCTCTACAAGGCCCTTTATCTGAATTTGCAGCTATATTCTATAAAGTGACTATATAAAAATGACACGGTGGACTTCCATATTTATGTTGCTTTAATGACTTCCATATTAAGGTCCAGATTCTTCCACCTTTATGGAGGAGTCTCTTGCTCTGTGAATGCTCCCACTGATTTCAGCGGGTCTAATCATGAGGTAAGGTACTACTTGTCCTGAGCAAGATGGCAGAATCTGGTTTTGCAAGTAGAACGATAATTTCTCTGTTTGCAAGTTCTGCAATCTCAGTTAGAATGGCAATTTTATGAATGGAATATGAGGTAGAGCAGGGTCCTTTTCCCTCTTCCATTGTTGTACTGGCTCCATAGTTCTAATGGAAGTAGAAACTTGGTTTGGTTCATGAAATAAAGGACCCGATTCTGCAACCTTTATATTGAGTAGCCACTTGCTCTGTGAGTACTCAACTATTTGAATGGGGTCACTGCCAGATTACATTGCTGTTTAGCATGGATAAAAGGTGGTTGAGTCTGGCCCGAAGAGATTAGATAATCTGGCTCTTTGTGTCTTTAAATATTGTTGAACCCGCCTTGCCCTAGAGAGTACTCACGTGAGTAGACCCAGTGGCTTCCGTGGGACTGTTTGGGTAAGTGCTTAGCCACGTGCTTAGACATCTCACTCACAGGAAGCAGACAGGCAGAGTAAGAAGATGTCATTCTCAAGACCACCCCACTTTTCTGACCATAATACCTCAAGGTTTGTGATTTCTGGCTTCTAAACAGAGAAAGTTCTTATAGCGATCCCTAAATAGTGGCACATGTAGAACCAATGCCTTGTTTCACAAGAGCCGTCTCCCAAAGCAGGAGGATTATAGTGTACATAGAGGAAAGTGGTTTTATTCCTTTCTTTGGTTATATACTGATAGATTTTCATCATCTTCTAGTACTGGTTTACGTGGTTATTTCAGCAGTTCACTGATGTTCCACTGATGCTCATTTCTTCATACAAACTGTCAACATTACTCAGCAATTATCGCAGATGCATTATGTTCATGGGCTTCAAGCAGGCAGGAAAATTGGGTTGTTATCTTCAAGCTTGGAGCTGGTCTTTGAAGCTCTGCAAAATGAGGCCATTGCTACTTTGGGGAGTGGGATTCAACTCTTAACAGCTGCAGCGCCATGTCAACATCAAAAAGAATAGCAGAGAGTCACAAAATAACCTTATTGCCATGATGCACGATGATCTTTCCCTGCCAACCTTGCTTCTATGTCTGGTGGTGTTGCATTATCACATACTGGACCAATGGCATGGCATGACAGCAACAATGCATCACCATCCCCTCTTCCCCCCCCCCCCCCCACTGCCAAATCTGTTCCTGGCCCCAGGGAGGGAGTTATCTTTATTCCATGCTCCAACCTCTCCATGAACCCTGCCTACTGGATGGCCCTACTCTCACAGGCAGAATGAGCCCTTCAGTGAATTTCCAAAGATAGCTTGAGGGTTATTTCACAGACCCAAATGAGAGTTTTGATGTTGCTGCTGCACCTTTTGCTGTGAACCCCCCCAGTTCTGTAGGCCTTTGAACTCCAGGGCTGGGCCTGGTATGGTATTTTGTGCTTACAGTCTTTCTTGTAAGGGGCTTCCAATAGGGTTGCCAGGTGTCTGGTTTTCGAGGTTTGCCAGGTGTCTGGCAAGTGCCCCCCCCCCAGATTGGCCTGCTGGGGCAGGTAGAGAGGCTCTGTCCTCCTCCCACTGCCACTGCCGCCTCCCACAGCCAGGCTCTCTCGCAGGCAGCCACCACACTGTCTGGGTGGCTGGGCTCTCACACCGACCCAGAGCAGAGCGGCCGGCTGGAGAAGTAGGTGGTCCCGACCCTTCCACTCCCCACCCAGGCCTGGCCACCAGGGTCAGAGACTGACTGAGCCGGAAATGTGCCGGGGAGTGGGAAGGGGCAGGACCACCCACTTCTCCCACCGGCCACTCCGGGTTGGCGTGAGAGCCCAGCCGCTGTGCTGAGGCTGGGCTGCCTGAGAGACAGCCTGCCTGTGGGAGGGGGCAGCAGCAGGCCACCCCTCGCCTGGGCCCAGCTGCCGGGGACAGGGGCCTAACATGCCTGGGGGCAGGTGCGGTGGAAGGAGAGATCCTCACCCCCCGCAGGTAACTAGTGGGGTGGGGAGAGTGCGGCGGTACCGGGCTGAGTGCAGGGGGGGGGGAGGAGAGGAGTGAGCAGAAGGCGGGGCCTCAGGGGGAGGGGGTGGAGCAGGGGTGTCCAGTTTCCAGAAATTGGAAAGTTGGCAATCCAAGCTCCTATTCCTACATACATTACACCTGAAGATGGCTTGGTAAGCAATAGTTACTGAGAAATAGTTACAGTGGCTGAAATCTCAAGGGTGCAGCAGAAGTAGGAGTTCTGAGATGGGTAAAGAGAATGATTAACAATTTGGGTGTAAAGTGATACCACATTGGTGTATAAGCAAAGCCTAAGAAGGGATGCAGGACAAAATAATGAGTGTTGCAGAGAAGGGTAATAGATGGCTGCCATTTATCCTTTCTCGTAATGCTAAAATAAGGGAACAGTCCATGCAATTGAAAGGAAAGAGTTAAAACTGTTATCCTTTTTTACACAATACATTAACCAGGGGAACTCACTAAGGCCAAGATACTAGGGGGATTTGAAAAAGGATTTGACATATGGACTATGGGAACATCCACAATGATGTTAGATAGGTGGTTGGTTGGCTGGTTGGTTGATTGGGCATTTTTAGAGCTATACAACCCTCACGTTTCACGTCATAAACCAACCACTAACTAATGTGGGTTAGGAAGAAATGTCCCCTGTGGGCAATTTATCCCACAACTGTCCAGTATGGGGTTTCTTGTGTCTCTTTCTGAAGCAACCGGTATTGATGTAACCCTGGGCCAGTTGCGTTGACTTCCATAGAGTTATTCTAGAGTTACATCAGTAACTGAAACCAGAATCCACCCCTTTGCTCAATAATATAAAAAACAAAGTTCAGGCAAGTTCATGTTTTGTTTTGGGTTCTTTCACAAAGTGTGGGTCCAAGCATTACATATTTCTGTGTCCTGACTATTTCACATAAACAATCTAGCAGTGCTGTGGTGTTGTGGGGGTTTTGTTTTCTTTGCAATCCTCTGGGAATGTCACTCACATGGGCACAACTCCAATTATGGCTAATGGTAACTGCACAGATAGTCCCTGTATGCTGAAGAGAATGTTGGCCTATGTTTTAGAGGGGTTCAGAAGAATCTAAACATGTCCGAGTGCTGAGCCAGATGCTGCACAGTGATTACCAAACTTTTACAACTCCACCAGGTCAGGGTGGGTGTTGGCGCTTCATAAGCCTGAGAAAGTACTCGTTCAGCACTGTACGAAAACCCCTCAAATCCACCAAGCATGCCAGCTTTATGTTCCCTGCTTTCACAATAGGATATGCCCTCTCTAGTCTAATCTGCATGGGAACTATCATGCAGTGATTTGTGCTGTACCGAAACACAGTTTACACAGCAAAAAGCTCAAATGTGTCCCTGGAAAGTTGAACATGAATACTAAGGGTTTGCTTCATAAGCTGATGTCTTCTTGGCGGAAGCATTGCTAGATCCTTGCTTCAGAGAGCCCTGGTTGAGGTCAACATTTCAGCTAAGAAAGGAGCCATCTTGTTAATGCTCAGCCATGCTTATTTTTATTAGGCTCATCTGTGGAAATAAGAAGTATGGTAAAGCCGTGCTGGTATAGATTATGGAGCTGGCAGCAGCAGGAACCCATTAGGAAAAGCTCACAGTGCGGGGCAAGTTTTAAAGTGAAGGCTGGCTGAGTGTTAATGGTCAAGTAATCTGTCACAGCTGTGTTTAATAAAACATACAGCTGAAACTCAGCATCATAATAAACGGAGCAGGAATTTCACAAACATCCTGGCTGTGCAGAAAGGGCCTTCTTTTCTCAGAGATTGATTAAATATTTCCTGTTATTCAATTTACCAGAAAGGTTTTCGGACGCCTCCCCCGCTACATTCGTGCCTAGAGCCTTATTTTTTGAGGCTACAGCCAGGCTTCTCTTTTTCACTGCAACTGGAGGCTTTGTGTGAACTTGGTGCAGGGCAACGCACCGAAGGAGAATTGCCTTATTCTACAGTCATGGCCCAGAGAACACAACTGCGACCTATAAGAGGTTAGGATGATTACTACAGAATACTGGAGTATTTTATCCAGGTGTGGATTAGAACTTTCAATCACTGTGATTTTTACAGCCTAACATCTCCTGTCTGTGATCAGAACAAGACTGTTGCTGTCATGGAAGGAGTGTTTGGTGGTTAGAATATAGGCCTGGGAGCTGTGAATCCTTCGTTCTATTCCCAACTCTGCCACTGATTCCCTATGTAGGCTCGGACAAGCCACTTATGGCTGTATTTTTAAAGGTATTTAGGTACTTCCGCTCTTTTAAAAATCCTACTAGGTGCTTAATTTCCTTCTTTAGACACTTACATATGTTTAAAAATCTGGCACTTACGACACATTTAAAAATTTGGCTCTATTTCTGGGTGCCTCTGTTGTTGGGTGCCCACCTAGGGCCTACTGTTCTGAAGTGGTGAGCTCGAGCGGATTGCTCCAGTAATCCCAAATGGGCACACGGTCCCTTGGGGGCCATCATCAGCTGGCGGAGTTAAAAGTAGCTCCTGGGCTGTCTTAAACTCGGTTGCGGCAGAACTGGCCAGATAATTGGAGTGACGTACCCAGCTCCCTGATTACCTCCTTTCTCCTTTGCTGTGCTGGGGGAGCAAAGAATCCGGCCCAAAGTTGGAGCAATGTGGGGTTCCTACTGCCTCCGGTTCTTCCTCATTTGTGGTCATTGTGCAGAGTTTGGGCTTGATTCTGGATCTCACTCACAGTTTTGCCCTGGTGGAGCTCAGTGGACGGACTCCTGATTTGCACCAGGGTAAGTGGCAGGAAAACCAGCCCCTGTGATTGTACAGAGCCCCGTGACGCTGCTATGCAAAAACTCATTTGAGTGCAGCGAGACGCTCGTTTCCAACATCAACTGCCCCAGACAGGATGCTCCCACAAGGGAGGAGCACAACGTGATTTATTGTCCTGTGACTCCTTTGAGCTATCCGGGCAACAAAACCACCCTAGCCTCAATGTTATTCCCTTCTTCTCATGCTGTACTCCCTGCTTTTAGCCATGCTATCCGGTGGGAGGTTGTTTACACTGTACTGAGAACAGAAGGGTTCTCTGGTGAGTTACACTGGTTAGGACAAAAAAAAAAAAAATCACTGCTGATAAGGGGTTATACAGAGGGCCTGAATACTTGTGGTCATTAAAGATCCCAGACACCACCACAAACCCAGCTGGCCCCAGTTTCTCCCCCAAGCTACCCACTTGCACACGCCCAGAGACCCAACTACCCTCAGTTATCCCCCCGTTACCCCCCACATATACAAACTTAGTTACTCCAGCCACCCAACCCAACTGTCCCCTGGTCACCCCACAAACACAACTGTTCCCAGCTCTTCCCTTTAGACTTCTCCACCCCCAGCCCAGCCACTGAGCTGTTTTCCCATCTTCCCCCAGACACACCCATAGACCCAGTTACCCCCCACACCCAGTTCCCCTTATTTCCAGTCTGCGAAGAAATACAAAAACAGAAGAAATAGCCATGTGACTTTAACCATTTTTTTTCACCCTAAGCCAATCACAGCTTGAAATTCAAAATACGTACTGAAAAGTTGCCTTGAAATGTTCACAGGCATCCACATAGTGCAAAAAACACAGGCCCTGCTCCTCAGCTGGTGGAGCGCCAGCAAAGTAAATGGAGCTTTGCCAATTTACACCAGCTGAGGATGTGGCCTGTAGTGCCCAACGTCAACAAAAAAATTCCTTGATGCAAAAAAATTTGTATAAAACACTCCGCTGCCAACTTAGTAGGCTAATGTTTAACCTGTGTAATATTCCACACAGCTATAAAGTATCGCTCTGCCCTGGGGGAGAGCAGAGATGTGAAATACCGACCTGTGGTATATTCCTTTGCATTCTATACATTATCTAGTACAAGTAGACACATAGTTGAGCAAAAAGCCCAAAAAATTTCCTCCTAGAAAAGAACAATAAATCTCATTACATAAATTAATGGAACTTATTCTCATAGTCCTGCAAACCCAGGTGATTCAAATGACATCATAGAGAGAGAGACTGAAGTGTTTATCTATCTCTAGACAGATTTGTGGTAAGCTGATCTGCTGGTTGGATATACTATGGCTTGGTGTTAGAGAGACAAGGTGGGTGGACCAATTGGACCAAGTTCTATTAGTGAGAGAGACAAGCTTTCGAGCTTACACAGTGCTCTTCCTCAGGTCTGGGAAAGGTACTCAGAGTGTCACAGCTAAATACAAGGCCAGTTGTATTGCTGAGTGTGTCGTGGAGTATAGTCTGATAGACTGTACAAGCCTGGGAAGCAGGAAATCCTGAATTCTAACCCTAACTCTGACACTGAGGCCTGGTCTACACTCAAAAAGTCAGGTCAACTCAGCTATGTGTCTCGGGGGTATGAAAAGTCCACACCCTTGAGCAGCATAGTTAAGCTGACCTAACTCCCGATGTACCCAGCACCAGGTGACAGAGGAATTCTTCCGTTGACCTAGCTATTGCCTCTCAGGGAGGTGGATACTTTTGACAAACTAGGTCTAGGTGATTTGCACAATGCTACAGAGAGTTTACAATGAAGTACTACAGCAGCACCACTGCAGTCCTGCAGCTGTCCTCCTGTAGTGCTTCAAGTGCAGACAAGCCCTGACTCTCTCTGTAGCATTGTGCAAATCACCTAGACCTAACTTGTCAAAAGTATCCACTAACGCTGAATTCCTTGATAGTCAAAACTAGTGCCTCCTGAATAGGTAGGCCTTAGCTGGTCTGTGCCTCAGTTTCCCCATCTCTAAAACAGCAATGAAAATCTATTTCCATCTCACAAGGGCGCTGTGACGAATGATTAATGTTGTACATTGAAGATTAATGTACAGTGCTTTCAAAACATAAAGTGCTGTCTAAATGCTAAGGATTGTTAATGACGTAATAGCTTTCAGGGGAGTTGTAAAATTGGAATTTCTCTGGAGCTGGTTTGAATGACCTCCCTCTAGATTAGAAAATATCTCCATCATAGTTCAGTCTGTCATGTGTTTGGTAATGTTTAGTATTCAGCCTCAGACGGGCAAAAGGTGAAGCCTCTTGGTGGTACTTCTGGGATAAAAGAAGCTACCGTAATTTCTGCAAAATTAATAACATTCTTCAAGTTGTTCCAAAAAAAAAAAAAAAAAAGACTGGTTTTCTTTCCCCACCATTTTATTTTCCTAAGACAAGGTTTCAAAATGTCTTGGATGGAATTCTTCTATACATGCTGCAAAAGGCCTTGCCAGAAGAACACTGGACTTCAAACAAAAAGTTGTTTGGAGTACCTGAATTTTACTTCAACCTCAGGAATTCTTAGGCTGAATCTCCTAGCCTAGCCCCTAAAAGTTTTAAAATGCACACAAAGCAGCATTAAACCTTCAGTCGTATGCAGTGATGTTTTCTTAGTCTGTCCATTTATCTTGGATGGCCAAATGTAAATCTTCCTGGACTTTCTCAAGGTTTATATTTGTTTCTGTTTCCTCTCCTTTACAGCCCTGTCCTTTCATAAATTCTCAGAAGGGATATCTTCAGACAGCAGTCCAATTACAAAAAAGTGGCGGTGCCTTAGCTCCTCCCACTCTCTTAAGCCCCACCCATTATCAGCAAAAATGATCAGCAGTGTAATACTTCATTCTGACATGTAACTGTCATCATTAGGCAACATGATTAACACTTCGTGGAATGATTCACACTCGTACAGAGACAAGATGGGTGAGGTAATATCTTTTAGTGGACCAACTTCTGTTGCTGAAAGAGTTACTGAAACTTCTGTTGCTTGCAAGTTACACAAAGCTCTTCCTCATTGTGATCTGTGCTGTACAAACACGCAAAAAGACACAGTCCTGCGCTAGGTTGCTTCATGAAAGGGGAAGGACATAGCTTCCGCTCTTTCATGCACACGACTTTTCTGTTTTATAAATCGCAGTGTGTGCTATATCTTAAATCTTTTTCTGGTTCAATAACATCTGTACGCTATACCTATGCCTTGTAATTTTACAAAATAGGTGCTGTCTTATACAGAAAAATTGCTACTTATACAGTTCACATCATAGGTGCTGACTCCGTGGGTGCTCTGGGGCTGGAGCACCCACAGGAAAAAAATGGAGGATGCTGAGCACCCACCGGCAGCCCCCCTATCAGCTCCCGCCACCGGGCCCCGCGGATCAGCACCTCCCCCTCCCTCCCTGCGCCTCCTGCCTGCTGCAAAACAGCTTTTTCGTGGCATGCAGGAGGCTGGGAGGGCGGAGGGAGGACACAGCATGGTAGGGGAGGGGGTGGGAAGGGGTGGGGCAGGGTTGAGGTGGATCAGGAAGAGGTGGAGTGGGGGTGGGGCCTGTGACAGTGCTGGGCAGTCGAGCACCCCCTGGCACTTTGGAAAGTCAGTGCCTGTGGGTCACATTTAAAGTGATTTTTTTGGTACAGCACTGTGGATTGCTGCTCCAACTCCTGCATCAGGGAATAGTAAAGTAGTTACCCACAGTGCACTGGTGTTGCAAAAGATGGAGGAAGTGCTGTGTGTGAACAGGCTGATCAGGTTTACATTAGCCAGAATGAAAACAATACACTATTACAAGTTCTAATGGTTCATCCGAACCGTCATGAATTGTAACGGTGCAATGCCCTACTATGCCAGAAATAAAATCCAGGTCTCCCAAATCCCTTAGTAAATGAAGAAAGGCAAGAGTTATTTGAGTGCATGCCCAACACCAGCTATTGGACTGCATTTTTCCATGCTTGTGCAGTCACCCAGACTCCATTCCATTCTTCCTCATCAGACTGATAATCTACAACCCAATACATATTAACTAGTGAACAGACATTCACTTACCAGTTATTCCTACAATCTGAGGCTTAGTCTACACTACAAAGTTTTGCCAGCATTGCTCTGTCAGCTAGGAGTATGGGAAAAACATACACCCCTTAGCCAACATAGCTATGCCAGTAAAACCCTCGATGTAGATGCAGCTATGCCAACGGAGGAGTTGTTCCGCTGGCGCAGCTAACATCTTTCAGGAAGGTGGTTTATCTATGCCAGCAACAGAACTCCTTCTGTTGGTTTATGCTGCATCTCCACTAGGGGGCACTCTTGGCACAGCTATACCGGTATAGCTAGGTCAGCAAAGCATTTGCAGTGAACACAAGCCCTGAATGGCAAGCTTCACACTTGCTTTGAGAGTGTTAAAGAATTGGGTGTCCATATTACATCAGTGGTTAGACGCTTCTAAGCTCCATCTGTAAACAGGCTATCTCGCGGCCAGATTTTGCCACCTGTGCTCTTGGTTGAGTAGTACCCTACTCCACAAGTAGTCTCACTGAAATGAATTTGCCAGATTTTGCTTGTAGCCATATGTAAGGGGCACTGCATTGGTGAGCTGCCCCGTTGACTGTACAAGGAAGGGATGGGATCTCAGAGAGGCATGACTCCCTTTTGCTCGCCACTTACTCCAGAGGTCAATACCAGCTGCAAATTCCTTCTTCCTTTGCAGTGGCCAAGCCCTTCTGGAGGTGTGTTGTGAAGGTAGAGCTAAGGCAGGGTGGGGAAAGCAGCAGGCATGCAGCACTGCCTCACTCCCATGCTTAGTTTAAACCTAAGATGAGACTGTATTAAACTGAGTTGCTTTTTCTACAACGGAGCTAGCTCAGTCTCTTTTCCCCTTAAACTGCAGGTCTCTGGCCAGTGACTATCCCAATGGAGTTTCCTCCACCTCCCTTGGAGACTGTGACAGTCTAACATCTTGGGTCAGGAAATTTTTCCTGATCGTCAGCCTAAGTTTTCCTTTCCTTAACTTCATCTCATTGTTCCTTTATAGATTCATCCTCAGTAAAAAACCATTGAAAGTGTCATTCAGAAGCCCCTTCAGGATCCACAGAGGAGTCAGAATTAACATTTTCACCTCCGTTTACTTTTCAATGTCCAGAAATTGGGCAGGATCCTCAGCTGAAGTCACGAGGGCTAGCTACATTAGTTCACAGCAGCTGAGAATCTGGACCGTTGTATCGACAGGGTTGAGTCTCCTCAGAATCATGAGTCACTTCACAGAAGCTGCTGATGCTACACCCTCTTAAAAGTGGTATCAATGGGGCTAGAATCAGCCATAGTGGAATTACCCCAGTGTAAGTGAGAGGAGTGTTTGGATCACTCTGGGGAGAGATACCACCAGGAACGTCCAATACTGTCAGCAGTAGCAGTAGAGGCAGGGAGGTAAGTGGCTGTTCTCTCTCAGGAACATGAGCTGCAGCCACAGATGCCACTTCTGGACAACAGAAATAAAACGAGATACAATTGTTACCAGCTTACAATTGTTACACCTTAGGATAAATCTCATGAGGAAGTGGGCTAACAGAAATATTTTCCCTCTTTCGAGTCCTTGGGACTACATTTCCACTCATAAATTACAAGGCCGTCAGGAGCTTGCGAAAATATTTCCCATCATTGTGTCCCAAAACACACACTTTTCTGGCTAAAAAGCAAGCCCTGCATTGAGCATTTGCTGCTCTGTAAAAGTACTGACGGACAGAGAGAGATAAGCAATGTGGAAGTCAGGTAATGTGATGGATAGAACAGGCTGCATTTTCACTGCTGGTGGTCAAAATACCATGTAGGATACCGCGTGTAATAAGTATGGTGGTTCAGAGGGGATGTGAGATTCTGGGTTGGTAAATGGAGTCAATAAATGGAGTCTTCTGTTCATCTTGACCACATAATAGCTAATTTTTCCATACTGCAATATTTTCCATACTGCTCAGCTAAACAGCGTAAACCAGACCCTCTCTAAGGGTCGGAGGAATCAGTTTTCATGCTAAACAATTCCAGGGCCAACCTACGAAAGCCTTAAGTTATGCCAGTTAAAGTCAATAGCTTTGTGGTCTTTGGTCCACCATGGAGTGAAATGAAAGTAGATTGCTATGTCCTCCTCTGTACCACGGAGTAACTAACATCTGTTTAGGCGGGAAAGTCAAGTCCAGTGTGAGACTTTCACGATGGATATTTGATTGGTAATGGGAATGATTCACAAGAAAAGAGCTAACTGAGGGAGTCCTCTGTTGTGTACTGATAGCTGGGTAGCTTTGCATACTATGAAGAATCCACCTTAATCTCTTGAACATCTCTTGGTGGGAGGGCTAGTTCTTAGAGGGAGGGATAGCTCAGTGGTTTGAGCATTGGCCTACTAAATCCAGGCTTGTGAGTTCAATCCTTGAAGGGGCCACTTAAGAATCTGGGGCAAAATCACTACTTGGTCCTACTAGTGAAGGCAGGGGGCTGGACTTGATGAAGCGTTACCCCTTTTGACCTGAAAAGTGAGCCAACATTTGCGGTCCTGCAGGTTGTTTCATTAGGAGGATAAATTGATGATAGAGGCAGGTGTTTCTTTGGTGCAATCCTGTTTATTTACAAAGAATGTAAAAAATCTTGTGTCCCTGAACAAAGTAGGAATCAAACAGCAAGAGATGGTTTCCTTGCTCAATATCCCAAGCCTCTTTTTCCAGCCAGCACTCTTCCCAAAAAATTCTCTCTCAGGTCCATGCTACACACAGGGCTGGCTCCAGTCACCAGCTTGCCAAGCAGGTGCTTGGGGCGGCCACTCCGGAGAGGGGCAGCAGGTCCAACTATTCAGCGGCAATTTGGGGGACGGTCCCTCACTCCCGCTCAGAGCGAAGGACCTCCCGCCGAATTGCCGCCGCAGATCGCGATCGTGGCTTTTTTTTTTTTTTTTGCGCTGCTTGGGGCGGCAAAAACCCTGGAGCCGGCCCTGGCTACACATGCTTCTCCAGCTGGCCTTGACTTTCTGCTGCCTTCTGTCTGCTTCTATGGCGATTCTGGCTGGCTGTCTACACACACAGCTCCACCAGAAACAATTACCCAGCCTTCTGGGGTTGCATTCAGCCCCCAGCGAAATCCTTCTGCTCACATAGTTCAGCTGTTTACAACCCTTGCATGTGGCCTCTGTTTTGGGTGGTGGCCCCTGTTGTTCCAGTTATCTTACTCCAAAAGGAGTCTAACTGCTTCTTCCATGTATCCTAAATGAAGGATTACGCCTACCAGCTTCAATGATGCCTCACCCAACTGCCAGCACTATGCTCCACCATGTTGTGCAGGAATCGGTGTTGAGAAACCACCTAATCTCATTGATATAACACTTCTGCAGCCTCCCCTTATCTCTCACAACTGTTCTGTTACCCCTTCACCCCTTGCTGCATCACTGGATTAGAAACCATTTCTGCTTATCTGTACTGCATGGTGCCTGGCACACTTTGTGGTGCTATAAAGAAAGAGAGATTACGTGTACTGTGTATATATGAGTACACACAAAACCATCTAGATAGCCTCTATATATGTAATCTCTCTCTCTCTTTGATTGATATAGATATATAAAATCAGATACAAAAACTACATTAAAAACATAATTAAGATAATCAAAAGTTAGGAAATGGCCGAGAGAAAGCGGCCTGTGTAACCTTAATTTGGCCTCCTTGTGCATAGGTATTACGATATGACATGATCACATGCTATTTCTTCCACCGGACCTTGACTCATTTAGTGCACAGGATGGATAGTACTCACTTAATGTACAGCTATTCAGTAGTGCGTGTTCTCCTCGTTCTGTGTCTGTCTGGTTGGAAGCCAAAGAAGAGCACCTCCGTTCATGGGGGTCCCTTTCCTGCTGCTTCTAAGCCTATTCATGCTGCTGAAATTATTGTAAAATTCCAGTAGGTTACATTCATTAACCAAATGGGCTACTACCTGGTTAAATGCAAGTAGCTGATTGCTGCAGGTGGGGTTGAGGAGCAGGGATTACATGTCTGTTTGTTTTCAGTGTGTTTCAGAAGGTTTTGGAAGCAGTTGATAATAGCTTTCAGGCTTATAGCATTACTGGCACCAATGCGGGGAGTGGAAGGATGTTCTTGACAATGATAGAATTGGCTCCTGGGGGAAATTATGATATTGCCATCCAGTGTAGTGACCTTAAAGATTCCGGCCCGGATGTAAATCACATTGGATCAATATGATACATGAAACACAGGCGGCCTCCTGTAGCATGAATTAGATGCTTACCTTATGACCCAAGGCAGAACAAAAGGGGGGACTTTACTTGGCAATCTGGTATGAGTTTGCATGTGGAAACGCTATGCTGAATGTGACAAATGAGGGTAAGAAAGTGTTGATGGGCTGAAGGAATAGCAGGGCTGTGCCTATCATCTGGCCTGGCTTTGCGCTTGTCGGGAGGGATGTCCCACCCAATGACAGATTTCGGCATTTCACATATTTTGCAACAGGGTGGCTGGAGCAAAGCAAGAGAGCTCTGGGGTATAAAACCCCTGTGCAATCAACACATAGAACAGCAAAGATTTCCTTGCAGCTGGGATGAGCTGAGCACACGACACACCCATTTGCTTCATTTCATTTCTGTGAGGGGGAGGCTAACTCTTCCATTAAAGAGTTTTCTGACAATATCAGAGCATATGTTGTTATTAACAATCATGGTCATTATCATTTCTACTGAGCCAGGATGTTTTTACAAACAGAATAAGATGAACAAAGACAAGATGCAGGATTGCAGGGAAGGAGAGATTATTGGTGGGGAGGGAATCCTGGAAGACAGGGGTTTAGAGGAGGAGGAAAAGAGGAGGCTAGGTGGCCAGGGACTGAGAGACTCTTCCAAGGCTGCAGCATGTTCAATGGCGAAGAGTGGAAGGAAGACCCAAAAGGATCCATTAGGCAAAAGTATGGAGAGAAGCCTATAGGCTGAGAGGGAGGAGAGCAGAGCAAAGACATAGGCTGGGTGATCTAGGTGAGGAGGCAGAGCTTGAAAGATAAAGACTCATTGGAATAGTTCTTGGAAGTAGCACGCACGGGGAGAGAGGAATAATCAGGCACATGGGGCCCAGTCCTGCAGAGTTTGCACAATCTCTACGGTTGAGTAAGGGCTGCCGAAATAGGCCCCTCCTTATAAAAATTCACCAGTGACGCTGCTCATTCAGAAAAGAGAGAGGAGCAAAACCAGAGGGGAGTCCAAATGAGTCTAGCAGGAGCCTAAACTGGTATAAATTATACTTTATTGCAGCTTCCCCATGGCTGGATGTTACTGATACGTTCCCAACAAAGACTCCCTCTCCCCACCCACACTTAACAACCTCTGACTTACACCCACACCTTTGTACCCTACCGCCGAATTTGGCCCCTTGAACTTGAGTGTAAGGGAGGCCAGAGGGAGTGCAGCAAGAAAAACGACAGCGGAGAGTGTAAAATTATATCACATAGGCCATTCCCGACTTTAGCTAACACTTTCCTACACTTTCCTTTGGTTCCTTGCATGCAAATGGCACCAGTGGAGAATCCTTCCTGCTCTGTAGACGTCCGTAAGTGGGTGTAAACTGGTGTGAGGAAGACCAGCTTCCACTACCTTACTCATCATCTCTGAATCTGGCTCAGTCTTCACCTGGCACCATAAATTTGCTTTGGATAGCTGCAAAGAAGAGGAAGTTTATAACTAATTAATCTGAATATACCACTGCTAAGCTGATGGGCTATGGAACCAGGTCATCTGTTCAAGTCCAGTCTAGAGTTGACAAAATCAAGGAAGTTCCTGGGAGTTTTGTCTAAGGAGCAGGCTCCAGAAATGTTAAGAAATGATGGGTACTGAGTGGCCTAGGGAAAATGAGTGTTTGGGTCACAGTAAGGATCACAATAGGCAGATATCTAGATCACAAAATCACTAACACAGCTGGCTCCTTTGTGGGCTTTCTCTGTGGCAGTGCCAGGGAATGAATACGCCACTCTGTGCCAAGGAATGAATAGGCCAGTATTTGACCTTTCCTTTCACCCTTAGGTCTGTAGCTGCTAGTCGGACACCTTTTCTGAGCCATAAAATCACATTTTAAAAAATAATGCCCCTAATTTATTATTTTGCCTGATGAGGTACCAGCAAAATTGTGCAGAAGTCATACAGCAATTATAGACATTGCATCTTATTTCTGCTGGTATGATGCCCTCCAAAGCAGCAAGAAGAAATACACAAGTGGGCACTTTGATATGCCCACAGTGTCTGAGATAACACAACAAAGTCTAACACGGTTGCGTGAAGAAGTCTAAGTCCCATTTTTTTTGCATAAAACTTCCCTCATGTGGAAACATGCACGTAAATTACTAGCAGCCCTAAAGTTAGCATAAATCAAAGCAAGAAGTCAGCTGCCACTGGCCCTTCAGATGAAGTCCCCACATCTCAAATGGAGCCGAGCTAAAGTAATACATCCCATCCAAGAGTCTGAATGGGCCATGGCTGCAATGGACTGCCACAAAGCTACCATTATGCCACAGACTGCACCTGCTTCTGTAGCTATTGCAGCACTGTGTAGCAAATATAGAGGGCACCTGGCAACAACATGGCATTTCCTGAAGCCTGCAATGACAAGACTAAAAAAAAAAAAATCCCAATAAACAGATGGTTTCTATGGAAATAGGAACAATATGGAAACAATAAAGGACATTGCAACTGCGATAAATGCATTTTTTTTTTTCAACTAAACTGTCAAGCCTATCCTTAGTGGGTGGTAAGGACAAGCCTAAATTCAGGTGGCTCCCGTATCCAGAGAATGGGATGTTGTTTTTAAAGCACATTGCTCCTCACATGGAATAAGAAAGATTAGAATCACAATGATCCACTGAGCAGTGTCTGTCACTGAGCATAAAGACTGGAAGAAAAAAAAAGTAGTGACTTTGCTAGAAATAGGCCATCTGCAAAGGGATGTAAATTTCCAAACCTTTTGACTGCACCCCCGAAGCCATGGATTATGAGCTTGGAAAGTAGAAACATCCAGATGGAAAACAAGCAATTAATGCCAAGCAGAATGTAACATACAGGAGCACATGAAGCAAGGAGGTGGTCAAAATTCACAGAGAAAACACAAAAGCTCATTTTAGTTCAATTCATTTGGTGCAAATCTTAGGAACATAGGAACTATCAAACTGGATCAAAGCAGGCGGACATCTTCTAGGCCAGTATCTAAACTCCATCAGTGCCTAGTTTCACCTACTTCTCTCTCTCTCTCACACTCACACTCACACTCACACACACCAGGGCCCATGGAACTACATATCCTCATAACATTTCAAAAATGCCCATTATGAACCCTTAGGGTGCATCCAAGTGTAAGCCAAGCAGGGAGGGTTTGAGACAAGCCCCAGCATGGGGTAATTGCTCTATATAGTCCTAGCATTTGTTTTCCCAATTGCAACATTTGTCTTTACTTGTATGTTTCTCAGGCTGTCCCGAATACTAGAGACTCAAATCTCTGCAGCCAGAGAAATTCAATAAAATCATCCAGTGATTGCGTGTGCACATATTTTGAATCAGCCAGGCTGGACCAAGGGGTATATAATTAAGGGTAACGGGATGAAATTGGGCAGAAGAAAATGTAAGCTGACTAGCAGTAGAAACAGTGAGATCTGTTAGACTGTGGAATAGTCTCCCTGGGGAGAGGGCAGACTTGGGGTCTCTGGGAGCTTTCTTTGGCTCGGCTGGATTGCTAGGGTAAGCCCTGTGGTTTGGAGATAAGGGGGCTCACTATCATCAGCTGTTGGGAAAATGAGAAGAACGGCCCAGAGCTGCTTAACAACTGGGTGTGGGCAGGGGCTCCACCGGCAAGGGAGTTCTCTGCCGCTGTCTATCGGAGAGCAAGGGGAATTAACTGAATGGGCCAGGCCTCGTTCGCATTTCAGGTTTATGTGATGGTTTGGGGCATTTTGATTAAAATCAATTAAGTCGGGGGTGGTGGTGGAATAAAATGCAACTGTTGGGAGATGAAGGGGCAAGAAATCTACACCAAATATGCCAGGGGTCACCCTGACTCATAGGTGCTGTCGCACCCCTGGCATGAAGTAGTCATAACAACCCAAATACATGGATTCTGCCTTTAGCACCCCCATAATAAACACTGTTCCAGCACCACAGCCCTGACAGACTAAAGTCAGGCATGGTTGGGTAAGGGAGCCTGGACAGAGAGCCTAGCAGAGGGGGAGGGGCTTGTGCCTGTCTGGTGGTGGGGATACTATCAAAGACCCTAGATGCCGCTGATCCCTCTCTAAGAGCGGAGACTGCTGCAAAACAGTGGACAGGGTAGAGCAGTGGCATCTCTGAGGCTTGGAGCAGTGGATGGTGCAGAGCAGTGGTAACTGGTGCAGAACTAGGCAGCTTAGGCTGAAGCCACAGAAAGAGCAGCCTACCTACGAGACTCTGCTTTGGGCCTCCCTACTGAACAATTAAAGCTAAAATCACTCCAGCTGCGCCAGGCGATGAAGCTCCCAGAGCAGCCCAGGGAGCACTGGCCTGCTAGAATCCTTGGACTTCTCCGGCCCAGGACCAGTGGGGAGCAGGGAAGTGGCTAGAATGCACCAGCCACTCACAATGGCCAGGACCAGTGAGGTTGGCGCTGCTGTTAGGACATCCTGGGGCAGTGGGAGTCCTGCCTCATAGAAGTTGTTACTAAATTAATTGATGGTTTTCCCTTTGTTTTAACCCCTGGACTCAGTGCTTGCGAGTAGGGAAGTATTGCCCATCGGGGCACTCAGAGTAGTGTATATAGTTTCCCAGGTTTCTGAGTGGGGGCTCAAGCTGGTGTTATGTGTCCCGCACTACACAGATCTTCTGACTCAGGTACGTGGCTTGATCTGTGTCCACACTGCAAAGTGACAGGGCTTGGACCCAAGCCACAGCAGGACTCAGGCTCTGCCTCCCCCCGCCCCTTTAGCAGTGTCCTAGGACCTGGGTCCTGAGTGCTTACCGACCTGAGTCAGACTGATTTGTGTGCGGATGGAAGTGGGGCTTGGGCTGAAACCTGAGTCAGAGCCCAGGCTCGGTGTGCTGTGTAGACATACACTGGGATTGCTGTAGGGGAAAAGATCCCGGAATTTGGGGAGGAAGGAGTCTAAGTTCACCAAAACTGAAGCTAGGGATTGGGAGGGGAGAGGGTAAGGGAACGGAATGGGGGATGGAAACCTGGTTTATTTAATACCTTTTTTTTTTAATTAAAAACATAAAACAACAATAAAAACCAACCAAACAAGTAACAAGCCATGAGTCTATCATCCTCCTGATCACTCTGCTCCTATGTTGCATTCCTTTCCCCCACCCCTCATGCACACTCTGGGCCACATACAGAGTGTTCCTCTGTTTTTGAAAAAGGGTTGTGCCCATAGGGACAGAGCAGCATGGTCCAATGGGCAGGGCACTAGATTAGGCATCAAGAGACCAGGGTTCTAGTCTTGGCTGTGGGTGACTCTGGCCAAGTCGCTCTATCTCTGGTTTCCTTTCCACCCTTAGTCCTGGACTGTAAACTCTTTGGGACAGGCACTATGTGCTTGTACAGTGCTTACTGCAATGGGACTTTGATCTCAATAGGGGCCTTTTTGTGCTACCATATAATATGATACATGCTCTCTCATTATAATGATAAAACAATAGTTTGCTGATTTACACCAGCTGAGGAGCTAGCCTGTTGGGTGCTCCCAGAGTCCTCATAACTAATAATAATTATCCTGAACTCACACCAGTTTCACATTGACTTCAGTTGAGTTAACTTGATTTAGGACCCATCCAACACATTGAACATTGGATCCGGCCCTTATTTTGGTATGAGGTGAGAATCGGGCCTGTGGTCTCTTTACTTTGTGAACTTTCCCAGGCACCGCACTGTAAATAGTCATCAGAAATGGAAAAACTTCAAAACTTTTGCAGAAGCATCCAAAAAAAGTTCTTATCCTTTGGAGGCTTATTCAGACTCAAATAAAAACCTTGCACCTAGAAACAGGGATACAGTTCTCACGAGAACATGCAGGATTTCTTGTCTCAGCGATCTGAGCTGGGTAGAAAATAATATAACAATAGACTTTTTTGTGGTATTTCAGATTCTAGTCTTGACTGAAGCCAGGAAGTGCAGACATCTGCAGAAATTTTTAAAAATGCAGTTAACCAACTTTTTCATATGCCACAGAAAAAAGGCTGAGAAAAGGCTTGAGTTGTCTCGATTCAAATATAGCTTGCCCATCACTTATGGTAACCTACATTGTGCTCAGTTACATGCTCAAAACGCGAGCCAAAGCTTTGATGAGGTTTGTAAAAGTTTGAATAACATTTTTTTCCTTCCCATTATTGCTCAGTTCTGAGCCACTTTGCTCTTCAGGGTTCCAGACACTGGGACCTGAAGCAGAAGTGCCAAATTACCATGAGAAAATGTGTCCCTCCTGTACTGCTAGCTTAACTAAGAGCAGGTATTATTAGTTTCCACTTGCTGTAAGAATTTAACTTTTTAAAGCGCAAAACAGACAGAGATGCAGGGTAGGGAAAGGGGAACAACCAACCAGTAACATGGATGAAAATCTTACCAGAAACATTCTTTTTAAAATTGCTATGTCAAAACACACCAATTTTTTTCTCGTTCAATATCCTGTCTCTGACAGTGGACAATGCCAGATGCTCCAGAGAAATCTCACCATAATGTACCTAATTATGCAATATGGGAAGAAATTTCTTCCTGAGCCCAAGTGGTTGATTACTTTATGTTCTCCTGCATGAAGTGAGACTGAGGCTTTCTGGGGTTCAGGGAACACAGTGAAAGAGACTAACTATCCAAGGAAGAGAAAAAGAGACAGACCATATAGAAAGGAAGGAAAAATGATAGAGGGTGGGCCCCACTCTAATTCAAATGATAAATAATAACAGTAGAAAGTCTGTGCCAAAAGATTCCCAACTCACTCTTTCAAATACAAAAGGGTCAGATAGGGCATCCAGGCATTTGGGTTCTTGTCTCGACCTATCCAAACCTTGAAACTTTCGAGGCTTGCCCATCGTTAATTGTGACAGTAGATAATGGCAAATATGAGATGTGTGCAGAAGACGTCTCTGTTTTCCACTTTATCAAAATCTTCCCGGATGTTGTGAGACAATACGCGTATTTGCTTGGTCCCCTCCCACTCTTAATCATCCACAAACAACTAGTCTCTGCCACTTATGCACCTGGCAAGTTCCCCAATCTATCCACCATATTCAAGATGAGAGAATAGCATGTGCTTGCTTGGTATAAAAGATAAGCCCCCCAAACCAGTTATTTTTTGCTTGAGTTACATGAACTACAGCACTACGCACTGCAAAAGTCTGGTCAGGAAAGGAACCCCAACTATAGATGGTTATGATCCAGCCAAACACGGCATGAAGGCATGGGCACAAACCACAAAAGACCCGGTGACTGAAAAGCAGTTCTCAGCTTGATGAGAGAGGCTTTTATTTGAGAGAGTGATGAAATAGTGTTTACGTAAAAGATGTAATGAGTCTCAGAACAATCAAGACATGAATGATTTACCTGTTAATTACCAGTTCGTTCCCTTGGCTGCTTTTGTTTCAATAGCAAATTACAGTATGTGACAACTAGCTCAGAAAAATCCTTGTTTGGCAAGTTTTGTCATCCGAAGTCCTTCCCCACCTTTTATTCAATCAAGTGCTGTACATGTAGAAGATTAAATACTGAAAACTGACAGCTTAACTATACACAGCCTATGACATGGGGATGTGACTGCAGCATACCCGAGCTCACTCTGATCTAGCTAATTCAAATAACAGTAGCAGTGAACATGGAGTGTGGGGGCTGCCTGGGTTAGTCACCTGAGTACATCCATACCCTGCATCCCGGGTGAGCTTGTACAGCTGCCGCGGCTTTACTCCTATTATTCAAGCTAGCTAGATCAAAGTTATGTCGACATGTGCTACCCTCACACCCAGGGCCGGTGCAAGGAAGTTTTGCACCCTAGGCAAAACTTCCACCTTGCCCCCCCACCCCCGAGCCCTGCGGCAGCTCCCGCCGCCCCCCTCCGCCTTGAGGCGCCCCCCCTGCGGCAGCAGCCCCCCCCCCCTGCCCTGAGGTGTCCCCCCCCGCAGCAACTTCCCCCCCCCGGGGAGCCGTGCGGCAGCTCCCCACCCCAGCTCACCTCTGCTCCGCCTCCTCCCCGAGCACGCCGCCCCCGCTCTAATTCTCTTCCCCTCCCAGGCTTGCGGTGCCAAACAGCTGATTGGCGCTGCAAGCCTGGGAGGCGGGAGAAGTGGAGCGGCGACCGCTCGGGGAGGGGGCGTAGGAACGCTGTAAAAAAAAATTGGGGGCACCACTTTTTGGCGCCCCCAAATCTTGGCGCCCTAGGCAGCCGCCTAGTTTGCCTAAATGGTAGCACCGGCCCTGCTCACACCACTGACTGAAGTGTAGATGTACCTCAAGGCCCAGTCCTGCACTCCTTGAGCCTGATTCTGGTCCTATACATAAACTAGGTGAGACTACAACAAAATGAACGGCGTGACATTGATTTAAAACTGGTGTGAGGTGAGATAAGAAGCAATCCTTTTATTCCAGGCAGAATTCCCTTCTAAACCAAGGGAAGTTCTTCCGGCAGTCAGGAGTGCGGGTTTATGTCCTTAGTTAGTCTTGTTTCCTCCAAATTATGACTGCAGAAGAGAGCAAGGAACTCTGGGGCGGCCCTTCAAACCTTACCAATTGTCTTGGGTAACTACATAGAAATCTGCAGTTAGATAACGTTAGTGTTTTCAGCATGCGAGGGATTTCCTGTCCTCATATAAGGAAATACAAAGAAATACTGCAGGCCCTGAGGTCATCTTATGTATTTCTCTTAGGTAAGATTAGACACGTTTTTTTCAGGGACACCACTGCAGAACAGAAATAAAAATGCCCAGATTTTGCTCATCTACCCACCAATGGAGGACAGCCCAAAATATAGGCAGGCAGTGTGCAGCGAGGAGGCTGCTGTAAAACATTTTTTTTTAAATTGTTCTAGACACTCACAGCTCATTGAACCATTAAAAGTGAAACAGTTCATTGAACTGAACTGAGCTGAGCGGCAAGTTGCCGTTTGAGCCAGCTACTTAAGGGTTTTCTTAATCATCACCGTCATTATTAGTTTAATTCTATCCTTCTTTTCAATTAAACAGTTTATGTGAGATGACTCTTTGGAGATGCCAGTGTCATTAGGAGAAGATGGATCCAAACTATTAATGCCCCAGACTTGCAGGCTCAGGGGCCCATCCGCGTGCAGCGCCATAGACTCAACTGTGGCTCACAAAGCTTCTTGCTTGTAGGATTAGGGTGTTAGACAGCAGTGTTATATTCTATTGGGATTTTAAATGATACAGTTGTGTATGTTAAGGGCCAATCCTTCCTGCACCACTGAAATCAATGGGAGTTTTACCACTTGCTGAAGCGGCTCAAGCCCTAATGAACTCCATTGTACCCTATAGGCACAGGCAGTGGGGGGAATTTCAAGCTTCTTTAGCGTTCATTGGGACCAGTTGTGTGCTTACAGTTAAGCACACGCTCCAGTGTGTTGCTGGACTGGGGCCCCCACAGTGCAAGACAGACACATTTTGGAAAATCAGAAATACATCAACAAAATTAAAGAATGGTGTGATCAAACAAAGTTAATCTGCTTATTTTAAGTATTTATATGTGTCCCATTACCATAATGTCTGAGTGCTTCACAGTCTTTGATGTATTTATCCTCACAACACTCCTGTGTTGTAGGGAATTGTTATTATCCCCATTGTACAGATAGGAAACTGAGCCACAGAGAGGCTAAGTGACTTGCCCAAGGTCACGCAGGAAGTCAGTGGCAGAGCACAGACTTTGAAACCCTCTCCAACCCTACATCCAACTCGTGTTTTGCTGAATATCAATTCATAGATCTTAAGGTCAAGAGGAACCTTTGAATTCATTTAGTCTGCCCTCCTGTATAACACAGTCCATAGAACCACACCCCGCAGTTCCTACATCAAGCCATTGAGTTGTGGCTGTGCTAGAAGATATATCTTTGAGAAAGACATTCATTCTTGATGAACACCGTTCTATTGTGCAATCAGAGGGCTGAATTTTTGTAACTCATTTTATGTGCTTTAATAGATGGATGGAAAGATAGAGGCTTCCTATAGTAAAGTGATCATGTTAGAGTTAATTGGGTTACTCAGAATATTATGGGATGGATCCATGCTCCACCCCATCCCTTACTTCCTGTGTAGTAAGTGGGAGTTCGTGCACACGCGCACACACTGTTGTGATGCACTTGAATAAAGCAGCAAGTTCCCAGCCTGCAGTCCCGAGAGTAAACTGTTGTTTTTGTTGACTTGAGCTGCCCCTTTACACAACTCCCTGACTTTTAACAAAGGGTGCCAATTTGCATTCATGCTGCCTAGTTGTTTTTGCTTGGCCTTTCCATGTGAGTTTCTATCATGTCTTCTGACATCCTCTTTCTAAACTTTCTTCTTTTATGATCTTGCAGAAGATGCCCTCAACTCACGCACTTAAATACCTCCTAAGCTATGCATAAAACAAGCTGAATATGGAACCGATGAACAACGCATTCTGCATGTGGCGCTATCACCTGGCCCATCACAGACACATTTGCACTTGCTCATGTGGAGTACACACACGTAGCAGCTTCTTTACAATGAAAGACAGATATTTGTTCAGTGCTACTTTCACTTGGGGCCTGATCCGCCTCCCTTTGAAATCAGCGGTAAATCTCCTATTGCATTCAATGGGAGCAGGATCGGGCTCATAGTTCACTCATGGGAAGTGGGTACGTTTCTTCCCACTCTGTACATTACTTGCATGCCACTGGCACTGTATTGCTGAGTTGCAGAATGATTACTATTATTCATGATTTGTATTACTGTTAGGCCTGGGAGCCCCAATCACAGACCAGGACCCCTCTGTCCTAGGCACGGTACAAACACAAAACAAAAAGAGGGTGCCATGCTATAGTTAAAATTGTAGCATTTTTATTATTGTTGTTATTATTATTGGACCGAAAGGGCCCAGATCAGGACTGGGGCCCAAATGTACAAACATATGAGATGAGACAGTCCCTGCCCCAAAGAGCTGGAAAATCTATTGTAAGGAACAATCCTGTATTGGCCAGGTTTGGACTAATCCCCATCTTTCAGCTCTAAGGTCTTTGGCAGCTGTTTCAATAATTATGATACACATGGAAAATTTTGCCTTGAGTGACTCTCAAGCCTTCAGTTCTACCAGCATTGGTGTATTGGTCTTAAGTTCAAACAAACAGAGCTTCAATATGAAAACACACAGGAATCCTGGCAAATCAACAAGAGGTATTTCCTTACACTCTCTGTGCGCCTTTATTTAGCTCAGTTTGTTGCCTTTACTCCTCATTAATATTTAGCGCACTTAAAAGAGCTACAAAATCGGTTTTATTTGTGTTAGTGAAATAAATACAAGAGCAAACCAAAGCCATCTAAAGTCTAGGATGAAGAGGAAATTGTATGAAGATGCAGGCACACAAGGCTATCCTTGAAATTTTGTGATTTCAAACCTAGACCCAACAAGCTTTTTATCAACAAACAACAGATGGGCCCTGAATGTGTAACTTAAAATGCGGCTGTGAAGAGTACAATGGGGATTTTATGTCCAGAATATATTCAGACTGTACTATATTTGTTAGGATCAGATAATAAATAATTCTCATTTACATTTATATAGCCCCTGTCATCCCAAAGGAATCCAGGAACTTTACGGCTTTACATATACTGGACTCATTTCACCAACCTCTGAAAGGCAGCCACTTCTGGGGTGGGACATGGCAGGTACAAGAGAGCATAACAAAATTACTGCAATTTTAGGACAGAAGGTGAAGAAGAATTCTGTATCCAACTGAGATGAAAGAGGAACTTGAGGTAGGCAGTGTGTAATCTAGGAATGGCCATAATCCGAACTCTGAATCTTAACACACCTGAAATTGGTGTGGCCCAGATTCTGGATCTGGGTCTTGTTTCTCTTATGGGCTGAACTAAAACATTGGATCTGAACATCCCCACGCGACCTTGTGGGAATTCAGAATAAATGTAGGGGCTGTGACCCAGTTAGGCAAACGGGATTTGTTCTAGGACTCTGGGCTGAGTCCTCCCCCACTCCTCCCCCACTCTCTCTGATGGAGAGTGCTGTGGTAACTAGGGTGACCAGATGTCCTGATTTTATAGGGACAGTCCCGATATTTGGGGCTTTTTCTTATATAGGTGCCTATTACCCCCCACCCCGTCCTGATTTTTCACCCTTGCTATCTGGTCACCCTAGTGGTAAATGTAAAGATCAGTGCCCAGGATCGTGCCCATATGTCTCTCATGAAAGGTACTGCAGATATACTGATCCTGCACAACATAACTTCAGTGGGAGCTGTGCCAAAATAAGTGACAGGCTCAGATCTATGAGAGGTCAATCACTGGAACCGAGGCTGGGGCTTGCTGATGAAGATGGGAGGGGCGGGGGGGGAAAGAAAAGGGAATGGTGGAGGAAGAATGGTGACTCACCACTGCCTTGCTCCAGTATTACACTGAAGACAATGGGCCAGTTTCTCAGATGGAGTAAACCAACTTAGCTCCACTAAAGTCTATGGATGTGGCCATTTACAGCAGCTGAGAATCTGGTCCAAAGGAGTGACACTAGCATAAAACCAAAGTAATGCAGTGAGGAATCCAGACCAACCTGTTTAAGTTTACAAACAAAGCATACGTCAGATGGAGCTGTGCGGGAACGGGAATTTCCATTTCGCAGGATATTCGGTGATTTTGGAATTTGTTTTTGTTCCAAATGGGAACGAAACATCAAAATGAGATACAGCCGGCAAAACAATAGTTTTGGGGGGGGAAATGTCATTTCAGCTCATTCATTATGATTCTGGCTTTTTAAAAATGTCTCATCATTTATCATGTAAGATCCAATAACCTTTTGAAATGACAAGCCATTTCAAAATGAAAAATCGAAACGTCCCATTCTGAAAAGATCAAAAGGGAACATTTTAACATTATTAAAACTCTTTGTTTCAATTGTTTTCAAATGAAAAGGAATCGAACTGGATATGTTCCTGCACAAAGGTTTGATTTCAGTGGTTTTTTTGTTTTTGTTTTTTTCAAAAAGAACATACGGGCCACAATTTTTCAACTAGCTCTATTTGTAACTAATCGAAGATGCTTGACTATTGTATCCCTTGCCCCCTCACCATTCAGCTGTCTCTGTCCTTCTGAACTGTAGGCTCGCCAGGGCAGAGGCCGAGATTGAAAAGTCCCTAGCACTCTGCCATTGCCACGGCAGTTTAAGTCAGTAATAATACAAATGAGCCGCTCTGTTGTTTCCCTGCAGAGCAGTTACACCCAAGCTAGTACATCACGAATCTGGTGGGGAAATTTCTGACTGATGGAAACCCTCCTTGCACTGCTCTGACCACTACGTTTTCGAGACCTTCTGTAAAACACACACAACGTAGCGCAGAGATGGAGAGTTAAATCCTGGCCCCACTGAAGTCAATGGCAAAACTCCCGTTGATGTCAATGGAATCAGGATTTTACCCATAGTCAATATATCAATACAATACAAGTCGGGTAGAGTGTGGATTCTAAATTCTGCTTCCCCAAATTATTCAAACATCTTGAGTGCAAAACTGGGCTGGAAATTGCTTGGGATCCTGCTTTCGTAGGGTATGTCTACAGAGCAGTTAAAAGCTGACTCAGGTCAGCTGACTCAGGTTCGTGGGGCTCGGGCTGCAGGGCTTGGGCTTGGTATGGAGATGGAGCTGTGGGACCCTGCGAGGGGGGACAGTCCCAGAGCCCAGGCTCCAGCCCAAGCATGAAAGTCTACGCTGCAGTTTTACAGCCCCAGCCCCGCAAGCCCAAGTCAGCTGACACGGGCCAGCCACAGGTGTTAAATTGCTGTGTAGACATACCCTAAAGAGACTCGAGGCCCATCCCTGTGCTGAGAACAGCCTTTTTCATGGGCTTTGGAACCTTTTCAGATCTGGCCAAGAAAACTTTCTACAGATATTTCAGAACCTCCAAAACGGTTGAAATTGGGTCTTAAACAAGTGGGTGAAAGCTTGGGGTAATGGAGGGAATATCAGATCAGTTTAGTTATTCCCCGCTACAATTATGCGCTAATTTCTGGCTTGACCATTTCAAATTTAGGGTCAGAATTTGCCCATTGTATGTTAGTAGGTGTTAGTGACGTTTCAATACTGTGCATTCTTCTATTTTCCTATGAGGGGCTGGCAAGGAAATGTACCCTTTTGATACTGCACTAGTTTAACTCCAGTGTGAACTTTGAATCCTTGACTTATGAAATCTTAGTGAGACAATACAAAAGAAAGCAAATGTACTCATGCACATTATTTCAGAATCTAGCAATCTTTTGGCCGCTCTGGCAGACATATTTGGAGCAGCAGCTAATCCTCTTAATAATTTCTTACCACTTCATCCACTGACTCGAACGAAGTGCCTGTCTGATTCTCATTGTAGGAGCGGCTAGGCTATGCACTTCAGACAATCCGTAAAAACACTGGAGTATAATATGCTTAGACAAAAAAAGAGACATCCTGTATCACCATGACAGCCGGTTTATTTTAATTGAGACAAGAACTGAGATTGTGCTGTTTCAATGCAAGTTACTGCATGTCAGGGAAGGTTTTGTAACAATTTTTAACTGGCTTAGAGCTGCACATGTATTCGGCATTCTTCCATTAAGAAAAACACATAGTCTTGTTGTACCCGGCTGTCAGCAGTTGAGAAGATGTTAAGCAAATCAATAGAAATGGACATGTTGTTTCAAGGATTTGCTGTATTTGTAACTCATGCAATAACATTATTCATCTGTTTTGGCAATAGATGCCTAACAAGAGAGTCAAGCCAAGGGTTCACTTCACTTCCTCAATGCAAATCTCCTCACCTCTTATATTTGATCCTTCATATAATCACTAAAGCTGTAGACACTGGCTGCTTTAGGAATGTGATGAGACTAGAAACAGCTATGAACTTCCCCGAGGCCAAGAGACTGCACCAGTGAGATGGTGCAAATTTGCTTGGCTCTTGTTTTGAAGTCTTCTGTCTCAAAAGTGAATTTCTGAGGCTGTGTATAATGCAAGTCATGGCTTGATCTCCAGGCACAACTAAATCAGAGGAGGAAGCTTTTGGAGGAGAAAGTGAAGGCTGTGGCTCCGACTAGTACTGTCAGGCTGATTGCAACCAATGCACCTGGTACCAAAGTAGGTCTTACCGGTCTGTCATTCCCCAGATCACCCTACTGCTGATTTTAAAAGCAGCATATGCTACCCTTCAATCCTCTGGCAGAGTAACTGATGTCAATGAGAGAGTGGATATTTTTATTAACCACTTTGCCACTTCATTCTTAAGTGCTGTCTGTACTCTAGGGTGAATACTATCTGGTCCCAGTGACTTGTTGCTTTTATTTTATCAGTTTGTTCCATCCTCTCTTCTTCTCACACCTCAATCTCAGACAGCACCTCATCTTTATTACTTAAAAAGATTAGCCATCTCCCCAACACTGTCTGAGGAGAGAGCTGAAAGAAATCATTAGCTTCTCTGCAATGTCCTTATCCTCCTTAACTGCCCCCTTTATCCCAGTGGACACACCGGTTCTGACAGACTTCCTGCTTCAAATATACTTCGACAGTTACTAATTGGTTTTTATATATCTGTGGCTATTTGCTCCTCAGATTCCATCTTCCTCCTGATTTCCTCCTCCCATGTTCCCTGCCATTACTCATGCTCCTTCTTACTGGATTCTCCAGGGTTCATTTTCAGCTCTCTGAGATACCAGAACCTGAAAAATGCAACCATTCTACTGAGACCCAGATAAGTTACGTTCTTTTCATGTGGAGTGCTGTTTATTACTACCATCTCTCCTGGGTCATTACTTGGAGTCATGTGCTAGCAAATGCTGCCTCTTGTGACAGGCACAGGGGACTAGCCATTCTCCCCCTGCCTAGCTAGTAGGTATTTAGATATACATATTAATAAGATAAATGGATTCTGGTTTCTCCCCCAGATTAGCTAGTGCTTGTACAGCACTTTGATGAAGCATTGTCTATGTAACTGCTAAATATTCTTAGTATAAGAATGGGATTGAAAGAATGAATCCTTTCCAATAAATAATGCTTAGCACTTACATAGGGCTTTACATCTTCAAAGTGCTGCATGGATATTAGCTAATTAATTCTCAGAACATCCCTGCAGGAGAGGTAAGTATCATCCCAATTTTAACATCTGGGAAACTGAGGTCTTCTCGATGCTCAGGAATAGCTCCAATTCAGCATGCACTAGTGAATCCCAGTTAGAGCAAACCCTGGTTTGCCCTCATCTGCACGAAGAGGTCAGCCCCAGTACAGCTACAACACCCGCTGACTCTGAGCTGCTCCCGAGAGTAGACAAGGCCTGACACACAGAAGCCGAGAGGCACCAGGGCGAGTCGGTGGGGTTAGATCTGAGGAGCCCCGGCTCACATGCCCACGCTCAGTTGACTAGACCACATTCCCTCCAACCTAGCAAAGACAAAGCTTCACAAGTGGAACAATCCATTGGGTTTTAAAGGGACCAGAAAATCAGTAATCGCGGGGGGAAGATAGCGCGGTATTTTGCACAATAGGTCACCCAGGTAATGCCCTGACCTCGGTTATATGATTGGAAGGGGAGAGGCTCCTGTCAATGCCTTTGGGGCTCTCCGTAGGATGCTCTCCCTCCATTGCAAACACATAAGTGGGGCAGAGGCACCCGTCCAGTCCTAGCTCCCCTTCAAACTCTTACATTTCACCAGTGTGTTGTCCGTGCGAAGAAAACCAGCTGATGTGATGCACACTCACCACAGGATAGAAGGCCTGGGCCTGCTCCTATTGAACTCATGGGGACGTTGCGAGGGTAGAAGTGCCCCAGAAGAGCCACAAGAGGCTGACTATGGACCCAAATTCAACAAGGGAATTAAGCCTGTGGCTAATTGGAAGCATGTGGGTAGCCTCGTGGACTTCAATGCATAAAGTTAGGCTTAAGTCTCCTGCTGAATTGGGTCCTAGTTCGGTAGCAATGAAAATGACGGCTGATTTGATGGGCTTTAAGGAACCGAGTTTCAGTAGAGAGAATATCAGAAATGTTCCCTTTCCCTAGCACCGTGACTTCACTCGGCATCCCCGTGGTATTCTGTTGCTGATATATGAGCATACTACATTTCAGGACAGTGTGGCTCTGCACTAGCTGCTCAGTTATGCTGCAATAAATCTCCCTGGGCAGCAGCATGGTTAGACAGAGCAAGCGGCACCTTTGGACTCAGCAATCTGCTTTTCATTTTCTCCTTAATCACAAACCGATTTCAGCGCTCAGGTGTGACAGCGTAGCCGGCGAGAGCCCAGGGCAAAGGAGGAGACGGCGAATGCACTGAGCAAGTACATTTCATGCACAGCGGTAGATCTGGAGCTCTGATTAAAAGGTGCCCGGCTGAGTGCTTTGCCTATCAGTTATGCTTTCTTGTACGTAAAGGATCTGCACCCCAGAGGCACGTAACTATGCAAATACCTGCCATTCTATCCATGATCTCGATCCCAACAATAACAGTAACAGTGGGCAAGTGGAAAAATAAATCTGTGCAAAACAGAGAGGGCCATTCACCTCTAGGTAGTTGGTTCATCCAGCGTAGGTCCAGCTCATTACTGTTCAGTGTCCTGCAATTAGTTAGACTTTAATCTCTTTGGGGCAGAGGCCGTTTTTTTGTTCGGTCTTTGTACAGCGCCTAGCACAATGGGGTCCTGGGCCATGACTGCGGCTCCTACAGGCTATTGCAATTTAAATAATAAATAAGCATCCAGTTCCCAGTTGGTAGGTGTAACTCAGGGTGGCTTGCCCCTTAAGGGGTGGGACCAGCCAACCCTGATCACTAAGGAGACACACCTGAACAGGGTTCCCTGGTTCCACGATAAGGAGCAGCAGGAAGCTGCAGGGGGAGTGCCTAGGGGGATCAGAGGCTGCTAGGAATGAGTGGGCTCCAAGGTCTTGAGACTGAAACTACAAGCAGAAAAGGCCTGGGAGGAGCCCTGATAAGAAGTAAATACGTAGCCTTAGGAGGCTGTATTTTGAGCTGTTTGGATGGAGAGAGAGCAGACTCCCCAGAAGAAAGGAAAGACTCCAGCCAGAACAGGCTGAGAGCAGGCTTGGGGGGAGAAGAGAAGCCCCAGGATTGAGCTTTGTTTTCTGTTTTATGCAGGAGCGCTGCCAGCTTTTCTGCCGCCCTAGGCGGCAGAAGGTCCCGCCCCGAAATGCCGCCCCCCACAGAGGTGGCGGAAGGTCCTGCTGCCGAAATACCGCCGCGGTCGCCGCCCTCCAAATTGTAGTGCCCTAGGTGACCGCCTAGGTCGCCTAATGGGTTGCGCCGGCCCTGGTTTTATGTCAATGAACTAGACCCTGGGAGAAGGGGGGTTATGGGACAAAAGAAGCCTATGCAGAGTCTATATGAGGAACCAACAGTGGAAAGTGAGGTGAGAGGCAGCCCTGAGGGGGTGCTTGGGATGAGGCCACTCATTGACACTAGGTGTCCACTGCACAAAAATCACCAGCACAGCTGGCACCCCGAGGCCTGATTGGCAGAAGCTAGAATACCCTGTCACACCGGGGGGAGGGGGAAAGTACTGGAGTACGCCATGCAGGGACAGTCTATTCCTGGGTGCTCCATGGGCATGGGGATGGTGAGAGCAAACTGCTGTATCCATTAGTACGGAGCAGATTCCTGTGGAACAGACTAGAGGGATGACTTGTAGGAATAGTCCGTGTCCTGAATCCCGAACCCGAGGGCAGTTCAGAACCTTTTGGAGCAAACTCTTAAACTCTTCTGGAGGGAGCAGACCAGTTAAAAGTATGTATTTTTGCACAACAAAACTTGCATTTTAGTCTTCTATATCAGCCTGGCTTCCCCCAAGCCATCTTATTTATTTTTTAATCTGTTTATATAGCACCTATCACCAGTGCAACTAGGCATGTTTGGACAGACAAAAGGAAAATAAATCTCCAGACAACCTGCTGGGTTTCTATTTAATCACATAGATGGAGCTTTGACACGTGTGCTTCATGTGTACAGGCAGAGGAAAAACTGAGGGATAATCCTCTCAGAGCCCGATCCCGAGCACAGTGTTACTAAAATGAGGAGTCCCAATTCCCAGTGAAAATGGGTTGTGGCTTGGTCTATGCTACCAGGGCCGGTGCAAGGAAGTTTCGCACCCTAGGCGAAACTTCCACCTTGCGCCCCCCCCCCCGCCCTGCGGCAGCTCCCCGCCCCGCCCCCCGCCCTGAGGCACCCCCCCCTGCGGCAGCTACCCCCTCCCTGCCCTGAGGCACCCCCTCCCCGCGGCAGCTCCCCCCCCCCCCGGGAGCTGTGCGGCAGCTCCCCACCCCAGCTCACCTCTGCTCCTCCTCCTCCCCGAGCACGCCGCCCCCGCTCTAATTCTCTTCCCCTCCCAGGCTTGTGGCGCCAAACAGCTGATTGGCGCTGCGAGCCTGGGAGGCGGGAGAAGTGGAGCGGCGACCGCGCGCTCGGGGAGGAACGCTGTAAAAAAAAAATTGGGGGCACCGCTTTTTGGCGCCCTAGGCAACCGCCTAGTTTGCCTTAATGGTAGCACCGGCCCTGTATGCTACAGCCTTATGTCGGTATAACTACGTTGCTCAGAGGTGTGGAAAATACTGACCTAGCCCCTTGGGTAGACAGTGCTATGTCGACAGGAGGGCTTCTTAGTGAGGGGAGGGATAGGTCAGTGGTTTGAGCATTGGCCTGCTAGACCCAGGGTTGTGAGTTCAATCCTTGAAAGGGCCACTTAGGAATCTGGGGCAAAATCAGTACTTGGTCCTGCTAGTGAAGGCAGGGGGCTGGACTTGACCTTTCAAGGTCCCTTCCAGCTCTAGGAGATAGGTATATCTCCATATATAAAAAACATAGCTACCACCTCTTGGGGAGGTGGGGTACTATGCTGACAGGAGAAGCTTGTGTAAGTAGTGTCTTCACTAAGTGATGCAGCTGCACCAGTAAATGTAGACAAGCCCTGTGCCTGGTTGGAAGCGTTTGCAGGCTTTGGGAAAGGATCAGAGGGCCTGATTCTTGTGGGTGTAAAACACTATCAGATCAGAATGCACCTACTTTGCGCAGGCCTAAGTAACTGCAAAGGCAGGTGCTATCTTTTTGTTTTGTCTTTGTACAGCACCTGGCAGGTCTCCTAGGCACTACAATGAGACAACTAATTAATAATAAGGTACATAAGAACATAAGAGCGGCCATGCTGGGTCAGACCAAAGGTCCATCTTGCCCAGTGTCCTGTCTTCCGACAGTGGCCAGTGCCAGGTAGGGGGAAATCAGGCCCAGACTCTTTACCAGTGGGGGTTTGTTTCTGGTCAGTAACACTCTCCAATTTGCTCTTTCATCTCCCTCACTCACGGCTTTACTGGTAGAACAAGGATCCTTGCATCTTTAACTCTGGCATTCTGCACTGACCCCATGTGATAGTCATGAGTGAACATGAGACTGTCTGTTCATCTACCGCCAATGAGCTAAACTATTATTTCCCTAGGAAAATCTTGCAGACAGCTAATACTGTTAAACTTGTTTTCTTTTACTGTTTCTGGCAAGTCTCCTTGTATTAATCTATTTAAGTACATTCCCAAGGCTGCCTTGGCAATATCATTCCCCCCAGTGGAACTCTTTGCATTTGCTGAGGTGCTTTTCATAGTTGGCATACCAGACCTGTTGCATGCCAGAATTTTACAACTTCCACCTGGCTTAAAGATTGCTCTTTCATTCCTGCTACTGTTGGAGTGTGTGTGCGTGTATTGTTCTAGTGCTTAAACTACTTCCTATTTTTGTATCCGGCAGGTACATTTAAAATAGTTTTCCAGGTGTCTCGAGAAACCTTTCCAACATGTGATGCATCTGATATTTTATCTCCATGAGTGTTCATCTCCAACTATCCCTACTATAATGGGATGTGTTTCTAATCCCTGGACCATTACTTCGCATTAAAATGAGTATCATTTGTATTACAGTAGAACCCAGAAAACCCACCCGAGATCAGGACCCTTTTGGGGTAGGCACTACTACACAGGAGCCGCAGGACTTCCCTCAAAGTTGGGGGACCACTAGCGCCCAAACCATGGCCTCACCCTCTCACGCTGCCCCTTCCCCCAAAGCCCCACCCTCACGCCACCCATTACCCCCGAACTCCCGCACTGTCTCTCCCCTGAGGCCCTGCCCCCCGCTCGCTCCTCTCCGCCCCCGTCCCCCATCACTCACCCTTACAGCTGGTAAAAAGTGATGGGGCAATGGCCCTCTCCCCCCCGGCCCTCTCCCCATTCTGGTGCCCCTGCTACTACATACGCATACTAACAGATGGCCCCTGCTCTGAAAAGTTTCCAGTCTAAATAGGCAAATACGACAACAGGTGGGGGGTGAAGCTAGAGCTAGTGGAGTCTCAGACCCCCAAATGTGAGCCACCCTGCTGTCTGTGTGCACATCCTCTCAGCAGCAAGACAGGCAGGGAGAGTCCCTGGAGCCCAGTGGGCGGTGACATGGGACACCAGCACAGTCCTGCTGGCAGAGCCCATCTGGAGCGTGGCCAGCCCCATCCCTGGGGCAGCGGCGAGTCTATCCAGTGAGTGAGTCTATCCAGTGAGTGAGCCAAGCTGGGGCTGGTGCCAGTGAGGGAGAGAGGAGAGAAGGGAAGGGGCTGTGGAGGAGGGAGCCAGCCACAGCCAGCTGTGGCTACTGGCACCACCATGCCAGTCCTAGGCCGTCTGCCCCTCCCTCAACAGCCACCCAGTTCCCACAGCCCCCACCCAGCTCTCTAGCCCCTGCTTAAGCCCATCCAACCCCCTGCTATCACATCCCCAAATAAACCCTCCAACCCCCCAAATAAACCCAAACTCCACAAAACCTCCTGCCACAGCCTCCCACCTCTCCACCACACCAGCTCCCTAAATAAACCCACCCCCGTTGCACAGCCCCCCAAATAAATGTCCTCATAAAACAACCATCCAAACCCCTCCCCCGAATCCTCCCTCCACTCCCCAAAGGCCTTCACTCCCCACCCCTAAACCTTCTTGCACTGCTGCTTACAAATCACCTCAAGCCTCATTCCCCAATAAACCCACCTCTTAAACCCACCCCTGCTCCCTCAATCCCCACCATCCCCAAACCTCCTTCTTCATCCCTGTCCCCACGCCACTCCACCCCTTACTTTCTCCAGGTCCCTTCTGCTGCCCCGGTGCCCAAGTCCGTCTGCCCTACAGATCAGCCCAAATGCACCCAACTCTTGGCTGCACCAACCCCCTCTCCCTTGTGCAATTTCCATAGACCCCTATGGCTTACCCAGGATCCCACCACAACGCCCGTGGCAACCTTCAGCCCTGGCATCAGCTCCCCATCTTCTCTTTGAAGTGTTGGGCAGGGCTGGTGACCTTTTCCCCTCTCCTCTCCTTTTCCCCTCCTTGTCTTCATGGCTAGCCCTCCTCAGTGCAAAGAGCCTGCCACAGCAAGAGCCAACAGGCCAAAGTGAGGAGCCAGGCACCGCCCCATGGGGCAGGAGCCACCGCTGTAGGGTGAGTGTGGGGTGGGCTCCTGCCCCGTGGCAGGAGCAACTCCCGCCCCCCAGAGAGGAGCACCTCACTCTTTCACACAGCGCCCCCAAAGAATATTTTCCTCAGACACCACAGCCCACCTCAGTCCCAGTCTAGGGTCCTGTGTGCAGGACCACATGGCCCGTCTCAGGAAATCTGTCCTCCTTTAGCACCCAACCTAATTTAGCCTTTAGTTTTGTTTAGCTTACACAGGTCAGCCCTGTTTTGCTGAAGTCCACGCACTTGTAGATATTCACTGCCTGAAAATGTTAACACAGAGTCAAGGCTGACCCTAATTCTGAATGTCCTGGTTTTCAGAGGTTTAAGAAGAGGTGCATTCAGGAAGGATATGAGGCACTGCCAGTCAACCTGAACTCTGTGTTAACGAAGTTTTGGATGGTGAATTTCCCTGTGTTTTTGAGAAAGTGTTGGCTGGGGGGGGGGGGGGGAGTGATTGTTGGGAACACCTATGGGGATGCACAAGGAGGCATCCTGGGAACACTTTACTGCCACTCAGCTGCCCCTTCTGCCTTCCTCTGGCCTTTCCATGCCCCCAGTAGGGCTGGAATATCCCTAGGCAGGTGGATTTTGGAGCCCTTTGTCTATTAAAATCAGATCTGTATTGGGGAAAGGGACCATATCTGACAAACCCTGTGACTAAATGACCCCAACTACCACTATTAACTCTACCCTTGTTCCCATTGTGACCCAGCAATATTATAGTGGTGTGGTAGAGCCCTTAAAATCTAAGTAACAACATGATTTCCATGTTAATAGGGGTGAAAAGGGTCTACAAACATTCAGTCTTTTGGGTTAGTGTATCATTTTAAAATGTTTATGGTAGTTTATGCACCGCTTGATTTTTCTATAGAAGTTGTGGGGGGAACTATCATTTGAGGTGTGCTATGACAAGAGTTGTGGGTCATATTTTTAAAGATATTTATATAAACATGCAGATAGGTGCCCAGGCACTTTCCAAAATCTTATTAGGTGCCTAACGCCCTTTAATTTCAAGCCACATATGACTAAATTTTTTCTGCTGTCTGACATTTCCTTTGGACCCCTTTGTCCAAGGAACTACGGAATCTGAGGGGGTGAAATTGATAGATTTGAGAATTTGATTTGCATAGAGTAGATGAAATATTGTAGAAAGAAGATAATTGTTTTTTGATTATTTTTCATGATAAACAGATTGCTGTTTTGACTGACAGTATCCTGGAGCTGCATTAGTCAATATCAAACTCACAGCAGTCCTTAAACGACAATTATCTATGATGGGTATGTTTCCTGGTGCTCAGCATCCCTTCTGACCATGCTGACATTAATGAGAGTCACAGCTACTTGCTTTTCTTTGATCACACTCAGTCCCATAGTTCAGGAGATGGATGAGAATCATGTGGCATGATTACATTATCCTAATACTGCTGCTTCCTAGAGTCTTTCATCTTCCTTCTGAGACATCTTCAGGGTATGTCTGGGTCTAATTGTGAATACCATGTTGTTTTGATAACACCATTTTGTTATTGTAACCTCCAGTGTAAAATTCATTTTGCATTGTACTCTCCATCTTGTGCAAAGATATCCAGTTAGTGGTGAAAACAGTATAATCTTGACAAGGGCGGTTTGTTCTAGACACTATGCTAATGCTAGAGTGGAACACCTCAAGGAGGGCTAACAAGGAGAGAGGCATCAAGGGCCATCAGTGCTGAATGTCTCTTCCCTGCAGGACAAGGGTTTTCTACTTTGACTTTGAATGGACTCTACATACAAACCTGTCTGGGAAGAGGGAGCTGGAATTCACCAGTCTAAGCACATGGCTATCTCAGAGCTGGAGCCCCGCTGCCCTGAGCTGACAGTCTGAACTGGCACACTTAAGTCAGTGCAAGTGCTCCTGGTGAAGATGCGCACCACTAGCAGAAGGAGGGTAGTAAGTTCATGAAAAAACGCAGTAATTACTGTATGGGCTGTACGTCAACCTAACACAGATCGACTTAATTTTGTAGTGTAGACGAGGCCTTAGTTTAAGGAGGCTGCTCCTCTGAACAGGGGAGCAATTCCATCGCCACTGGTAAGCTGAATTTTCTGGAGAGAGTGAAGGCAGGAGGCATGGGTGCCACTTGAGTTCAGTGACCACAGTGTGTCACCATGAGCAATCCACTTCCTCTGACCCCAGGCTGCCTGCACACACTCTGGCTTTCAGCAGAGTCCCAGTCCTGCTGCTCTTGTGCAAATGACTTTCTCTGGCCGCTTGTCGACTTGGTTCAAGCCACATTGTAGAGCCAGCTTTTACCCTGAATCACTTTTCAGATATCACTTCTCCATTCTGTACACTAGCTAAGATCAGTCCCAAGCAGGTGATATCTGTTTGGGGAGGATCAGAGCCAAGTTTGAGATTTAGGTATGTGCAAAAATAGTTATAAATTTTGATGCCATGATTTTTAGGGTGGCTGTATCTCTGGAACCCCCTTGATCAAACTACCTGAAATTTGACCCACAAACCCCACCCCAGATGACCATGCAGCACAGTAACTTTCAAGACAATCTGAGTAAGCATGTGGATTTTTGAGTACTTTGAAAAATCCACAGTTAAACAATAAGCTAATTACAAACACCCCAAAAGTCTTCTTCCTTTGCATTTCCATTGGGAACACTACATTGCACACTAGGCTATATAACTATAGCTATTGCTCTAAGCCTCTGCGAAGAGTTATAACATTTTCATTGCCAAGAACACATGTAACAAATTTGTAAAATGTGAGACTTATTCCTCTCTAGGAAGTGGTCCATATAGAGGATAACAACTACTACTGTAGACAGCTTGTCTTCCCTCCTGAGTTACTCCTTTTGCTCAATTGATGGTGGTTTGTGCTTTGATACTGAAGGTCTGGGGCTCCACAAAATCAAAATATTTAATTTAAGGGGCAGAGTGAAGTTTAGAAGCTGGGCCTCAAATTGGAAATCTCAGGATATATATGAACTAATTCTAAAAAGCATATACGGTATAATTCCAGTTATGTGAACTCCCTTTATCTGAAAATCCTAGTTATCCAAATCCACAATGTGTCCCCCATGTGAAGCTGCAGCTCAAAATAGAACTTCTGTTTGTCCAAACACCCAGTTATTGGAAAATTTTGTATGTCCCCCAGCACATTGAGATAAACAGGAGCATACTGCATTCCTTTTATGGGGTATTGAGGTAGAATTGCAAGCTATCACTTTAAGAATGGTCAGGGGCAAGGGAAGAGGGGACAGTTCCTGGTCCTGCTTGGAGGCTCTGAGGCTCTGTAGGGAGGTGTGCAATCAGAGTCAGTCTGGAAAGAACCAACCTAAAACAAGGTGAGATGAGTTGTGTCTTGCTGCCTTAGAGAGCAGTCTGCTTTGTCTGCCTCTTTTCTCCTATGGGGTGTTGTCATCTTGAATTTTAATAAATAAAGTAGTGTTACCTTATGTTGCAACCTTCCAGAAAGAGTATTTGTGTTTATCTAACTGCAGTGTGTGTGTCTGCTGTGAACATAATACCTTTGTACAGCACCGGTTTGGTATTAAACTCTTCTAAGCGGGAGACCAAAAGAGGTACCAGCCTTCACAAGTCTTAGCAGATCGGACTGAGACTCAGGACATAAAAAGGAAGGGTCCAGATCTGGTTAGAGTCCAATGGTACTGCCAACAAAAAGGTGCCAGTATTGATACATACCTTACCGGGTAAAATGAAGCCCTGGCTGAAATGTAATTGAATATGAATTCTACCCTCGTACAAGGTTTAAATCTGAATGTTTCCTGGAGAATCACACAGTGATTAAAAATAAACTAAAAAAGTTTCCAACAAAAGAGAACATTTTACTTATGCCAGGAAAATTAAATGAATAAAAAATGCATACCTTGTTTCTTCCTCACAGCATACCATTGGTGCACAGCTGCCAGCACCTAGAGCAACAATCAGTGTGGAGTGATGTTCATGCTTAGCTTCTCTGCCATGAAGTCCTCCAATGCTGCCTGTTGCCCAGCAAGCAGAAGGTTCTGTTCACACCTCTTAGACAGTTATTGCGAAAATCACTTTTTCCATGCCCATCTATCGCCTCCCCAGGCAGGCATATCAAGGCCTGTTTGTGTATGATGATACTAGAAGGCAGTAGACTTTTCAAACCAATCACTTACACGCTGGCAAAAGCAGAAAGTTCTGCTGGAGGGAGTTTTCAACAACAACAAAAAATCATTCACAAAGCATTTCCTATTGACTTTCATTTAGTGCAGAAATTAACATAGATTGTGATTAGATTGGAATTTCCGTCCCAGGAGAAGTTCTGGTCTTTCTACATTTGTTTCCGTTCCAAATGGGGATGAAATGTCAAAATACCAAAATTTTTCACCAAACGGAAGATTCTGATTCAAATTTTGATTAAAAACATTCAAATGTTTTCTTTCAACTCATTTCAGCTTTGAACTGTGGCTGCCTGCATTGCCGCAGTGCATCACGGGAGTTTGTAGCTGGGGTGCCTCATGTCCCCATACTCCTCTATGGGATTGGCTCCTTGGCAGGACTACATTTTCCCATCACCGTCATGGGACTGTGTTGATGTACCACAGTGGTTCAGCCAGAGAGAAGACTGCATGGCATCATGGGAGATATAGTCCAACCAGTGGCCTGACCCATAGAAGAGAATGGGGGTATGGGGTACAGCAGCAGTTCAGGTGGATAATAGAGTAACATCGACCCAAGCTGAACAGAAATATTTCATTTCCATTTTCCTGACAGAATTTTTTTTTTAAATTGGCAAAAACAAAAATTGCCCATGAAAAATTTCAATTTTGTGAAAAAACTGCATTTTTCTCTGGAGGGAAATGCCCCTTTGATGGAAAATTCCCACCCAGTTATAATGGTGGTTTGGATCATATGCAATAAGAGGCAGTAAGAACGCCTCCTGCATCACTTGGATTCTGGATCCAATTGTACATGAGTAATTAGGGCTTACACCTGCTTACTCCCTCTGCAAAGCAGATAGACCGGGAGTGGGTGAGGAAGGGTGGGGAATGGGGTCACACACACACGCAGCTTTGTCACTGGCCATTGCAGAGGGGGGAAAGGATAAGGAGACTGTTTAATTTGGTGCAGGTATAGAGCACCAGAAAATTACCTCTGCTGCCCTGCCCCCACAACCCTACTGTAAAAGGAAGCTCGGGCTACTCTCGATTTGGAGCAATTTATGAACTACGGTTTGCTCAGAGCTGTGCCTAAATGGAGCTATGCCAGTTTATATCGGCTGAGGATCTGGCCCACAGTCTAGTCCTAAACCAGGGTTGCCCAACAAATTATGTGCACCTCCTTATTGCTCTCCAACTTCAGTGGAATTACATCGTGGATGAATTTGGCCCAGTGTGTCTATATTTTTCCTTCATTGTCATCATCTTATAATAGCCCAGGTGCAGGGATTAATTCTCTAGGGATAAGTGACCAGCTGTGGCTAATAGCTTTGCCCCTCAGCAAATCAACTCCTTTCAGCTATTCATGGAGCCGTAAGACTCGCCCTGTTCTTCAACCATTATTGAATATAGACCTGGCAACGGCTACTGCTCAGTCACACAGGATAAGTGTTGAATCCCCAGTCAGAATTACTGTCATCGGGCATCAGGTCTCCAATACTTTTTTCCAGCTAAATTCCATCTTGTTCTTTTAGATGATCGCTACATAAAAAATGGGCCCAGCTCTGAGCTCATTTACATCAATTTGAGCCTGTGGAATGGTTCCAGCTCTATTCTGATGTAAATGAAATCAGTGTCTGGCCCAGTGGACCAGACCATAAGCTGGTGTAAGTCAGTGTAGTATCATTGACTTCAATCAACCAGCACTGATTTACACCAACTGAGAATATGGCCCTATATATATTGAAGCCAGTGGAACTATCATGGAGTGTGAGTAAGGACACGAGAACGAGCAGATCCTTAATGAGCAGATGTGCCATGAAATCATGGTGGCACAATAAGCATGGTACCCCATTCTGCTAGCGCAGCGAGTCACTTCTTAGAGGCAAATTGTCCTTTAAGTGAAAGGTAAAACTTTCAAGGTTCTATCCCAGGGACAGTTTCCAAGAACCACAGTGGCCGAGCAGGTTCATACTTAATCCAACAGATTTTCTCATCTTCAGTTTTTCAGTCATTGGCCAGTAGTAATTTTTAGGCCGTGGACAACTGCAGGCAATTTTCCATGTCCATTATTATCTTCCATATCATTTTGTTTTCTACAGCCATTCGTTTGCTGTGAGTTCTGGTGCAGATGCTACAGACCTGTGACTGTCACAAAGCTTTCATTGCCAACCAAAGCTTTCATTGCCAACCAAAGATTTCATTGCCGCTCTTTTAGACATCTTGGGTATTGGGAAAATGAAATCACCCGCATGCTAAATCCTGCCCCATTACCTTCAAACCTCAAGTCCTCCAGGAGCAATCTTGGATCTACACTGGCCCAGACCACATGCAGCTCTTCTAACATCCCTGCCTAGTGCCTAGTGAGCCAGGGTACGGAGGGGACAACTGCCACATTGTACAGAAAGGGAGGAGGTGAAATCCAGCCATTGATAACAAGGGCTAAATCCTTAAGCCTTTACTTAGGCCAAAATGGCATTGAATGAGTTGCCAGAGTAAGGACACAGGCCCAATCTCCCCAACACAGAACTGTATGTGGTGGGGGGGTCCTCCAGGTATTGATCCTTCTCCCCACTGTGTGGGACTGTGGCTGTAGCTGCCCCCACCGCATCATCTCCTGGGAGGCCTCTCTGTGGGTCCAAGGTTTGCACTGGAGTAGAGGGTGAAGATGGAGCAGGCCCGAGAAGATGAGAGAGGAGGCAGAGAGCAGGGACGCACATGTGGCCAAGCCCCATAGGCTTTTCCAACTCCTGGATAGGATGATTTGGGGAGAGGGGCTCACCCTGAGAAAGGATTTGGCTGGAAATAAGCAAGTGTCGTAATCCTGTGGATTTACTGACACATAAAGGACTCACATCCTGCCTAGTAATAAACTCTAGGCTCTAATATCCGGGGACCAACACGGCTACAACAACACTGCATACGGAAATGCCATATGTCATTTGAAAGCTATTTTTTCTCTAGTTCTGCAGTAAATTCTTGGGGCCCAATCAATGGCAGATTTGCCTGAGTAAAGACTGGATAAGACATTTAGAATTAGGCTTGTATTGTCAAGTTCTCAGAGGATGTCCATTGGGATAGCTCCATTGATACCAAAGGAGCTATGCTAACTCATGCCAGCTGCAGATCAGATTTTACCTGTGAACTTGATGTTGCATGGTCTAAGTGCCTGATTGTGCGCTACTGGAGTCAATGGGAGTCTTAACACAGTGGCACCAGGATCAGACCATTAATGGGCTCCGTACATTAGCAGGACAGCTCATGTGGATAAACTTGCAGGCCTGGACCCCTAGATTAGAAATGCTCTGATTCTATGCTAGAATAAATTCTGTTTGGTAAGTGTCTTCATTGTCTTTTCTGTCCATTTATACAGCACAGTCCATGGGCCAGGGACTTTACCTTCCTCTTTGTTTTGTACAGTGCCAAGAGCAACGACAACACGCAGGCCCCAATTCCGCAAGATACTTAGCACATGCCTGTTTTTTTACTAGCTCTAGTAAAATATGACCAAAATGTGACTGGGAATCATTTATCAGCCACTTATTTTAAGGAAATTTAAATAAAGTACAATTTATATAACTGGGGCCAGATCCTGCCCTATATTACAGCCTCTTTGCACTGCAGTCAAATGATCTTAAATCTGCACTTAAGGAGCTGATGGGGGTTTCCCCAGCATGGGATGTTATTTGCTGCTATAAAACCAGCATTGCCAACTCTGCCTCCTGGCTTCCTGATGGAGAAGTGTGTCAGCGGCAGGAGAGGGTGTTTTGAGGGTTAGATGGAGGAATGCACTGGCATTACTTTCCTTGCAGGATCATTACTAGTTGGCAGAAGTTAGAGCAGGATATGGGCCACCTACAGAATTGGGGGAGGAGGAAAGGTGGCTTAGAGCTGCCTTGACCTCTTCCATACTTTCAGGTATACTGAGCTCAGATACCATGGTGATGGGCATTGTATTAGAACTAGAATAGAATAGAGTCTGGCAATTCTCAAGCAGCTTGAGTCTACCCCCTTTGCTATGTGATCTGTCTTCTGGCATTTCCCATAAAGCTGAGATGTTGCGTATCTACACAGAATGTGCCCCTGGGTGGGTTTCACCACTCTCTCTCTATAATCGTGCCGGAAAAGAAAAAAGGAATCGAGCCCAGGTCCAGCAGCATTACAACTAACTTTCCGGCAGATCCAAGTGGCCGTCAACTCATGTAGGAAATTAGCTATTTAAGGAAATTATAGAACAAAAATATAAACTCTTGAAAAGAAGCCAAAAAATACAAATGCCATCATTGATCAAAAAACGTAAAATGAAGTTGAAACTGCATGGGGAAGGCTGAATGAAAGGCTATATTCAAGTTAGCTTTGCTGCAGCAGCACTGTTTAACTTACTTCTTGGATCTTTTCCCCTTATTGATGTTGTTGGGAGGCTCTCATTCCATAACCTCTAATGCCTTCGTGCTCCGTGATGAGTTATTAAAAGCAGCCATTCTTCTGCATATGAAAACATTCAATTATTTGCATGTTTGGTGTCTTTAATGGCTCTTTTGTGCCTTCATTTTTTTGGAAACAGACGCTGAATTTCAGCAGCGTTCTCCTGATGTAAACTGGGCCAGGAGTGGGGTGGAAAAAAACAAAAGTCTTTACAACTACAGAGTAAAGTCTAGGAGATTTCTCAAGTAGGGCAGATTTTCTTAATTTACTTAAGAGACTGATGAAGGTGCTCATTCAGGATTCACAGAGATCTGCCAACTGTTAAATAAAGATGAATCCCAGGAATGTCCGCATTACCTAGTGCTCATGCTCATCCACCACGTGACACGGATGAACCAATCAAACCCTTCCCAAAATGTTGTCACAATAGCACAAACGCAGACATTGTATGCAGAGCAGACTACAAGCTCAGAAGGCTGGTCTCCAAAAAGTTTGGCAGATGCTGTGGCAGACAGGATTTATAGATGCCAATAACCTCTCTAGTGTATATCTGTTTCCATTCTGGATACAGTGCTGATGATGCCCATGTCCCTGCATCCTCAGCTTAGATATTCCTCTTTTAAAACAGAATCTGCTAAGATGTTAGTCAACAGAACTGAAAGGTGGCACATGCAAAACCAATAGAAGGAAGTATTCATACACACACACACTGCACAGTTTTCCTATGGAACTCATTGCCACAAGCTAGCATTGAGGTCACAAGTTTAGCAGGAATCAGTAAGGAACAGGGTGTTATATGGATAACAAGAATATCCAGAATTATAATAGTAAATACTAAATCAGGGGTCTCAAACTCAAATGACCACGAGGGCCACATGAGGACTAGTGCATTGGCCCGAGGGCCGCATCACTGACATCCCCCCTCGCTGCCCCTGGCCCCGCCCCCACTCCACCCCTTCCATGAGGCCCCGCCCCTGCCCCGTCTCTTCTCCTCCTCCTCCTCCAAGCGGTTTTAATAAAATATTATACACTCAGTAAAGCCCCCCCGCTGCACTGGGCTGCACCACCACTCCACCCCTGCTCTGCTTCTTCCAAGGGTGGCAGGTTTGTAGAAATTTTGGTGGTGCCCAGAACCTGCCCCCCCCAAACTCCGCCCCCACCTGCCTAAGGCTCTGGGAGGGAGTTTGGATGGGGAGAGGGGGTCTGGGGTGCAGACTCTGGGATGGAGTTTGGGTGCTGGGTGCAGGCTCCAGGCTGGGGCAGGGGGTGGGACTGCAGGCTCTGGGATGGAGTTTGGGGATAGGAGGGGGTGCAGGGGTGAGGGCTGTGGGGCTGGGGATGAGAGGTTTGGGGCATTGGAGAGGCTCAGGACTAGGGCAGGGGAAGGGCAGCCTGCCCTGGCCCTAGTGGAGGGGGGCACTAGGACCCTGCGGCAGCAGGTGATGCCAGAAGCAGGCAGAGCAGAGGGGAGCCAGCGGGTGGTGAGGGGGCAGCAAGTGAGGCTGGGGGACACTCGGGGGAGGTGCGTGGGGGCGGCAGGCGGGGGCGGGGGAGAGACCTGGCCCCAAACATTGGGGAACAGCGCCCGGGGAGCTTAGCTGCCACATAAAATAACTCGGGGGGGGGCGGGGGTGAGGGGAGTTTGGCGGCGACAAGAAGTAACTTGGGGGGGGGGGTGCGGGGAGCTTGGCAGGCCGCAGGGAAGAGCTCCGCGGGCCGCGTGTTTGAGACCCCTGTACTAAATGAACAAAGACTAAGAGTTTTGGAAGGGATCTAAACCCTCATGCTTCAGGGTTTAAACCAATTTCTAATGACTGGGGATGAAGAGGAAATTTCCCTGGGGATAGTCTGGACTTTCCATCTGGTGCTGGTCACTGTCCAAAAAACGATGCTGGACTAGACGGAGGACTGGTCTGCTCCATCACGGCAGTTCTTATGTTCCTCCAAGTCTCCCAGTGTGTCATCTTTCTGTGCAGGCAACAATCTCATTCAGCAGGAGCTTGCTTCTCTGCATTGTACATCGCCCAGCACTCGCTGGGTGCTAAATTGTGATAGCCCCTTTCTTTAAAAAGAAAAGGCACAATAGAAAACAAACACAAGAATAGTCATTTTCTGAGCACACCTCACGAATGCACCTCTATGCACCAGATCCAACCCCCCAAACCCAGCATTATATAACAGTTCTGCATTATATCCCATAAATGTCCATAGCATTTAGCACCTACCTGGAAATTTGCCTGCTCAAAGCCCTATACAAATGTAAGGGGACTGTTGCCCCCTTACTAACATTCAGTGGGGGTGTTTTGATTGGCTTGCTCCCAGTACTAAAAGGAGAAGGGTCGATGGCAAATCAGGAGCCTGAGACTGACAGTCCCCAGGAACAATGGGGAGAGGCCAATGCTCCAGATCAGCCTGATTGACAGGGCGGGCAGGCTGATCAGTGGGTCAGGGAGGTGCCCAGTGCAAAGAGAGTACCCCGGAGTGGGGACACCCTAGCCCCTGTCCTAGGTGACCACAGCAGGGTTGGGGGTCAAGCCCCCCAGGAATCCTGGGCCCAGCCTTGTCGGGGTTTACGAGGACTCTGCCAGACAGGAAAGTGGAAGGGGAGTCCTCAAGGGCAGGGAGGCCTCTGGGTAAAGGAAGTGGGAGCGAGGACTCGGATCCTTTCGCTAGCCCACTTCACCGGGGTAGTGCGGAAGCCAGGAAAGTTCCCCACAATAGCGGGACCATTCCCCCGCTTACACAAACATGAACTAATTATGTGATTTCTTCATGTTTCATGGTGTGTTTTGTTTGCTGGGACGCCATAGGAACCTCTGAGTTCTGCAATCTGAAATACAACATGAGAAATACAGGTTCCCAACACCTTGCCTACATCAGAATACAGCGTGGCAGAGCTATCAGCAGATGCTTAGGTTTACCTTTCAAGGTGTTTTAAAATCTCCAAGAGGCCCTCGTTTTCCCAGTCCTCTGTATCTGCTGTGATTTTGTAAATTAATACTGTTTTTATTGGTCTCTTCTCAGCAGAGATCATGCTGAGGTTTGCTTTCTCTTTAACAACAGTGCCCCCTCCAGTCTATTATTATATTTGCAGTTCCATTCTGCCTGTGAAAATTCCTCCTCATGCAGACACAACTGGGAAAACGTTACACAAATCAATTTAGGTGTTTAAAAAAATGTGTCAGCCTGCATAGCACCTTCTGTGTTCGTAAAAACAATTTGAAAAAGTGAAAGTCTGGCCTATGATTTTACAAATGTTGTATGATTCAAAGCAAGAGGGATCAATGAGTGGCTCAAAGCTAAACAAATTATACACTCTGATACAGCGCTGTGTATCTGTAGATCTCCAAGCACTTTTAAAACGAGGTAAATAGCATTATCTTCATTTTAGGAATGTGGAAATTGAAGCAGAGAAGAATGAAGGGTCTTGCACAAGGTCACCCAACAAGCTAGGGGTAGATGCTGGAACGGAACCCAGATCTCTTAACTTGCAGTCTACTAGCCCAGCCACTAGGTCTCACTGCCTCTCTGAAAAGTAATATTTTTCATCTTCACTGTTAACAGCAGTTAAGTTCATAATATAGCACTCTGCCTTTCTCTTTTGTAGCAGAGTCCTCTCTCTGTCAAGTTTCAGAGTCGCAGCCATGTTAGTCTGTATCAGCAAGAACAACAAGGAGTACTTGTGGCACCTTAGAGACTAACAAATTTATTTGAGCATAAGCTTTCGTGGGCTAAAACCCACTTCATCGGATACATGCAGTGGAAAATACATTAGGAAGATATATATACACACAGAGGACATGAAAAAATGGGTGTTGCCATACCAACTATAACAAGAGTAATCAGTTAAGGTGGACTGTTATCAGCAGGAGAAAAAAACCTTTTGTAGTGATAATCAGGATGGCCCATTTCCAACAGTTGACAAGAAGCATGTATCCGATGAAGTGGGTTTTAGCCCACGAAAGCTTATGCTCAAATAAATTTGTTAGTCTCTAAGGTGCCACAAGTACTCCTCATTCTTCTCTCTGTCAAGTGTATTTAACCTTACTGTAGCAAGCAACCTTTCTATGACATCAGCTCTTGACAACCTTGAATAACCTCTTAGCTCAAGCTAAGGGAGCTCCACTTGGAAAGCAGGGTAAATATTTTAGTACCAACTTCATTAATGCCCATTATTTCCATTTCAGAGCAGCTCATTTTCAGTAAAGCACCCAGTGCTGTTTCCCTGCTCATGCTACTCTATGTGAGTGTTTGTGTTTGTATAAAAAGTGACTTTTCAAGATTAGCCTTAAGTTTATCACAGTGTTGGTGTCAGGCTGATTTGAAAGGGCCCGACAGTGCATTCCTCATGCATCCAAAGCTGGCGGTTTTGGTATCCCAGAAATGTGGGGACTCAGTGTAATGCAGCTTCGAGAGGAAAAGTTGGAAATTTGATTCATTTAAAAATGAGTTGGACAAGTAACTGGAGAATCTAGCCCAAAGAATAGCACTGATTGTCCAGAAACATTAGGCTAAAACTCATTAGAGTACAGTAGTGCTGTGCTAGTCACTATGTATCTGCAAATAGTAGGAGACGCACAAAGGATGGAAGAAGACACAGATGCATGGTGATGAAGTGACTTGATGAAGGTCGCACAGCAGGTCAGTGGCAGAGCCAGGAAGGGAACCCAGGTCCTGTCCTAAAGTGCAATCAGTTTTAACAAAAAACAGTGTTTGTCCCAGTTTTTCAAAGCATCCCTGACAGACACTTGGCATTGAAGGAGCTATTGACCAGCTAAGCCAGTGAAACTGACAACAGACAGGCTGACCCATGTGCAATTCAAGAACCAGCCACCGCTCAGCGTGCTCAGATACCACAGTGGAGGGAGTTATTTCCTTCTCAAGGAAATGACACTAAATCGCTTTCACTAACCACCTAATGAGAGCTCTGAAATTGTATGTGGGAGGCAGTGAATAGACTAGACAGGTAGATGCAATGTACTACAAAAAAACAGCACGCTTGTTGGTTTCTAACTCGGACAGAACATTTAATTCCAGCGGAGTTCCTGTTTGAAATGATTGTTTCAATACTGTTGGGATTTGTAACAGGGCAGCCTGCCCTTCTAAGTGCCAGGAGGTCTGGGACCAATCACCACGTTCAGTTAGCCCTGCCCTACTACAGATGCACAGGATGTCAGACTTAAGAAGAGGAAAGCCCAGCCATTGAGGGCTGGCTGGGGAAGAGATAAGATAGGTTGCTGTAATGTAGGGCAGGCAGCTGGGTTTGAGCTAGCAAGTGGCTGAGGGCTATGGCCTGTCAGAGAGCTTTGATAGGAGAGAGGACATGATTCGGTTGATTGGCACCCAGGAGCAAGGGGCTAGAGACAGTGAGACAGGTTATTGCCACTGGGAGCCCACCTGTAAGGAAGGGGCTGAAGGCTCCCAGTAGGGCTGAGGACTCTTGGTTTTGATACTGTTTTTGGACTTGGACTAAAGGACTCGGGACTATTTAGAAAAACTGGATGAGCACAAATCCATGGGGCCGGATGCACTGCATCCGAGGGTGCTAAAGGAGTTGGCGGATGTGATTGCGGAGCCATTGGCCATCATCTTTGAAAACTCATGGCGATCGGGGGAGGTCCTGGATGACTGGAAAAAGGCTAATGTAGTGCCCATCTTTAAAAAAGGGAAGAAGGAGGATCCAGGGAACTAAAGGCCAGTCAGCCTCACCTCAGTCCCTGGAAAAATCATGGAGCAGGTCCTCAAGGAATCAATTATGAAACACTTAGAGGAGAGGAAAGTGATCAGGAACAGTCAGCATGGATTCACCAAGGGGAAGTCGTGCCTGACTAACCTAATTGCCTTCTATGAGGAGATAACTGGCTCCGTGGATGAGGGGAAGGCAGTGGATGTGTTATTCCTTGACTTTAGCAAAGCTTTTGATACGGTCTCCCACAGTATTCTTGCTGCCAAGTTAAAGAAGTATGGGCTGGATGAATGGACTGTAAGGTGGATAGAAAGCTGGCTAGATCGTCGGGCTCAACGGGTAGTGATCAATGGCTCCATGTCTAGTTGGCAGCCGGTTTCAAGCGGAGTGCCCCAAGGGTCGGTCCTGGGGCCGGTTTTGTTTAATATCTTTATTAATGATCTGGAGGATGGTGTGGACTGCACTCTCAGCAAGTTTGCAGATGACACTAAACTGGGAGGCGTGGTAGATACGCTGGAGGGTAGGGATCAGATACAGAGGGACCTAGACAAATTAGAGGATTGGGCCAAAAGAAACTTGATGAGGTTCAACAAGGACAAGTGCAGAGTCCTGCACTTAGGACAGAAGAATCCTATGCACTGCTACAGACTAGGGACCGAATGGCTAGGTAGCAGTTCTGCAGAAAAGGACCTAGGGGTCACAGTGGACGAGAAGCTGGATATGAGTCAACAGTGTGCTCTTGTTGCCAAGAAGGCTAATGGCATTTTGGGCTGTATAAGTAGGGGCATTGCCAGCAGATCGAGGGACGTGATCGGTCCCCTTTATGCGACATTGGTGAGGCCTCATCTGGAGTACTGTGTCCAGTTTTGGGTCCCACACTACAAGAAGGATGTGGAAATATTGGAAAGACTCCAGTGGAGGGCAACAAAAATGATTAGGGGTCTGGAGCACATGACTTATGAGGAGAGGAATCACACTTGGATTTGCAGCTAGCAAGAGATGTTAAGAGTAACAAGAAGGGTTTCTTCAGGTATGTTAGCAACAAGAAGAAAGTCAAGGAAAGTGTGGGCCCCTTACTGAATGAGGGAGGCAACCTAGTGACCGAGGATGTGGAAAAAGCTAATGTACTCAATGATTTTTTTGCCTCTGTCTTCACAAACAAGGTCAGCTCCCAGACTGCTGCACTGGGCAGCACAATATGGGGAGAAGGTGACCAGCCCTCTGTGGAGAAAGAAGTGGTTCGGGACTATTTAGAAAAACTGGACGTGCACAAGTCCATTGGGCCGGATGCGCTGCATCCGAGGGTGCTAAAGGAGTTGGCGGATGAGATTGCAGAGCCATTAGCCATTATTTTTGAAAACTCATGGCGGTCGGGGGAGGTCCCGGATGACTGGAAAAAGGCTAATGTAGTGCCCATCTTTAAAAAAGGGAAGAAGGAGGATCCAGGGAACTACAGGCCAGTCAGCCTCACCTCAGTCCCTGGAAAAATCATGGAGCAGGTCCTCAAGGAATCAATTATGAAACACTTAGAGGAGAGGAAAGTGATCAGGAACAGTCAGCAAGGATTCACCAAGGGGAAGTCGTGCCTGACTAACCTAATTGCCTTCTACGAGGAGATAACTGGCTCTGTGGATGAGGGGAAAGCAGTGGATGTGTTATTCCTTGACTTTAGCAAAGCTTTTGATACGGTCTCCCACAGTATTCTTGCTGCCAAGTTAAAGAAGTATGGGCTGGATGAATGGACTGTAAGGTGGATAGAAAGCTGGCTAGATCGTCGGGCTCAACGGGTAGTGATCAATGGCTCCATGTCTAGTTGGCAGCCAGTTTCAAGCGGAGTGCCCCAAGGGTCGGTCCTGGGGCCGGTTTTGTTTAATATCTTTATTAATGATCTGGAGGATGGTGTGGACTGCACTCTCAGCAAGTTTGCCAATGACACTAAACTAGGAGGCGTGGTAGATACACTAGAGGGTAGGGATCAGATACAGAGGGACCTAGACAAATTAGAGGATTGGGCCAAAAGAAACCTGATGAGGTTCAACAAGGACAAGTGCAGAGTCCTGCACTTAGGACGGAAGAATCCCATGCACAGATACAGACTAGGGACCGAATGGCTAGGTAGCAGTTCTGCAGAAAAGGACCTAGGGGTCACAGTGGACGAGAAGCTGGATATGAGTCAACAGTGTGCGCTTGTTGCCAAGAAGGCTAACGGCATTTTGGGCTGTATAAGTAGGGGCATTGCCAGCAGATCGAGGGACGTGATCGTTCCCCTTTATGCGACATTGGTGAGGCCTCATCTGGAGTACTGTGTCCAGTTTTGGGCCCCACACTACAAGAAGGATGTGGAAAAATTGGAAAGAGTCCAGCGGAGGGCAACAAAAATGATTAGGGGTCTGGAGCGCATGACTTATGAGGAGAGGCTGAGGGAACTGGGATTGTTTAGTCTCCAGAAGAGAAGAATGAGGGGGGATTTGATAGCTCCTTTCAACTACCTGGGGGGGGTTCCAAAGAGGATGGAGCTCGGCTGTTCTCAGTGGTGGCAGATGACAGAACAAGGAGCAATGGTCTCAAGTTGCAGTGGGGGAGGTCTAGGTTGGATATTAGGAAACACTATTTCACTAGGAGGGTGGTGAAGCACTGGAATGCTTTACCTAGGGAGGGGGTGGAATCTCCTTCCTTGGAGGTTTTTAAGGCCCGGCTTGACAAAGCCCTGGCTGGGATGATTTAGTTGGGAATTGGTTCTGCTTTGAGCAGGGGGTTGGACTAGATGACCTCCTGAGGTCCCTTCCAACCCTGATATTCTATGATTCTATGATTCTATGACTCTTGTTACCTTGGAAGGCTTTAAAAAGGCCTGACTGGGGGGCCAAGTCACCTCCATGGTGGGAGTGGCTGAAGATTGTTGTGGGGAAAAGGAGGTGGAAGTGCTGCAATGATGGCTCTTGCTGGGGGGAACGGGGGGCCTCTGGGATGGTGAGCCTTGCAACAGGACAGTATTGGGTTACTAATTACATGGTAGCTGTCGGGAGCATTATATAGGTGTCTTATGTATCTAAATCTAAATAAATAAAATTAAAAACACCCACAGAACAATGGTCAGACCAGGGAGTTGAGGTCAGAACTCCTGGATTTACCTTCTGGTTCTGCCTGTGACTTACTGTGTGGCCTTGGGCAACTCACTTATCCCCTCTTTACTTCAGATCATCCATCTGTCTCCATATGGAGACACTACTATATTAGTAGCATTGGGGTCACACCTAAGTGCCCTGATCACAGACTAGGACCCCATTGTGCACAGCACTGTAAAAAACAGAACAAAGACAGCCCCTGCCCCCAAAGAGCTACTTACCCACCTAATAGAAGCAGTGTGAGGTTTTAATTAATCAAGGCCAAATTCTGAACTCAGATACTGATGCGTAATTTCCACTGCAATCAATGGGTGCATGAGCAGCTAAGGGCAGAATATGCCTTTCTGACTGATTTTCCTCCTGCTTTAAGCAATGTAAAGCAGCAATAACTCCATCAAAGGCAATGGAGTCATGCTGGTATAAATGAGAGGAGAAGTAGGCCATTGGTAAGACTGTAAGCTTTTGGGGACATGGATTGTTTTTTCATTACGTCTGTACAATTCCTAACACAATGGGGCCCTGATCCCTGATAAATATAAATGATTGATAATAATTAGTACTGGGAAAGTGCTTTGAGTTCCTTTGCTGAAACATGCTCTTTGCAATAGGATACATCGTGTTCTCTGTTCCACTGGCATAACTGGCAGTAGACTCTGGCCCATTAACTGAAAAGCAATAGCAGTATTTTTAGAAGAAAATAGCAAAGATTTCCTAGGAAATATTGAAATACCAGGACTCTCTTTTATCTCTTTCACTTCGTCTCTCTCTTTTAGTAACGGGGGACTGTACAGGAATAAATCAGCATAGTAATAAAGATGTTAATTGCAGCTGAATCCAAAACAGACTAAAATTTGCACTTTCCTTTTTAATTATAAATTTCTACAGCCTAATTTAAACCAACTTGGAAAAAGTCACTGTTGTTTGAAAGATCACCCAGCCTTCTTTTCCAATCTATACTCATTTCAACAGCTTTGGAATTTAAGTAAGAAATAAGAAAAAACATAAGGGCTGGATTCTGATCTTGCATGTCCTGATGTAAATCCAGAGAAACGCCACTGTCGTCACTGGAGTTATTTTGAATTTACAATGGAGTAACTGAGATCAGAATCTGGCCCTGTATCTGTAAGTATGGCTTTAAAATAATGGAGGCAAAAAAATACATTTCTGTTCCCATTTCTTCTTGACTGTGCACCATGAAACTGAGAAGTAATTGGTATTTGAATGTCTGTGTGCAGAGACTGGCATAATCTAGCAGGGCAAAAACCTGAAAAGAAAACATCTACCCCACAAAGCTTTAGCTTGTGGTGCATGGATAGCGTTACTGCTCTGAATTTGTTTCTGCCTACTGCAGTACTTGCCTCTACATGGGCAGCTGCCATTTTAAGAGACAGAGTGAATGCGGCGTGTTTCAGAGGAGATAGATCCTCTTGTGCTTTCTCGTGGAGACTTTATTTTTGTTCTTTCCCTGGATCGCAACTGAAAATACTTCAGAGTGAGCATATGATTGTCTTTGTACATGGAAATACACAACACTGGCAGACAGACGTGCTTGGATTTCTGGTTTTGTCTGGTGTCATCTTATGTGTTGGCAGTGCTGCCCCTGAGATCACATCCAGCCCCACGCTGGCTAGCAGAGAGTTGAACACATATGAACACAGAAGTGCTGACCTCCAGACATGCCTTAACTGCTGCAAGCAGAGATTAAAAAACAAATCCCAGTGACACCAGAGCTTCTGTTTAAGAATTTGATGCCATCACAGAGTAGAGAATTTCTGGTCCTTCCTATGCAAAATGCTCAAGATAAATTTTCCCGAATGGGGTGGGGAAGGGGAGTGTGAGCAGTGGGAATTGATGAAATTATGTGATGTCAGCCCAGGAGCCTGTTGGGCAGAGATGAAGGAGCATGAAGCATTAGGGGGACAAACTGTCCCCTCTGCCTCCATGAGCAGAAGGGATGAAAACCCAGCTGGAGCCCTCACACCCCTCTGTCCCCCAACCCTCTGCCCCAGTCCTGATCCCCCGTCCACCCTCTGAACCCCTCAGTCCCAGCCCAGAGCCGCCTTCTGCATCCCAAACCCCTCATCCCTGGCCCCAACCCAGATCCTGCACCTCCAGGCTGAGCCCTCACCCCCTCCAGCATCCCAACCCACTGCCCAGCTCAGAGCCCCCTCCTGCACCCCAAACTGCTCATCCCCAGCCCCACACCAGAGCCCGCACCCCTTCCCGCACCTCAACCCCCTGAGCCAGTCCGGTGAAAATGAGCGAGTGAGTTAGGATGGGAAGAGGGAGTGACAGGGGGGTGGGGTGGAGTGAGTGGGGGCAGGGCCTCAGAGGAGGGGTGGGGCAGGGCAAGGAATGGGGCAAGGGTGTTCTGTTTTGTGCAAGTCGAAAGTTGGCAACCCTACTGTGTAGGGGCACAGAACTAGTGAAGGAACGGAGTGGGGCAGGGGCCCATGTGGCGGAGACATGGGTGTTAGTGAGGGAAGAGGAGGGACCAGGGAAAAGGGGGTTTTAAGAATTAGAATTAATGGAGATATCCTATCTCCTAGAACTGGAAGGGACCTTGAAAGGTCATCGAGTCCAGCCCCCTGCCTTCACTAGCAGGACCAAGTACTGATTTTGCCCCAGATCCCTAGGTGGCCTCCTCAAGAATTGAACTCACAACCCTGGGTTTAGCAGGCCAATGCTCAAACCACTGAGCTATCCCTCCCCCCCCCCATGTTGCACCCATGTTGATGAAGGAATGGTCAGGCCCGTGGGAGGAGTTACATCAGTGTGGGGAAGCAGAGGCTCAGGCCCAGTGGGGGTGGGGTTACACCAATGTTGGGGGAAAGTTAAGGTCAGGGCAGGGGGAAGGTTACAGTGGTGTCGGGAGGACAGGGATGGTCAGGCCCAATGGGGAGGGGGGGTTACATTGGTGTCAGAGGGAGGCTTGCCCCCTCTGAGTTACAAAACACTGGGACATGCAAATCATTTCATCCAGGACAGCGACCTCAAAAAAAGAATGAGGATGGGAAAACCTGGACAGGTGGCAACCCTAGGGGAGAGTCAGGCTGGGCTAGGGGGCTTTACACCAGTGTCGGGGGCTGGAAAGGGAGTGACAGGCCCAGTGGGGAGGAGAAGTTGGTGAGGGGAGGATCAGGCCCTGGTTTTTTTCTTATGGCATTTTGACTCCTTTATTTATAGCCCTGTGTGGAATTAAATCTTTTTTCATTAAAAATGCTCATAACTATAAATTCTACAGTAACACACTCACCCCATGAAATGCGTGCAGTCACATCAATAGTGGAGCAGGTTATTAATCACATTAGCCATGCTCAGCTATGAAGAAACAGGACCCCGGTTCCTGAAATTTTTCAGACTGATCACTCCGCTGAGGTAGGAGCTCTTGCGGATGTCCCAGACCACTGAGGCCCAGCTATTCTGTTACCCGCCTGGAATGCTCGTTGGGCTTGGGGGATGCCCATTTTTAATTCTTGGCCTCTTTATAATACTCTTTACTTCTCAGGCCTGACTCCCCATTACCCTGCACCTTGTGCAGTCATTTATACCAGTGCAAACTGAGAGTGAAATCCTGTCCTAACTGACGTCAATGCCAAACTCCCTTTGACTTCAATGAGGCCAGGATTCCCCCCTAGGGTGACCAGATCACCCAAGTCAAATATCGGGCCGCGGGGGGGGGGAGGGGGCATGGCGGGAGGGGGCAGAACAAAAAAAAAAAAAACACACACACACCCTTCCTCCACAAGCGCTGGAGGGAGGCCCGGGAGACGCAGGGGAAGCGCGGGGTCAGGGTGAGTGAGAGTCCGGCCTGACCCCGAGTGCAGGACTCAGTCGGGCAGTAGGGAGAGTAGGGGGACAGCCCGCGGGGCCAGGCGGCGGCTGTTCTCCCCCCTGGGCAGCGGGACTCGGGAGCAGCCGCTGCTGCAGCTCCCACTGCCGCGGGGGAGGAAGCGGCCGATGGCCAAGCTCGGCGGCTGCGGCTCTGGTGCCCGAACCCCCCGAGCCCGGGTCTGCTGCGGGGACCCAGCAGCGCGCATGCTGCGCCCAGCCCCTGGCCAGTCGCGTCTGGGCTGCTGCCCAGCTGGTGCAATCCCACGGCGGCCCCGGAGTGGGGGCAGCAGGCCCCAGCCCCGATAAAATCGGGACGTCTGGTCACCCTATTCCCCCCTGTCTGTCTAGATATGCATGTGACCCTCCTCCCCTCATGGTGATTAACAGATTAACAGATTTTAGTCTCGCAATACTGCCCGTCCAAGGGTCCCCATTCAACAGGTGGACCCAGGGCAGATTAAAAGATTTGCCCAAGGTCCCACAGGAAGTTGGTGGCTAAGCTAGGAGCTGAACCCGAATCTCCAGAGCCCTAAGAACCAGTGCCAGTTTACACCCACTTGACACTAGTGTAAATGACTGTGAGCTGGATTGTGCTGCACAGACTCACATGGAGTAGTACCTTGCTCTCTGAATAGTCCCATTGCAATGACTGGGACTGTGTGCAGAGTATGATACAGAGTAATGGAGAATCAGGCCCATCATCTTCAACAGCTCAGTGAGGCAGATGGGTATTCTTATCCCCAGTTTGCCGTTAAGCTTGTTGAGGCCCAGTGGTTTCATTACACCATGTGCTTTGTATACAATGCGCCTCATCCAACAGGAGAGGGATATTCTGCAGGATGTGGCTTAAAACAAATCTCTAAACAACGTGCATTAGAGCTGTACTTTCACAAGAGAAGAGGAAGGTTAAAGGAAAAGCCATGATCAGAATCAAACAACTTAAAGTGCTTACTGCAAGGAGTAGCCTGATGTGAAATAGACCCATTTGTCTCCAATGACAGCTCCCCTTGCAAAGTGGCAGTGTATGTCAAAGCTGTCCAGGAGAGCTTATCATTTTCATTCTAGAAGCCAATCAGTCCATCCCCTCTCCGTCTGAGACACTTATGTTGTCACAAAGAATATACTGTGTAGAAGACACTTCCCTTGAATGCCTGTCTTGTTACAAGAGATTCCTGTGTAATGCAGTCCTGATTTTAAAGGAAGAAAATACTGTTTGCTTAACACATGGGCCAGTTTTTTACATTCCTTACAAAGCTGAAGCAGAACAGGAAGGATGTGGGTGCTATAAAATGTGTTGGTAACGTTGCCTGGCATTTCCCCGATTGACTGGTTGCATAGATGTGTTTGGCTGTATGTATTTATTTGAAAGAGAATACAGGCAGGGTTTCATTATGTGGTTTATCTTTTTTTTTTTTCCCCCACCTCTCCTTTCAAGTCATTTATCGAGATCTGCATGAACTGAAACACCTTCTTCCCACCCACTCTTAATACACACAGGGCTAGATTCTTATCTCAGTTATGCCATTGTAAATGCACTGAAGTCAGTAGCTACTCCGCATTTACACCAGCATAACTGATCAAACCTGACCTTGTGTCCATATCCTAACCCACTGTCTTGATCCAATGAATTAGTTGGGTATATCCAATAAAGATAATTAGAAACATAAGACTTGCCATATTGGAGCAGACCCAGGATCCATCTCACCCAGTGTCCTTTCACCAACAATACCCAGTATATGATGTTTCAGAAAAAGGTGCAAGAACCCTGAGTAACCAGTGATGGGATAACCTGCCCATCTGAGAACCTGTCTCTTTAGTTACAGATTGGCTTAGGCACTGAAGCATGAGGGTTATATCTCTTACAAACTCTTGAGGGTGCTTGTTTTTATTTTGGGGGGAGAGCGGTTTGGTTTTTTTGTTTGGTTGGGTTTTTGTGAAGGTGGGTCTTTTCATCCCTACAGTTGTGTCTCTGGATCTTCTCATTGTCCATTTTCTGAATTTGGCTATGCTCTTGGCCTTCAAGATATATTGTCATGATGAGATCCACAGGCTACTTGTGCATTGTGGCTTTAAAAAAAATCTTTCCCCTTTGTTTTAAATGTGTTGCCTTTCATTTTCATCAAATATCCCCTTGTTATTTAAGAAAGCATAACTAGAAGTGCCCAATCTGCCTTCTCGCATTATTACTTATCCACCAGTAGCTATTTCACACTTATAGTGGTTATTCCAGCATTCCTGGAATCTAGACAGGGAGGGGAAAGACCTCTTTAATCTCCTGTGGTCCCATCTCACATGGAAGGAACCTTCTCGAATGTGCATTACATGAGATCTTGAACAGTTTGAAATGTCTCCAGCAATAGAGAAGCTGCCATGTCCCTTTGGAAAATATTCCACAGTCTAATAAATTGTTCGCAAATATATTCCAGATAATCAATTTACATTTGCCTTTATTTTAGTTTCATTCCATTATATCCCGTTATAGCTCCAAGGATAACCACAAGCCTCTACTTTGCCACCTTTGATTATCTTAAATTTTAGCTTGTGCGCCACATTCTGAGCTCAGTTGCCCCAAAGAAAATCCAGAGTAACTCACTGAGTTTACTCCAGATCAACACTGGTACAAAGCCACTACGAATCTGGCCCTGGGTTTTATGTGTAACCCTTCTGCCAGGTGGAGCCAGCAGCAACCAGGGCCGGGTCCAATATCTAGGGGTTCCTTTCCATTGATACAACACAGAACCAGCTCGAGCCCCCACCCAGTAACCTGGGAAATTTACACACCACCCCAGGGCGCCTCTGAGAGGCAATACTTCCCCACTTGCAAGCACAGAGTCTGAGTGTAGAAAATAAACTTTTAATAAAAGGAGGGAAGTAACTGGGTGTTAATTTGGGAGAACACCGTGAACAGAGTTCATAAACATAAACCATGAGCAAAAGACCCACCCCCAAGTAGTTTGGGCAGTGTCCTTTTCCCCTCAGGTTCTTAGGTCCAGCAACCCAAAAGTCCCTTTCACGTGCCTGACCCTTCTCTGCACCCCACTCACAGTTGCTGTCCTTGGTCAGTGCAGACCCAGAGTTCAGAGGTGCATCTGCAGAGTTCACCTCCCTTGTCTCTCAAAGGGCTTGTCTGTGCTTAAAATGCTACCACGGCACAGTGCATCGCTGCAACTGCGCTACTTTATACTACCTACACTGATGGGAGGGATTCTCCCATTGGCATAGGCAATCCACCTCCCTGAGAGGTGATAGATTTTCCACACTCCTGATGAGACATAGCTATATCGATGTAAATTCCTAGTATAGCCCAGCCTAAGGGTATGTCTACACTACAGGATTAATCCGAATTTATATAATTCGAATTTAGGAAACCGATTTTATAAATTCGAATGTATTCGGCCACACTAGGCACCATTAATTCGGTGGTGTGCGTCCAAGCTACCGTAGTAGCATCGATTTCCAGAGCGTTGCATTGTGGGTAGCCAATAACATCTAATTGCCAATAACATCGATTTGCGGCCACACTAACCTTAATTCGGATTAACAATACCGATTTTGATGCTACTCCTCTCGTCGAGGAGGAGTACAGAAATCGAATTAAAGGGCTCTTTAATTCGAATTAAATGGCTTCGTTGTGTGGACGGGTCAAGCGTTAATTCGAATTAAAGCAGCTAAATCCGAATTAAAGTCGTAGTGTAGACCAGGCCTAAGAAACAACTTGGCTTATTTCTCCCACCTTTTCTTATTTTCTCTTCTTTCTGCGGCGTGACTAAAGGAAGCCAGAATAAATGCAATAGCTTCCATCTTGAGTCATGGATCAAGCTTAGGGTTGATTTCATGGTGGTAAGGTCCAGATTGCTCAAAAGAGCAGAGACCGAAGAGGTAACGTGGAGCAAAATCCCTGCTCTACTTTTGACTAAAAGGCTCAGAGACTGCGCATGCACACACATACCTCCCCAGTTCATTTAATTTATGCTCTGTTGGCATGTAAAGGGCTGTTAAATGGAGTGCTAAGCTTCTCTCTTAAAAGGGGAGCTGTAACAACAGTGAGCAATAAGAATAGGATATACGCTTGTGGGCTTGAATCAGCTGCACCATTACTTTTAAGCCATTCACTTCCATCAGTAAAAAAGCTGTTGTGAAATCAGCCTGCAGAGCTGCAGTCTGTTGCTTTGCCAATATTTTTACATCAAAAATATATTTCCCATTACAAAAAACAGTATAGTTGTTTTAAAATGTTTACTGCTCTTCCTTTGTGCAATCCGGTAATGCAAAGTTGGACCATTTGAAAACCTGGCTTTGTTTTTTTTCTGTTAGAAAAATATTTAGGGCCAGATCCTTAGATGGTATAAATCAGCAGAGCTTTATAGCCTTCAGCAGTGTCCGTTTACACCAGCTGAGGATCTGGCCCATAACTTCAATACTTTGTTATATGATCATTGAATTGATCACTGTACAGTGATATAGACTAAGGACCCAGTGCTGCAAAATGATGCAGCCAGGTAGATCCTTATGCCAGTGTAGTCCATCGAAGTCAAGATTGCAGGAGTTAATCAGCATGGAACAGCTTGCAAGGTCTGGGCCTGAAAGTTTAGGGCAAGATTCTGATCTCATTTATACCCAGGCAAACCTGGAGGAACTGCACTGAAGTCAGTGGAATTGCTCCAAATGTATATTGTTGCAAATGGGATCAGAATCTGGCCCATAGCATTTTTCTTACCTATGCACTGACTATCAGATCACAATACAGAAAAAAAGCAAAGTATTGTACATACTGAACAAGATCACTTTTGTTTTGGGCCCATATAGGCAAATGTGTCCACTTGTACTTATCAGTAAGGGGGTAGGAGACTTATTACTATGGGTCACTTATCCCAATATGTAAAAAATAAGTCACTTGAGCATTACAAGATTTGACATATCCATCTATGAAATGAGCATTACATTGACATTCTGGAGACCATCTAAAGAAATCTAACTGCCTTACAGTACCAATGAAAGATGCTGGATGGACATAGGGGAAGTTCTGTCCTTGGGGCAGCTAAGACATGATGGAAATGAGATTATCAAATCACTGTATAATATTTTTATCTTCAACCAGTGTTATGTGCTGTTCCCAGCTGTTCATGTAATGGAATAATTCTCCGGGATGCAGGATGCAAGGGATGGAGTGGGCAGTATGCCCAAGACTGTATAGTGCACATTGTCTCCAACCCTTCCCCAAGGGACCTGAAGTCTGATGGCACCATGGGGATTATTTATCTTTGCTTTCAGCTCTAACTAGCTTCTCAGTCAGAGCAGTTGGCTTTTGGATGGTTGGGGAATTGACAAAGATTTGCTGTACTCTGGGCTGATGGAATCAGGCACTAAAAGCCAGTCTGAAGACAAGGTGTTGTTGGTAGGACTGCTTGCAAGTCATGGGTGTAATCCTCAAAAGGCAAGATGTGTCCACAATTATCAAGATGATAAATTTTTCCAATGGGCTTGTAGGGGGCAGTTTTGCCAACCCATCGAGTAGGGCCAGGTGCAGTAGCGTAGCTAGGGGGAGAGCGGGGCAGCGGCCGCTCCCCCACTGAGCACAAGTGGTGCCTTGTCAATTTCTTGGCGCCTTTTTAATTTTTACTCACCCGGTGGCGCTCTGGGTCTTCGGTGGCACTTCGGCGGCAGGCCCTCACTCGCTCCGGTGTCTTTGGCAGCACTGAAGGACCTGCCGCCGAAATGCCGCCGAAGACTCACTAGAGTGAAGAGGGGACAAACAGTTACTATATATATTTAAAAAATCCTGTGAAAATATCCCTATAAAACACAAAATCAGTTTAAAGAAAGTTTATGCAAGAAATACTCTGCTCATCAGCTTCATTGACTTCAATGGAGCTATGCCAGTTTACACCAGCTGAGGGCCTGGCTCATGCCATCTATTATAGGCAGGGCTGGTAGCACCGTCTATCATTAAGGTTGCCCAACACTTCCCATGATAAGAACTGACTTTCAGTTGCTTATAACTTTGCCAAAATATAACCATTTGGCCTGAAATTTTTCATGCCAAGTGTCTGCCTCAGGCTGATTCTATTTTGTTGTTGTTGTTTTTTGTGTTTGGTTTTTTGTTGTGTTTTTTTTTTGTTGTTTTTGTTTGGGGGCGGGGAGGGTTGTTGCTGTTGTTTTGTTTTTTGAAAATGTCAACCAAAACAGTCCAGTTGATTTTGAGAATGAGACTGGTGAAAAATATATTGGTTTGCCCATGTTAAAAATTCTGGTGACCTTTTCTTTGGGAAGCACTAGCGCCCCCATATTCTGAGAAAGGCACTTAAAATTTGGCAGGGGGGTGGTCTTTGTGCCCTTTTCCATCCCCATGAAAATCCATCCAAGTTTGGCCAAGTTATAAGCCTTTGAAAAATGGCAGTTTGCACATGCTCAGTAGAAACTTGCTAGAGTTTGGCAGCTACATTCTCCAAAGAATCCATTCACACTGAGTGTGCTTCAGCCTGCAATTGAAGCTCTTGGCTGCTGCTGGTCATACTGGCTCCTGGCAACTGAACTGAGGGAAGAGAGAGCCTGTCCCTCCTGTGTTCTCAGGGTCTCTCTGCTGGACCCGGACAGCATGGAGGAGGAAGCTGCCGGATTCAAATGTGGGGGGAACAACATGCAATTCTGTGAGGTGGGAATTTGATTGGAACAAGGAGTGTGGCGGGGCAGGGGAGAGAGACTGAGGCAGGAGGTGGTTGGGGGGAAAGAGGGGAAGGAAAACTTGACTGGGAGTTGCGGTGTGCAGGGTGTATTTAGTGCACAGGATGAACCTGTTCTGGGGATGTATCAGGATTGTGTAGTGAAGAAGGCTCTTGTCTGTAGGACCCCTGCCTCCTTTGTGGCAGAAGTTGGATGGTAGGTACCTATTGCAGGTATTGGGATGGGTGAGCTTAGGGTAAGCCTCCACCTTATCCGGGGAGGAACCACAAAACCAGACTGCAACTAAATTTGGAGGATAAAAAATGAGTAAACAGGGATGGAAGGGGGGACACCAAGCAAAGAACCCTGGACAATGCCCACTGCTCCTCAAAGGAGTCCAAGGAGCCAGTGGATGCCATCCAGAGGAACTGTGACTGGAGACTTGAGGCAATAAAGGATCGTAAACAATCCCCACATTCACAGAGCACCACCCCTCCACCATCACCCCCAATCAAGCGTCCTCCTCCTGGTCTGGTGGATGGCCACTCTGGCCAGAGCCAAGAGGAGGTTGATGAGAAGGTGTCGTGACTTTGTGGGGCCACAAATGGGGTGTGCAAATACCCAGAGGTGCAAGGGAAATTGCAATCAGGACCTCAGCAGGAGGTTCTGGAAGAGCCGAAAAAGGGGCTGGAGCACATGATGGGGGATGTGCAGGATGAGATGGAAGGTGTGTACCTACTGTGGTTGCCAGGAGATGTCAGGTATAAGCCCACCCAAAGCTAAAGGCCAGTGAACCTAAGCCACAAGTAAATACTCCAGACAGTGCCCACTACTCCTCAAAGGCTTCTAGGGAGTCAGTAGAAACTGCCCAGAGGAGGACTGCCTGGAGGTGTGATTGGACAAGGGAATGGAAGTAGGCCCCACTGTCACAGACCACTCTCTGTCCAGCTTCTTCCTCCTGGTATGATGGACGACTGTCTTGGCCAGCTCCAGGAGGAGGTTGATGAGGAAGTCCATGGATGGCGTGTGCTAGGGTCTGGAGGGTGGGGAAAAGTGCAGTCTGAACCTCAGTGACTGCACTTAGAGGGCTGCAACCTGACACATCCGACGTAGATGTGTGCCAGACTCTCCCTCTCACAGCAGAAAGGAGAAGGTGTTGGGGGAGTTCGTTAACCATGGCAAGTACATGCCCATGCTCATGTCTCCATGAAGGAGCCACCAGCTGATGTCCCCAGCAGGCCATGGAACCAGAGTGGAGTACAGGCTGGCCCATCAGGATTCCTGAGCCTCCTGAGATGGCAGCAGATCCTGCCACTTGGTGTCAGGGCAGGACACTAAGGCGAGGAAATGGATGTCATGAAGCACCAGCATATACAGATGTTTTCTGGGTGTGGTTCAGAGGCAGACCAGCTGGATGGTGTTCAGCCAACATAGGTTGTGTGTTGTGGGCAGTTGGGGAGGTTTGGAGGGCAGGGGCCGGTGATCAGTTCCGGAGGGCCACAGGTGAGAGACGGGCAGAGATCATCCTCCTGCAGGGCCTGCTTGAGGAAAGCTAGAGAAGCAGGAGGCAAGGCTGCCCTCACCTCATGGAGTACACAATGGGGGACACACAGGGTGGGATGGAAGGTGCTCAGTGAACAAGGCAGGAGATTGCAGAAAGAGAAAGGATGGCTAAGGCATGTTGAGTGCTGCCCTGGAGAGTTGAATTCTATTCCTACCTCTACTGCCGAGTTCCTGTGTGATGCTGGACAAGTCACTGAAACCAAACTTTTGAAAGGTGATAACTAACTGTGTGTTCCTAATTTTCTGGGTGCCTGGCTTGGGAGTCTGAGGTTGTATTTGCAGAAGTACTGAGCATTCACAGCTGTTAGTGAAGTCAACAGGAGCTGCGCCTTGAATAGTTTAGGGTTTATGTAATGCTAAGTAATCTAAAAATTCAGGTTTTAGGCCTATCAAATTCTCTACCCAAAAACAGTAGATAATTTCCCTTAATCTCTGTGTTCCTCAGATCCCTATCTGTAACTAGGGGATAATCTCACTCTCTCCCCTCACTGGTTGTTGTGTACTATAGTGATGAATGCTATGGCAAAGCCCACGAGGAAATTAATAATTCTGTCTTCAGAGCAGGGTTTTGATTAGGGTGCAGTAAATAGGGCCTATGGCCACGCATTAAACAACGAGGAGAAAATAAATATTGAATAGATGCTCATTAAGTGAGCACTGTCCATGCTGTGCACTGAATAAGGCAAGGGTTCTATGCAAAAAAATAGTGTGTGAGCATGTAATCAAAGACCGTATCACAGTGCATATACATCAGGGGACTGAAGTAAGGTTTCATGGGCAACCTTAACTCTGGCAATTCATAACTTTTAAGTGCTTGACTTTTCAACCTCAGTAATGTTCCTTTAACATCATTTTTTGTGTGTAATATTTCAGTCAGTTGCTGAGAACTCTCCGCAGGGGGAAATCCCCAATCAGCCTGCCTTGTAAGGTGCAGTACACCTGGGTTTGATTATTTGTATCTGTTAAGCCCTGTGGCCTGAAGCTCCAGAAAGGAAAAAAGCTCTCCGCCCCCATCTGTTGGTGAATAGGGGGAAGTACGGCTATTGAAAGAGCCTCATTTGTATAAGCTTTCTACCCAGAATTCCTCCAGGGACACTTTGGGAGCCACACCATAAATGGTCACAAACTCAGAATTCATTTGGCAGTGAAAAATCAGAGGGGAAAAGGGCTCCCTAGTTTGTGGCAAGGAGTGAATCCCTTGTGGTAAGGACTCTGCTTGAGAGTCCTAAAGACTAGTGATTCCCCAACTCCAGCTTTGTATTATAGGAGAGGAAGGTGCCTCCTCACTAGGGAGCAACATAGGGCTCTTTGTTGAAGCAGAGCTGAGTGAACCCTGGTTAGGCTTCTTCTATCCAGTCACTCAAAGCTGAAATCACTCTAACTGGTAGAGTCTCAGGACAGGACTTCCCAAGAGACTCAAAACAGGCTGACCCGAGTGCACCTCAGGAAACTGTGAGTGGGATTTAGCAGATGACAAAGGGGGAAGAGAGGTGGCAAAAGGACATTTGCCTATTTGATGTTCACAGTGAGGGAGGGCAGGGCAGGGCAGGGCACGGCACGGCACTACTGCTAAAGTTACTGTGGGGAGTTATTTTATCATTCATGTATATATTGTTGCTGTGTTTTCCCTAGTTGATGCTGCGTTCTCTTTTCCTGTCATAAAGTTTTCTCTGTTTCATAGTGCTGGATAGTGGGGAAATTTTGCTTGTTAAGGGCACCCAGAGAAGGTGTTTAGCGACCCCAGTAATTCCGGGTGGACGGTTGAGCCGGTGTGTTTGTTAGTTTTCAGAGGAACCCCCTAGCTATTTGAACCCGCCCTGGCTGCTGCCAACACCATCTGGCGGAAGGGTTACATCTCACTTAACCATTAGCAGGCTTAGATATGTTTCTGCTCAGTGCAGTATGAGCAGGTTCATTCCGGTGCTTAACACCTAATCAACACTTAATCAGCTGCTGAGAAACTAAGAAGAATGTTGTCTTGGTCTGTTATAGTCCAAACTCTTTCCCACACTTCAGCCCACTGACTTCTGCCTGTCTCAACAATTTAAGGACTGCTGGGGATACAAATATGCCCATGAGCACACAGTCAGCTCCCTGACTGAAAGGCCTGTGATTTAACTGTGCGAGTGTGCAGTAAATAGCGAGTGAGTGCATCAAAAGTAAACAGTTGGGTTTATGTAGTTGTTGTATTTATTCTGCTGAGACATTTCAATGCTAGTTTTGGGAGGGTGGGATTTTGTTTTTTTCTGTCATTCACTTAATGGGATCTGTCTGCAGAGTAAGCATCCCTTCAAGCTACATCAATCTGTTTTGTTGCAAGGAGGCTGCCAGGTGAGAGGGTAGATTAACACACCAGCCTTTTTACCTCTGGACATTTGTGTTCAAATCATGGGCTGAAGTGTAAATCCCCCGGCTGATCCTCAGTGCTGCCAACTCTTATGCTTTTATTGTGAGTCTTGTGTTTTTTCCTGAAAACCCCAGCTCCTGGAGTCAGCTGATTAGGTGACAATCTCAGCTTTCATTGAAAAGAAAAAGTGAGTTTCAAGATGAACTAGTTTCATGGTGGAACACAAAGGTTCAGAAACTAGAAGACAAAAAGAACACAGCATTCACTCTTTTTAAAAAAAACTTACAACTTTTAAAAATAACAGGAGTACTTGTGGCACCTTAGAGACTAACAAATTTATTAGAGCATAAGCTTTCGTGGGCTACAACCCACTTCTTCGGATGCATATACAGATATGTGTGTATATATATCTCCTCAATATATGTTTCACTCTATATGCATCCGAAGAAGTGGGTTGTAGCCCACGAAAGCTTATGCTCTAATAAATTTGTTAGTCTCTAAGGTGCCACAAGTACTCCTGTTATTTTTGCGGATACAGACTAACACGGCTGCTACTCTGAAACCTACAACTTTTAAGCCCACCTTATGATTTTTGGGGCCTGATTTATGGTGTACATTTAAAAAAAAAAAAAACTCCACCAAAACAAAACACTGCACACACAATTCTCCCCCTGAGGAGATGATGAGAGACAGAATGAACGACATGTGACAGATGTTAGTCACACTGCTTAATGCCCTACTAGAAGGGGCTCAGATACTATGGTGAAGAACTCATGGAGAACAGAATAGATGTTTGAACTCTTGGGGTTGATGATACTGGATTCCTCAAAGACACTAAGCTTGTTATGGCCTTCTCCTTAAAGCAAACATATCTGGTTATTGAAGTAAACCTTCAAAGGAACGCTTTCACTGAGCTGGAGCCTGATACATTTATGAGCAGGATTATATGACAGAGTTGCCTGTGATACCAGGAGACTGGACTCGATGACCCAGGAGGTCCCCGCCAGTCCTATGCTCCTAAGAGGGATTTCCCTGGATGTTGTGTATTTCTTTGATTTAAAACCAGGTTCGTTTTTATCTATATACTTCTATGGCCTCCCATCACTGTTGTCTTTGAGCACCCCACAAACATTAATTAATTTACTCTCCCAGTACCCCGTATTATTAACCCCATTTTACAGATGGGGAACTGAGGCGCAGAGAGATTAAATGACTTGTGTATGCTCACACAGGAAGTCAGTGGCAGAGCTAGGAACTGAGTCCACATACATTAAGTCTCATCGCAGTATCTTAATCGCAAGCCCATTCTGCCCTCTCCTTGCGGCTTTAAATCAAAGGCACCTTCAGAACCAGGGTGATTTCTATTACATTGATTTGTTTCCTTCAGCCACTCCGGTGACTAATAGTCTGATCCATATCCCACCCAAGTCAATAAAAATACACAGAGATGGAGCAGGTCCCAAGCTGGCCCATGGATCAATACTGGCTGCTCACTAAGAAATTGCCTTTATGTTTTGGAATGGTGCAGCCAGAGAATGAAGGGGAGCAGCTCAGGAATTGGAGAGCTCATGCAATAACCTTCTCATCCCCTGCCCTTCCAATCCTTCCCAGTGAAAAGAACTTTGTATTCCAGATGTGTAACAAATTTTTCACCTAGGGTGAGTTGCTCCGTGCTCTAGCCAAGGGATCGGGTCACCATATTTTCCCAAAGGGAAAACGGGAAACGCCCTGGCCAGCCCAAGCCCTCCCTGCCTCCCACCGGTATGGGGCTGGGCTGAGGTCCCCAGCCCCCCCACTATCCCGCCCCGGGCAGGGCCGGCCCAAGCTCTCCCTGCCTCCTGCCCATGGGGGGCCAGCCTGAGGTCCCCCTCCTCACTGGTGCCTGGGGCCAGCCCAAGCCCCTCCTCCCCCCCGCTGCTTCCCCCCGCAACCTCTCTCACCCCCACACGCAGGGCTGGTCCAAGCCCGCATGCTGCGGGCTGGTCCTCCGAGCCCCCACACTGCCCACCCATGCATGGGACTGGTCCTCTGAATAGAACGTCACCAAAATAATTCCTAGAGCAGATCTTTTAGAAAAACGTCCAATCTTGATTTAAAAATTGTCAGTGATGGAGAATCCACCACAACCCTCGGTAAATGGTTCCAATGGTTAATTACCTTCGCTGTTAAAAATTCCACTGCTTCCCAGGATACAGTCCCCCATCTTGTAAGTATTCTACATTCTTTGTTCCCAGATCTATACGTTTACATTTAGCTGTATTAAAACACTTAGTGTTTGCTTACACTCCCCTTACCGAATGGTCCACATCACTCTGTATCAGTGACCTGTCCTCTTCATTATTTACCACTCCCCCTGTCTTTGTGTCATCTGCAAACTTTAATAGTGATGATTTTATATTTTCTTTCAGGTCATTGATAAAAATGTTAAATAGCGTATAGCCAAGAACTGGAAACAAACTTGCTTGATGATGATTCCCTGTTTACAGTTAAATTTTGAGACCTATCAGTTATCCAGTTTTTAATCCATTTAATGTGTACCATGTTAATTTTCTATTCTAGTTTTTAATCAGAATGTCATGCAGTACCAAGTCAAATACCTTACTGAAGTTTAAGTATATTACATCAACACTATTATCATTATCAAGCAAACTTGTAATTTCATTAAAAAAATATATCAATTTATTTTGATGGGATCTATTTTCCATAAACCCATGTTGATTGGCATTAATTATATTACTCTCCTTTAATTCTTTATTTATCGAGTCCCATATCAGCCACTCCCATTATCTTGCTTGGGATCGATAATTACCCAGGTCACCTGTTTACCCTTATTAAATATTGTCTCAACATTAGCTTTCTTCCAGTCTTCAGGAGCTTCCCCAGTATTCCAAGACTTATTGAAAATCAACATTAATGGTCCAGCGAGCTACTCGGCCAGTTCTTCAAAAACTCTTGGATGCAATTATCTGGACCAGCTGATTTTAAAATGTCTAATTTTAGTAACTGCTATTTAACATCCTACCAAAATAGTAGTGGAATGGAAAGAGTGTTATCATCATCATCATCATCATCATATAACGACATCATCTTTTTTTTCCAAATATGGAGCAGAAATATTTACTGAACACTTCTGCCTTTCCTGCATTATTATCAATAATGCTAACATTTCCATCTAGTAATGAACCAATACTATTGTTAGGATTCTTATTGTTCCTAATATACTTTTTAAAAACTCCTTATTGTCCTTAATTCTGCTGGCCATAGATTTCTCCTTGTGTTCCTTTGCTTCTCTTCCTTGATTGTTAGGACTGTGGCTTTTGGGGACAGCTAATAAAGTATTCCTAAGCAATTCCCAATTATCATTCACATTTTTCTGATTAAATTTTTCCTCCTAGCTGATTTGGCTCATAATTGTTTTCAGCTAATTAGGTGCCTAAATAAGAATCAAGGTGTCAAACTTTTACATCAAAGATTGAAAATGTTGATCTATGTGTCTTGTCCAAATTCACATAGCAATAAGTGGCTACAACTCAAATCAATTTCCCCATCTATCAATTGGCCATAAAACCACTTAGCTACCATTATAAAGTGCTCTGAGAGCTATAGACAATAGGTGCTGAATGGTATTAGAACAGGATGACTGAACTTCAAGCAAGAGAATGCAGTTTGATTTACAGCAACTCTTAATGTTTAGTCAGATGTAGTTTACTTACACTCACTTTGTGAAGTTGCTTTAGCATTTTTAACCAGATTAAAAATATTTCAGGAAGCAAAGCTTAGTAAAAATGATAGACTGTGTGGCAACTTGCCTGGGAAAAAAACATACCAAATTATGTATCTATAATTGAGCTGGTTAAAAATAGTTTTCCACTGGAAAATGCTGATTGGACAAAATCAAAATGCTTCACAGGAAAACATCAACTTAATGGAAATTTTTCATGAAAAATTTAACGAAGTGTTTCATTTCATTAAGGATTAAGTGTTTGAGTTTGACTATGTTATATTAGTCTAAACGAAGCTCTTTGACCTTGTCAACACTATATTTTTCTGAGTTTTTCATTTCACAGGAAATGCTGACATTTTGTTCTGATTTGGAATGAAAGTAGAATGGAAGTTCCAACTTTGGTCCAGCGCTAGTCCACCAGTTTAACACAAAAGGAAGGACAGCAGGTGGCTACTCAGAGAAAACCTTTGGAAATGAAATTTCTGATAGCCCTTCAAATGCTCCTCTCTTCTGGAGAGTTATCTGCTAGGCTTTATCTCAACAGGAATCTTGGGCCAGATCGTCAGCTGGTGCAAATCAATGTAACTCCATTGACTGCAATGGAGTTACACTGACTTACGCCAGCTGCAGATCTGTCACATTCACTTCAGTTTACACCAACTGAGGATCTGACCCTTTGCCTTTTCAGTTTCATAGTAGCAGCCATGCAGCATGTGGAAATATGCCTATATAGAGTTTGCTCCTGCAGCACTGAGGTCAATGGGAGTTTTGCCATTGACTTTAATGGGCATGAGATCAAGTCCACACATACCTAACAGATTCAAAGGCTGGGTGTTAAACCAAGTAAACGATGGGAAAGAAAGAAGAAGAAAGTCATTAAGAGTGCTACGGGTGCTGACAGAACAGGCAATATGCCAGCCAGGTCAGAGAAAGGCCAGGGGAAAGAATGTACCATTTGTTCTACCATAGTCTTAAACCCAGTCCCCGCAGCCAGGATTCATATATTATGTTACAACAAAGCGGCACTCACTGGGGTCCAGCCTGCCAGTTTGCTTGATCAATGTTGGTGAGCTTAAAGGGGAGGCAAAATGGAACGGCTTCTGTGAAAGATGTCTCTGGGCAAGTGCATCAGGGAGAGGGGCTGGGCCCATGAAAGCGCTCCTCTTATTCATAGATTCATAGATTCTAGGACTGGAAGGGACCTCGAGAGGTCATCGAGTCCAGTCCCCTGCCCGCATGGCAGGACCAAATACTGTCTAGACCATCCCTGATAGACATTTATCTAACCTACTCTTAAATATCTCCAGAGATGGAGATTCCACAACCTCCCTAGGCAATTTATTCCAGTGTTTAACCACCCTGACAGTTAGGAACTTTTTCCTAATGTCCAACCTAGACCTCCCTTGCTGCAGTTTAAGCCCATTGCTTCTTGTTCTATCCTCAGAGGCTAAGGTGAACAAGTTTTCTCCCTCCTCCTTATGACACCCTTTTAGATACCTGAAAACTGCTATCATGTCCCCTCTCAGTCTTCTCTTTTCCAAACTAAACAAACCCAATTCTTTCAGCCTTCCTTCATAGGTCATGTTCTCAAGACCTTTAATCATTCTTGTTGCTCTTCTCTGGACCCTTTCCAATTTCTCCACATCTTTCTTGAAATGCGGTGCCCAGAACTGGACACAATACTCCAGCTGAGGCCTAACCAGAGCAGAGTAGAGCGGAAGAATGACTTCTCGTGTCTTGCTCACAACACACCTGTTAATACATCCCAGAATCATGTTTGCTTTTTTTGCAACAGCATCACACTGTTGACTCATATTTAGCTTGTGGTCCACTATAACCCCTAGATCCCTTTCTGCCGTACTCCTTCCTAGACAGTCTCTTCCCATTCTGTATGTGTGAAACTGATTTTTTCTTCCTAAGTGGAGCACTTTGCATTTGTCTTTGTTAAACTTCATCCTGTTTAACTCAGACCATTTCTCCAATTTGTCCAGATCATTTTGAATTATGACCCTGTCCTCCAAAGCAGTTGCAATCCCTCCCAGTTTGGTATCATCCGCAAACTTAATAAGCGTACTTTCTATGACAATATCTAAGTCGTTAATGAAGATATTGAACAGAGCCGGTCCCAAAACAGACCCCTGCGGAACCCCACTCATTATGCCTTTCCAGCAGAATTGGGAACCATTAATAACAACTCTCTGAGTACGGTTATCCAGCCAGTTATGCACCCACCTTATAGTAGCCCCATCTAAATTGTATTTGCCTAGTTTGTCGATAAGAATATCATGCGAGACCGTATCAAATGCCTTACTAAAGTCTAGGGATACCACATCCACAGCTTCTCCCTTATCCACAAGACTCGTTATCCTATCGAAGAAAGCTATCAGATTGGTTTGACATGATTTGTTCTTTACAAATCCATGCTGGCTGTTCCCTATCACCTTACCACCTTCCAAGTGTTTGCAGATGATTTCCTTAATTACTTGCTCCATTATCTTCCCTGGCACAGAAGTTAAACTAACTGGTCTGTAGTTTCCTGGGTTGTTTTTATTTCCCTTTTTATAGATGGGCACTATATTTGCCCTTTTCCAGTCTTCTGGAATCTCTCCCGTCTCCCATGATTTTCCAAAGATAATAGCTAGAGGCTCAGATACCTCCTCTATTAGCTCCTTGAGTATTCTAGGATGCATTTCATCAGGCCCTGGTGACTTGCAGGCATCTAACTTTTCTAAGTGATTTTTAACTTGTTCTTTTTTTATTTTATCTGCTAAACCTACCCCCTTCCCATTAGCATTCACTATGTTAGGCATTCCTTCAGACTTCTCGGTGAAGACCGAAACAAAGAAGTCATTAAGCATCTCTGCCATTTCCAAGTTTCCTGTTACTGTTTCTCCCTCTTCACTAAGCAGTGGGCCTACCCTGTCTTTGGTCTTCCTCTTGCTTCTAATGTATTGATAAAAAGTCTTCTTGTTCCCCTTTATTCCCGTAGCTAGTTTGAGCTCATTTTGTGCCTTTGCCTTTCTAATCTTGCCCCTGCATTCCTGTGTTGTTTGCCTATATTCATCCTTTGTAATCTGTCCTAGTTTCCATTTTTTATATGACTCCTTTTTATTTTTTAGATCATGCAAGATCTTGTGGTTAAGCCAAGGTGGTCTTTTGCCACATTTTCTATCTTTCCTAACCAGCGGAATAGCTTGCTTTTGGGCCCTTAATAGTGTCCCTTTGAAAAACTGCCAACTCTCCTCAGTTGTTTTTCCCCTCAGTCTTGATTCCCATGGGACCTTACCTATCAGCTCTCTGAGCTTACCAAAATCCGCCTTCCTGAAATCCATTGTCTCTATTTTGCTGTTCTCCCTTCTACCCTTCCTTAGAATTGCAAACTCTATGATTTCATGATCACTTTCACCCAAGCTGCCTTCTACTTTCAAATTCTCAACGAGTTCCTCCCTATTTGTTAAAATCAAGTCTAGAACAGCTTCCCCCCAGTAACTTTTTCAACCTTCTGAAATAAAAAGTTGTCTGCAATGCAGTCCAAGAATTTGTTGGATAGTCTGTGCCCCGCTGTGTTATTTTCCCAACATATATCCGGATAGTTGAAGTCCCCCATCACCACCAAATCTTGGGCTTTGGATGATTTTGTTAGTTGTTTAAAAAAAGCCTCATCCACCTCTTCCACCTGGTTAGGTGGCCTGTAGTAGACTCCTAGCATGACATCACCCTTGTTTTTTACCCCTTTTAGCCTAACCCAGAGACTCTCAACACTTCCATCTCCTATGTCCATCTCTACCTCAGTCCAAGTGTGTACATTTTTAATATATAAGGCAACACCTCCTCCCTTTTTCCCCTGTCTATCCTTCCTGAGCAAGCTGTATCCATCCACACCAACATTCCAATCATGTGTATTATCCCACCAAGTTTCAGTGATGCCAACAATGTCATAGTTGTATTTATTTATTAGCACTTCCAGTTCTTCCTGCTTATTACCCATACTTCTCGCATTTGTATATAGGCATCTAAGATACTGGTTTGATCTTTCCTCCCAGTTTTATCCTGACCCTCCTTTCTCTCTGCCAATATAGCCCACACTCCCTCTCGTTTCCGACCCATCTCCCAGGTCTCCATGTTCCCCACTTACCTGCGGGCTTTGCTCACCTGTCCCCGTCGAACCTAGTTTAAAGCCCTCCTCACTAGGTTAGCCAGTCTGTGTCCAAATAGGGTCTTTCCCCTCCTCGAAAGGTGAACGCCATCTCTGCCTAGCAGTCCTTCCTCAAATAGCATCCCATGGTCTAGGAAGCCAAAGCCCTCCTGGCGACACCATCTTCGCAGCCAGGCATTCACCTCCATGATGCATCTGTCTCTGCCCGGGCCCCTACCTTTGACAGGAAGAATCGAAGAGAATACCACCTGCGCTCCAAACTCCTTCACCCGTACTCCCAGAGCCCTGTAGTCACTCTTGATCCGCTCAGTGTCACACCGCGCAGTATCATTTGTGCCCACATGGATGAGTAGTATGGGGTAGTAGTCAGAGGGCTGGATAATCCTCGACAATGCCTCCGTAACGTCTCGGATACGGGCTCCTGGCAGGCAGCATACCTCCCGAGATGAAATGTCAGGGCGACAGATGGGCGCCTCCGTCCCCCTCAGCAGAGAGTCTCCGACCACCACTACCCTACGTTTCCTATTCGCAGTGGTGGCAGCAGACCTCCCAGCCTTAGGGGTACGAGGCTTCTCCTCCTTTACTGTAGGGGGTGGTGCCTTCTTTCCTGTATCAAGAAGAGCATAACGGTTACCTATTACCACAGCGGGAGGGTTCGGAGCAGGGGTGGAGCACTGCCTGCTGCCAGAAGTAACCAGCTGCCAGTGTCCACCCTGAGCCATCTCCTCCTCCACCAGTGGTGTATCAGCAGTCCTGTGTACTGGGACAGCTACCTCAGCTGTCTCCACATGGACACTGTCCAGGAATTGCTCGTGGATTCGGATGCTTCTCAACCTAGCCACCTCCTCCTGTAGCTCTCCCACCTGCTGCCTGAGAGATTCCACCAGCAGGCACCTTTCACATTGGATGGTCCCCCCAGCCTGGATATCAGTAAGTGGAAATTGCAAGTTACAGTCTCTGCAAAACCACACCAGGATCTGGGTAGAAGCATCCATGCTCAGGCGCTCTGTCTGGCTACAGGCGCAGGTGGAGGAGACAGAAGCAGTGCTGGCACAGGTGTTGCGGGTCTTCCTAACCATCGTAAGCCTCCCTCTGTCAAACTCCCGTCTGCAGCCCCCTGTCTGCTGAAAGGGTTGTTTAAGCAAGAAGTTTTAGGTTTTAAGGGGAATAAAGGGAAAACAGATAGAACCGGCAAGGGACCCTCGCCCCTTCCCACTCCCCTTCAGAACTCCCTTGCGAAACTCCCTGTTAGCAGCCCCTGTTCGCAAAAGCTGCTAACAGGGAGTTATCATCTCTTGTCATCTGGGATATTCTGGTGTTATCGTCACTTTTTGAAAGTTTGAATTGAGGGCTTCGGAGGGTTGCTGGGCCCCAGGAATCTGAAATCATCTCTCCACAGAACAGGTAATGCACAGGCAGAGTAGGTGTTACAAAGCAGAAGACAGACACAGTCACAATATCAACAACGCACATACATGGGGAGTGGAGACTAGTACCCTGCTGTTAAGACCCCATGTCATTCACCCCTGGAGCTAAAAAACAAAAAAACACCTTAGTATTTCCACTAGTGAGTCCCATATGCATTCTGCACGCCCATTCACTTGTCTGGTACAGTGGAAGAGGAGGGGGTGCTCCAAACACAGGCTTAATTCTGCTTCCTTTGCCATTCAGCCTGCACATGGGACAGATTTACAAAAGAGCTCAGCTCCCGTTTCACCACCTAAATGAAAGGGCTGTAGATTTTCAGAAGCGCTCAGCACCCTGCAGCACCCATGTTTCTCAGCGAGAGGGGCTGGGTGCTGAAAGTCTGACTCTAAGACCTTGATCCTATGAGGTACAGAGCAACTTCCTTTGACATCTGTGAGAGTGGGATGCAGCTGCTTTGTAAAGTGCTCTTTGGCCCTCTGGGGTTCAGGCAACCATACAAAGGGTGGTGATTCTTAAAGACAGTGGTTCTCAACCCTTTTTTACCTAGGGACCCCTCAACTTAAATAGACAAACCTACTGACCCCCAACCACAGGCAACACAATGGGAGGAGGGGAAGAAACGGGGTCATGAACCCCCCCCACTGATTTCTGCCTTCCATTTGGCCCTGCTCCCTGATGTGCGGCTGCAGCAGGGCAGAGCAGTGGTCTGTCTCCTTGGCTAGCTGCTGGCCTGTTTTTGGAGTCAATGGCTGTCAGGCAGCCCCTTCTAATGGTAGGGGGAAATCTCTCTTCCGCAGTAACGCTGCAATTTTTGCTTGTGCCGCCCTCCCTTCAACTGATAGACTGGGTGGCCCACTGAGGTGAGTCTGGGGGTGGAGGTGGTGCTCCCTCCCTCCCTGAGCCCTGCTATGCAGGGCTGAAGCCAAAGTCCAAGCCCCACCACCGAGGGCTGAAACCTGCTTGCAGCCCCCTCAGCAGGCCGTGGACCCCCAGCTGAGAACCCAGTGCTAAAGATATGTTCAGAGGGCAACGTTTGAGTCAGGATCTGGATTCAGAACACCCCAAAATTCAAGGGTGCTTGGATGTAGGGTTTTTTGAAATGCTGACATTTGGAAATTTCCTTTTGCCTGGAATTGGCAGACAAAGTCAAAATTTTGAAATTTACTGCAAAAAGGATAATTTCCAAGTTTTGGAAACATCAAAACAACCTTACTGAAACATTTGTAATATAATATCAACATTGAAATGATAAAACTGAAATGAAAATGTTGCACCCTTACCAAAAGAACTTTCAGATAGAGAGAGTAGGAAGAACTTCCCTTCAGCAGTGAATGGACGTCCTGTTTTGGCACATCTAAGGCATCCCAAGCGAAGACATTTTCAGCCATATTTAGCTTTGTTATTTTACAGAACCCCTATATTATGCGTCTCATCAAATTTAGCTTTTGTTTAGTTCCTGTTGTGACAATATGTCTCCCTTGTCTCCTGGCTAGACTCGATGTGAGACAGACTTGTGACAAAGGAAGTGGTTTCCCCAGCAGTGGGAAATCTATTTTTACAGTGCAAAACAACTCAAACAAGATAAATGTCCTTCAGGTCCCATAGTGGTCACAAACCCTTGGAAGGATTCAACACAACTTGCCCAAAGTTAAAAAATGATAGTGTGTGACTTTTTTATTTGTATTTTTTGACTCACTCCATGAGCTTTTATTGGTGATTTCTGCCAGTATGTGGTTTTCTGCCAAACTCTCTGGTTATATTGCTCCAGTGTGGACAAGCAAAGAAGACCTATTTAAAGTTTCTTGGAAGCAAATAGATAGAAAAACAACTTACAATTATTTGTTGTTTTTTTATTAAGGGGCTTCTCTGGAGTACTTTGGAATTCATTCTGTCTGCCGTTTACAAAAGTCACCCAAGTGTATTACCCAGTATTAATAGGCATTCCTGAATCAACATATTACAATCATAGCCATATGATTCAGGTGGCATGAGACTGCCAATATTTGTATTTTGTATTAAATTTAACAGGCCAAAATAATGACTTTAGCTTCTTGCCTTCCTCAATAATATCTGTTTGTTCAGTGCACTGTTCTAATTTGTCTAAAGAAATTAAACACAAAAATTACATTAAACATTAAGGGCCCAATTCAGTAGGGTACTTAAATACAAGTCTAAGCTTACGCTTGGCTTCAATGTGCTTAAGGGCCTTACTGAATCAGGAACTAACATTGCTACATTAAGGCCAAAACCTGAAAACCCTGCTCATGCAGGTAATCCTTACTCATGCATGAGGTCCCATTGATATCTATTAGATTGTTCACACTAGTAAGGAATACTTGGGTCGCATCAGGCCCTTTAACACTCAAAAATCCAGAAATGAAACCATTACTATTGAATGAACAGCCCTTACTCTGCCCCTTAGGACATCATGAGTCAGATCCTCATCTGGTGTAAATTGGCATTGTCCATTGGTTTCAATGGAATTATGCCCATTTATACCTGCTGACAATCTGGGCCGTGCACTGCTATCTATTCTTTTCTATATTGATCATCGGCTGTTTCTGAAATAATACATGTTTTTTTCTACAAACTTAGATACTATTTATAGCTAAAATAAGCCCTGGCTATTAAAAGACCTCATCTTCTGCCTAAGATTAGATACCAGTCACACTGAAAACATTCCACATTTAGATCTCCCCTTCCTCAGAACACAGACTAAGGGTATCTACCTCACCACCGCCAACCGAGAGCATCCTCAGAAGCTCTTGATTCAGAAATTACTGGGTGAGGTTCTCTGGCCTGTGTTATGCAGGAAGCCAGACTAAATGACCATCATGGTCCCCTTTTGGCCTTCAAATTGTTCCTCCCCAGCAGAGGCCATTGACTGTGGTAGAATGTGTACAGGAAATTAGCTCTTGCATGAAGAGCCGCTGGCTCTAGCAGAACCCGGGCAAGACCCAGGTGATGCTGGCTAGAAAAGGAAACACTTCGAAAAGCTGGCTAAGACATTGTCTCCACCTTCCATTTAAGATATATAGCCCACATTCATCAAAGTGGTTGGAAGTCTTGGGGTCCTGTTTGACCCCACACTAAGCTTGGATGAACAAGTAACATCAGTTTCCAAAAATGCCTTCTTTCACCTCCAACTTGCTGGGAAACTGTCCCTTCTGCGTGGACAAGGACCTGGCCACACTGATCCATGCATTTGCCACCTCCAGGCTGGATTACCATTATTCACTATATCTGAAGCTGCATGTGAAGACGATGCACAGGCTGTCGCTGCGACAGAATGCTGTTGTCCCCTATCTCTGTGACTTAGACCATCATAAGCATATCAGGCCCATGTTCAAGTCCCTCCACCGGCTCCCAGTCAGTTTCCAATACCAACTTATGGCCTTGGCCCTAATTCTCAAAGCAAGTGATGGATCCCATCAAAGACCAAATTTCAATCTATGACTCATCATAACAGCTGCACTCCTCTGTGACAATGCAGATCACAAACAGCAGGACTGAAGCATGTGAGATCTGGGGATAAAGCATTCTCTGTTGAGGAGATTTGGCTATGGAACAAACTTCCAGAGGTAATCAGGTGAATGCAGAGTCTGACCATCTTTAGAAAATGTTGCAATACCTTCCTCTTTGAGACAGCCTGTCTGCCATGAGTGACACTCACAATTCCAGCACTGCTTTTATTCTCTAATCCCTCCCAAACCCAACCGACCTCCCAAAAAACCTCCCCCAACCAGGACTCTGATCCCATAAAAGGTGAAGAGCCAGAGACTCAATGAAGCCCACTAGGGATTTTGCTATTGTTATGGAGTTTACCTGAAAGGTGCTCAGATACTTATGGTAATGGGTGGCAGTGTGAAAATCTTAGATGGATATATGGATAAACAGGTGAAATCTATGAAAACTTCCAGAAGACCCTGGAAGAGAAAACAGTCTCCCTGAAAGAGCCAGGGGCTGGTGAACTAGAAGAATATTGCCACGAACTGCTGATGGAAAGCACTGAATTCCACTGCCCCATTGTGGTTCCCCAGGGAATTATGGAAGAAGCTAGGTGACTAGAGTGCCACTGCTGCCTTCAGCACTAGAGATCACACAGTGCTAGTTGCCCACACTCACCATCTCATGGGAGTGCATGGGACAGTCCTATGCTGGAACCTCATACCTATCAGACAGAGCCCAAGGGGCACAAGGACACCCCCTGCTTGTCAGACATATCCCTTCCATAAGGAGTCCCACAAGGTTCAATTCTCTCTCCCTTTCTCTTCTAATCTACCCACGACCATTCAGAGAGATCACAAAACACCACTGCCTCAGGTGGCAGGTAACAATTGTGCGTCTCCTTGGACGGCAACTCAGCCTCCATCCTCACCAAGATGTCGCACTGCTTAGAAGAAATTAGCGAGAAGAACATTAAACTTGAGCTCATCCCAGGAAAGCTACAAGTGATGGTGATAGTCATCACTATTATAACAAGAATGGGATTTCCCTCCTCCCAGATATCATTCATCTTTCTAGAATGACCTGAAAAATCAGGTAGTTTAAATGGAAGGTTTAAAAATATAGTTCACACCCAGAGTTCCCAGAAGGGCAGCTTCACGCAATGCAGGGCTAAGAAATGAGCCAAATGATAGCACTCCTCCCAACAGCAAGTATGTTAGCTATACAAGTAAATAACAAGTGTCAACAGCTATACCAGAACACGATTCAAATATATGTGGGAAACACCTCTCAAGGGAAAGACAGCAACAAGAAATAAACAAGTAAGAAAATTCCCAAATTATAGCTCTAGTGTATCTTTGTCATTAGTCTTCACACCAGGGCTGTACTGCTATAATTATTACTGTTGCATTCACATAGCTTGTGTAGTCAGTATTAAAGAAAGAACGGAAGAATGAAAGGAAGAAAGAAAGAGAGACAATTTCTGTCACTGTTGACCAATGATACTTGGCAGTGCTTTGGAACCAAGCTGTACCTTGTCAATAGCATATACACAATATCCTTTGAAAAAGCAAAAGTGTACATGCTGTTCCTTGGCAAATGAAAATAAGTCACAATAAACAGACAAACAGATTTTGTAGCATGTTTTTGAATGGCCAAGAAAATACAGTTTATACTTTTTCAGGTCACCTACAGTTTACTATGCAGGATCGATCATTTTCTAGTATGTAGGCTCTCACAATACACATGAGAAAAGAACCTCTTTGCAAACAGAAAAAACTTGACAGCAAAAAGGGGGTGAAAAAGCTTCTTGTTTCCTTTCTGCATTGCAAAAAAAACCAACCCAACAACCCAAACTTTTCTGCAGCAGTTGGTCAGGAGAGATTTCTCAGGATTAAAAAGGAAACAAAATCCATTTGTTGGATCCCAGTCTTTCAGCAAGTTACGGCCAGATAGAGAGCATTTTAGAACCCAGGTGTGGGTCTTCAAACATCCAATGTTTGACTAAAGATCAATGTCATTTTATAGAATCTCGTTAGCATGAGAAAAACTCCCTGTCAAAATTCACCTATTTCTGGCACTGGTTAGGCAAGAGGGTAGCTGAGACTTCTGCTTTCCTGCTAAACTTTCTTCATTTTATGGTTACCTTAGACTCCCCATCCATCCTGATCTGGTTTGTCTGGTTTGTCCATCTCTTGCATTCTCTCTCTCATGTAGATGGTGAACTGTCCATGGCATGGAATGTCTTCTCTGTTATATGCCTGTTCAGCACCTACTACAATGATCCTTCTCTGGGGTTCCTATGTGTGCTGCAGTGACATAAATACATTAAATAATAATAGAAATTAGCAGTGGAAAGGACCTACTTATTTTCAACTCTGCTCAGACGCACATTTTATACCACAGAGCACCAGGATGACAGGTGCTAAGACACTGCATAAGAATTCAAGGCTCTTATCCTGAGTCACCCTAATGTCAGGTGTTAAAATTGTGCATAACAATGCAGAGATATTTATGATGACTCATGCTGGGGTGGAGAGGCAGGGTTTTCTGTGCTTCAACACAGAGCATAAGGCGGTATCTACACAAGGGGCCTTTAGCAAAAACTTCCCACCAGTGAGCCCTAGCCTAGACATGGCTGCATTTAAATGTCATGGTGATTAAAATGCCAGAGCCGACCCTGCCTACACTGGAGTTATCAACAATGCAAGTGGACTGCTGGTAGCCATAGTGGGAGTTTTTTTGCTAATATTCTCTAGTGCAGACATAGTCTATGAAGGGCTGGGGTGCCTTTCTGGGGCAGAAGGACTTGGGACAGGGACACTGGGTTCTGCAGTGTTGCTAGTTCTTGTGATAGTTGGTGTTTTGCATAAAGCCCCAGCACATGGAGTCATGTGATTAAAAATAAGCTTGTCTGTCATTTGAAAAATAAAAGTTTCTAGTGCTCCTGGCTTCAGAGAAAATCTTGTAAATGTAAATCCTAAAGGTCCAAAAACCAGACGGGGAAATGAAAAGAACTCAAAATGTATTAGTTTTTTAAAATCTCATGATTTTGGGGGGCTCACTCTTAACTTCTGAATGTTTTTGATCAGCAGTACTGTGTAGTGTCTGCCTATGTTTAATTTAGGGATGGAGCTGAGGTTCTATGCACCTCCTGGGAACTGCTGAGTATGATCAGTTCCCAGAAGCTTGTTCTTTTTAACAGGCAGACATATACTGACTTCATTATTGTTAGTATTGATTATTTGTTCTTTGCCAACAGTGGGTTGAATCCAAAACCCACTGAAGTCAATCAGAAGGTTCCCATTGACTTCAGTATGCTTTGGTCAGGATCTGTGAGCTTGGCACAGAATAGAGAGGAAGAAATGAACCTTGCTTCATGAATTTAACAGTTTTTGGGCCCAGTCCTCTCTCTGGTAGATCTTTTGAAACAAAACCTTCACTGCCCTTTTGTGTATTCTCTCCCAGGTAATATTTAATCTAAAGGAAGTATATCACCTTCATCACATCATTAAAGCTCTCTGAACCTCTCTTAGGTTTGCACTGTCATTCAGTCTTTTCTACTGGCTGGCTATATATCAGATCTAATCCAAAGGAATGTCTTGTTCAACTTCCTCCGCTCTATTTTGTACAAGAGAGATCATTCCTACATTGCTTTAAGCGGAAAGCTGGCAGTAAAGAGTGGTATATTATTGATCAGTCTGAAAAGCTATGGAGAGCTAGATAAAGGAGAGAGACAATTTGCAATTACGTTGGCCTGTCGCATTGTTTTGTTTAGGAAGGAAATGGCTGGGAAGCTGTTTATTGGCCATTCCATAGGCCAGCTCTTTGATTTCAGTGTAGCCGCACAATTTACTGCATCAGAGGATCTGGCCCATTTTCTTTATAAGAGATTAAAGGTTCCTTTGGAATTAATAATAATAATTAAAAGTAATATTTTCCTAGCAGATGAATACTGTATTCAAGCAGCAGGAAGTGAGCTGTCCTCTCCCATCCCTTTCTCTCCATACCATGACTATGGCTTTGTCTTTTCAGGGATTAGAACGAATGACAGCCAGGAGTGTGACCCCCTACTGTTAACCGGCAAATCCAGCGTTTACACCAGTGCATCTTACTCCCACTTAAACCCCAAGTAAACAGTCCCTGTGCCAATCATGACTGGATGGAACTGGGACAAATCTCCAGTGGAGTAAGGCCTATTGCATCAATATAACTCCAGCTTCCATGCAAAAAATCCAGTGAAATGTGTCCCTTTGGTCTATTATCTAGTAAAAAGCTACTCCTGGGGAAAAGGGGAATGGCTTGGGACAAAGTTACGTACAGTGGGACAATAAAATAGTGAGCCATGTTCCCCGCTATGACTGACTTCGATAGGGTTTCACCTGAGTAAGTGAGAGCAGTGGTTGGCCCATCTTGTTCACAGTGTGGTGACATTGGCTCTCACTTGGTGCTGTCCTTCCCTCTTGGCTTTCACACTAGGATGCAAGCAATCAACAGCTTGTCCAGTTTCACAACCAAAGTCAATGAATGACCTTTGGCTGCCCCCCTAAGGAAGTCAGTGTGTATCTGTGGTCTGTTCGGTCTGTCTCGTGTCGATCACATCAAACATTTTAACTTGTCCTGCACTGTGCACAAGTGGGTCTTTTCCACAGAGCACCACCAGCTAGAATGCTGCCAACAACTCCCCTTGAGCTCTCGGGGAGCAGCAGCTAGCATGCCTGCCTCACTTTTCCATGGTCCACAAGGGGACACACTCGAGGCCCTTCCAACATACCTTCCTGGGCCCAGAGACGGGCTCATTGCTGAAACTTCAGTGCTCTTGCTGAGTCTGCTGACACCAGCCCCTCCAGGCCATTTATCTGTGTCAGTCCTAAGTAGGCAGAAAGGCCCAGATCCTCAACGGTACTTGGGCATCTAAGTCCCATTGATTTCAATTGGAGTAAGGCACCTAAATGCCATTGAGTACCTGGCCAAAGTCCTAGAAACCTTTGTTTGGCCAGCCCAGTTTATTTCCCACTATATTCTCGATCTAATGCTCCTTCCAGGGGCCTTCATTTTTTTCTTGTTAGCAGTCAAAGCTAAAGCAAGTTGCAGATCGTACTAATTATTCCATTTTAAGACTAACAAACTCACCTTTAAATATATCTGTAACGTCCTCCATATTTATCGGGCTTGAATCACAGCACTTGACGTGAAAGATGCAATCTGAAGTAATTACTTGTTTTGTTGCCAAGATATAAGGTATCAGTAAACTATCTTCATTACAAGGTTAAGAAACTAAATATAACTGTGAGCACAGGTTTTAATTGAATGGACAGTAGTTTCACACAAGGGCAAGAGATGGTTACAGATTGCCTAAAGCATACAATGAGGCCGTATCTAACTTAGAGAAGTTTCATGGATTCTAAGGCTAGAAGGGACCATTGTGATCATTTAGCCTGACCTACTGGATAATACAGGCCAAAGAACTTCCCCAAAATAATTCCTACAGCAGATATTTTAGAAAAACATCCAATCTGGATTTAAACATCGTCAGTGATGGAGAATCCACTACTACCCTGGATAAATTGTTCCAATTGTTAATTACTCACACCATTAAAAATGTACATCTTATTTCCAGACTGGATTTGTCTACCTTCAACTTCCGCCATTGGATTGTGTTACACTTTTCTCTGCTAGACTGAAGAGCCCATTATTAAATATTTGTTCCCCATGTAGGTACTTACAGACAGTAAAAGTCACCCCTTAACCTTCTCTTTCTTCAGCTAAATAGATTTTTCTCCTTGAGTCTACCATTATAAGGCATGTTTTCTAATCTTTTAATCATTCTTGTGGCCCTTCTCTGAACCCTCTCCAATTTATTAACATCCTTCTTGAATTGTGGGCACTAACTTAGAGAAGTTAGTCAAAGTGGACACCAATTATTACACCACTTGTCCAAATTCATTGAAAAACACTTTGCATCCACACACACAAGTACTTCCGGCAGGTGGTTAGGACTCAGATTTAGCTAACGCTGGAGTTCTCCAACTTGTTTACAGTCTGAACTACCTCATAGTGATCTGGACAGAGATTAGCTAATGGACACCTGCCCTTCTCATTCACAGTCACATAACAGCCCTGACGCAACTACAGCTGTTGCTTACAGGGAAAACACATAGTTATTTTAAGAAAGTATTTGTTAGGGGAGATTTTCAAAGGATAGTTAGGCGTTCAATTCCCATTGGATGCCAGTGGAAGTTGGGTACCTAGCTCTCATATGTGTCTCTGAAAATCTTCTCCTTAAAGTATCTTGAACTTCTTATAAGGTGATTTAGCAGCTAGAAACAAGAAGCCAACACCATATAACCTACCACCTCTTTATGGACCCCCAAGTAAGTGCTCCATGGACCACAGTTTGAAAACCACTAAGGCAATAGGAACTATATCTACCTCCATGTTAGTAGAGCACCTAACCCCACAGGGTCCCAATTCCTGGATAAATAGGAATAGATAAATATTAAATAATAAGGCTATTGATAGACAGATATATACATGCATATCATCTATACCTATATTGATGTTACATAGAAAGTTGGCAAGATATTAAGGGTATGTGTGTAGGCACAGATTCACACATACACACCCCCCCTCAACATCTGTGACTACATTTTTCTTCTAATATGGATTTTTCATTCACTTCAAACACAAATTTTGGGCTGGATCTTCTGGAGTACTGAGTGTCCCCAATTCCCAGTGACTTCAGTGGGAGTTGTGAGAACTCAGCACCTTCCAGAGGGGACTCTGCACCTTCCAGGATCTGGTCCACTATTAACAATATTTATTTTTAAGTACAGATACATACTAATCTTTTTTCTGAAGCCTGGTTGAGCACAATCCTCTCAAGTCCTTACAGAAGTAAATAAGTGCATTTCATACTACAGCTACAACACCTGGTCCCAGTTAATCAACAGTTACATGCATTGCTCCATCATCCGTCACTGGATCATCAACCAAGGTGCTGGCTATGATGCTGCTTTGTTCTGCATAGTATGTAATTGGCCAAAATGGAATGCATAAGCACTTTCCCAGAGTGCGTCAAATAGGACAAGCCATAAACTAGATGAGATTTATGAAAACGTGCAGGAATGAATTACAGATTTCAAGCAGACAAACTGACTCCTAGTTCCTGCTTATATAATTGTCACCATCAGGACATAAAGCAGCAGAAAGAGGTTAATAACACTCAGTGTTCATTCTGATTAATTCAAAGCATTGAAAAATCAGGGTTGAGGAATGGGAATGGCGGTGTAAGCTAAATAGTTCACTGTAAAGTACCAGCTGCAGTGTGCTGTGTAATAGGCATATATGAAACATCCTCAAGAGAATGTATGTTCTAAACAGGGCCGGCTTTAGGAAGTGTGGGGCCCGATTCAAACAGTTTTGACAGGGCCCCGACAGGGATGACTAAAAAAAACACATGTAAAAAAAACACGTGGGGCTTGTACTCACCGGGCCGCGCTCCTAGTCTTTGGCGGCGGGTCCTTCACTCGCTCTGGGTCTTCAGCGGCACTGAAGGACCCGCCGCCAAAGTGCCGCCAAAGACCCGGAGCGCCGCCGGGTGAGTAAAAATTAAAAAGGCGCCTCTAGCCAGGGAAGGGATTCTCTGCCACTTGCCCCCCACTCTGGGCGGCCCTGCCACTGGGCGCGGGGCCCTCTTAGGCGCGGGGCCCGATTCGGGGGAATTGGTGGAATTGGCCTAAAGCCGGCCCTGGTTCTAAATATTAGCAGTGACCTACTAAATTGCACTTCTAATCTTCACAATAATTGTCAGTCAGTGTTTCTTCAAAAACACTTAATTTACAGTAAACGGGAACCTGCTTTCACTTTGGTTTTTAAGGAGGAAGTTGCACATTTTGCTCATTTTAAATCAATACCACGCTGCATGTCACTGGCGAGTCTCAGCACTTTTCAATTATTTTCTTTCTTTGTCTTTTGGTTGCAGCCATCAGATAACTCCATGTTTTGAGGTCATCTTGATTAAGCCATTTTGTCTTTATGATAACAAAATTAATCAATAGCTCTATTAGAATAAGATCCTGGGCCAGATCCTAGGGGATGATGTAAATTGGCATAGCCTTTTGACTTCCAGTGGAGCTACCTGGTTACAAAATCTGATCACATTTTTGATAACTATAACTGCATTACAGAAGTCAGAGGGAAGGTCTGCAAAGCAGAGAACATTTGGGGCTTTGAAACCTGGGAAGGGAATGAAAGGCAAATTGAAGTTCTATGATGATAAGCAGCTTAGCTTTGCTAAAATGCTCTAGGAATTATTTTGGGGAAGTCCTATGGCCTGTGTTATACAGGAAGTCAGACCACGGTGGGACCCTTCTGGCCTTGAAATCTATGAAAATTGTCAGTTGTGAAATAACTAACACTGACATTTAAGTTCCCATCAGTAGGTTTCAGACATAACATCTTGGTCTGAATGAAGGCAGTTTACACTTCCCTTAGAAACAAACAAATTTATTTGGGCATAAGCTTTCATGGGCTAGAACCCACTTCATCAGATGCAGGGAGTGGAAAATACAGTACCAGGTATATATACATAGTACATGAAAAGATGGGAGTTGCCTTTGAGTTATTGTTTCAGGTAGGGTTACCATATTTCCACAACCAAAAAAGAGCACACTGTGCTAGCCCCGCCCCCGCCCTGCTCCCATCCACTCCCTCGGGGGGGGGGTTGGGGGGGGGGAGGAGGTCTGGGGTACAGGTCCTGGGTTGGGGATTAGGGTGCAGGAGGAGTGCAGGGTGCAGGCTCTGGGATAGAGTTTGGGTGCTGGGTGCAGGCTCTGGGCTGGGGCAGGGGGTGGGTGTGCAGGAGGGGGTGAGGGGTGCAGGCTCTGGGATGGAGTTTGGGGGTGGGAGGCGGTGCAAAGGGAGGGGGTGCAGGCTTTGGGAGGGAGTTTGAGGGCAGGAGGGGGTGTGTGGGAAGGGGGAGGGGGTTTGGGAGGGAGTCTGGGGATAGGAGGGGATGCAGGGGTGAGGGCTGTGAGTCTGAGGATGAGGGGTTCATGATGCAGGAGGAGGCTCAGGGCTGGGGCAGAGGATTAGGGTGCAGGGGGATGAGGGCTGGGGCTGAGGGGTTTGGGGCGTTGGGGCTCAGGGCTAGGGTGGAAGGGCAGGGGAAGGGCAGCCTGTCTTCCCATTAGTGGATGGGGGACGCTAGGACCCGGCGGCAGCAGACAGCAGTTGCTGCTGGCTCTGGCAGTACAAGCAGGCGGGCGGGGGCATGGGGGGGACGCGTGGGGGGGGTGGCAGGTGGAGGCCGGGGACCCATCCAACACTCCCCCGCTCCCTGACTGCCCACCCCCCCGACTCCCCTTACCATTCTGGCTCCACGTGTTTGCAAAACACGCTGCCCGGTGGGTCGGTTTGTGTGTTACACAGGGCTGCAGACAGAGGGAGGGGGGAGCAGGGGAGGGCTCTGGCTGCTGGAGGCCAATGGGAGTGGGTCAATCGGCCCAGCCGCCCAATCAGCAGCCGCACTCTGCATGGAAGGGAGGGAGGGAGGCGAGGGAGAAAAAAACCCCGGACATTTTAACCTTGTTACCAATTCCTCCCGGACGGCTGTTTAGAGATGCAAAAGCCGGACATGTCCGGGGAAATACGGACGGATGGTAACCCTATTTCAGGCTGATTGAAAGCAGTGCTCTATTGGTTTAAACCAGGTTTACACTGGAAGGTTTATTCATAAACATAAGGGCTACAAATGTAATTTTTTTAATACAAATTTAGATTCAGCATCAAAGGGTGAATTTTGCAGCAAGTTCCACAGCCACAGTATCGCAGAGGACACAGGACCTTGATTATGACATTATTATGGTACTGGGACTAGTAAAAGTACAGTCAGATCCTAATTTCTACAAAGTTCTGGAGACTTCTGATTTGGGGTTCTGATTTACGTCATTTCCATCCAATATGTTCCATTGTTTGAGAAGAAACTGCTGATTGAGACACAGAGGCTAGAGTTTTGGAACCGATTTTATTTATTTATATACATTTCCATAGAAACTAGACTGGTGAGTCCTTTTCTACCAGATGTGAGGTTTCATGGCTAATTAGTTTATAAAAATGACATATTTTCTAACATGACATCTGGGCAGCTAAGATTTAAAATGCTAGCTAAAATGCTGCCTCTAGCTAAAACATGGAAAATATCAATAATAATTCCTAGCTTTTAAAGTCCGCACACCTCAAAAATCTTTACACAGAAGAGGCAAGTATCATTATTCCCAATTTACCTATGGCGAAACTAAGGCATACAGAGGAAGTGCAGATAACACAGCAGATCAGAATCCATGTTTCCTCAGTCCCATCCTTACCCACTAGGCTACACTGCCCCTCTACAGACTACACCCTTCTTATCCAGAAAAGATCAGGACCATGTAATAAAGTTCAGAACTGGACTAGCAGTAGAAGGTGAGGGAACAGGAGGCAAAAATGTCTTAAAGCCAACTTTGCATCCCCATCTCCTGAACTGTGCTGGATGGAGCCCAGGATCTGAGCCCTGGTCCCATTTTTAGACTCAGATTTACAACCCAAACATAGCTCTCCCTTTTGTTACTGACAGTGATTTAAAATGGAAATGCTGAATCATGAAGACACAATTATAAGTAAAACCATCAGCTGCCAAGTGTGAGCTTTCCGCCCTGCTTTTCAGCACATTTATCTGGCCACAGTTTGTTCCTTACCTTCTGAGAAACAGAATCAATCCTGTTTTGTTAACGAAAAGAAAGGTGGGGGAGGTGTTGGGGATTTTGAGTCAAGAAAGGGATGTGGGTGGAACTTTATGCATATTGAAATCTTTAAAACAGTTTATTTCAAATGTTTTCATTTCTGTCTCTGTAAATCTTAATGGTCTGTGCACATTAGCTTATTTTGCTTCCTGGCTCATGTTTGTCTAAGTGGGGAACTATATCCCAGAGATGGCATATACAGTGAAAAGTGCATTTAGGGGGAGGGATAGCTCAGTGGCTTGAGCATTGGCCTGCTAAACCCAGGGTTGTGAGCTCAATCCTTGAGGGGACCACTTAGGGATCTAGGGCAAAATCAGTACTTGGTCCTGCTAGTGAAGGCAGGGGGCTGGATTCAATGACCTTTCAAGGTCCCTTCCAGTTCTAGGAGATGGGATATCTCCATTAATTAATTTAATTAAAAAAAAAGGCCTACAGAAGAAATGCAAATTTTCATTGACTAGGCCTAATTAAACCCATGAGGGTTTGGGACTATGAGTGGCACATTTCCTCTAAAGAATACATGTAATATGCTCACTGGAGATGGACTTACCTCTTTTTCTGTTCTGATGTCAATGGTAATTGGGACAAAATACAACATGGTTTTCCAAAAGGTAGATCATGCCAAACCAACCTGATCTCCTTCTTTGAGAAGGTAACAGACTTTTTAGACAAAGGAAAAGCAGTGGATCTAATTTACCTCGATTTCAGTAAGGCATTTGATATGGTTCCACATGGGGAATTATTAGTTAAATTGGAAAAGATGGGGATCAATATGAAAACTGAAAGGTGGATAAGGAACTGGTTAAAGGGGAGACTACAACGGGTCACACTGAAAGGTGAACTGTCAGGCTGGAGGGAGGTTACTAGTGGAGTTCCTCAGGGATCGGTTTTGGGACCAATCTTATTTAATCTTTTTATTACTGACCTTGGCACAAAAAGTGGAAGTGTGCTAATAAAGTTTGCAGATGACACAAAGCTGGGAGGTATTGCCAATACAGAGAAGGACCGGGATATCATACAGGAAGATCTGGATGACCTTGTAAACTGGAGTAATAGTAATAGGATGAAATTTAATAGTGAAAAGTGCAAGGTCATGCATTTAGGGATTAATAACAAGAATTTTTGTTATAAGCTTCGGACTCATCAGTTGGAAGTAACAGAGGAGGAGAAGGACCTCGGAGTATTGGTTGATCACAGGATGACTATGAGCCACCAATGTGATATGGCCATGAAAAAAGCTAATGCGGTCTTGGGATGCATCAGGCGAGGTATTTCCAGTAGAGATAAGGAGGTGTTAGTACCGTTATACAAGGCACTGGTGAGACCTCATCTGGAATACTGTGTGCAGTTCTGGTCTCCCATGTTTAAGAAGGATGAACTCAAACTGGAACAGGTACAGAGAAGGGCTAATAGGATGATCCGAGGAATGGAAAACCTGTCTTATGAAAGGAGACTCTAAGAGCTTGGCTTGTTTAGCCTAACCAAAAGAAGGCTGAGGGGAGATATGATTGCCCTCTATAAATATATCAGAGGGATAAATACCAGGGAGGGAGAGGAATTATTTAAGCTCAGTACCAATGTGGACACAAGAACAAATGGATATAAACTGGCCATCAGGAAGTTTAGACTTGAAATTAATGAAGGTTTCTAACCATCAGAGGAGTGAAGTTCTGGAACAGCCTTCCAAGGGGAGCAGTGGGGGCAAAAGACATATCTGGCTTCAAGACTAAGGCTACATCTACACTACCTGCCTGAATCGGCGGGTAGAAATCGATCTCTCGGGGATCGAATTATCACGTCTCGTCGGGACGCGACATTCGATCCCCAAATCGACGCTTGTATTCCACCAGGGGAGGTAGGAGTAAGCGCCGTCGATGGGGGAGCCGCGGAGGTCGATTTGCCGCTGTCCTCACAGCAGGGTAAGTCGGCTCCGATACGTCGAATTCAGCTACGCTATTCGTGTAGCTGAATTTGCGTATCTTAAATCGACTTCTCCCCCCCCCTCCCGTAGTGAGGACGTAGCCTAAGCTTGATAAGTTTATGGAGGGGATGGTATGATGGGATAGCCTAATTTTGGCAACTAATTGATCTTTGACTATTAGCGGTAAATATGCCCAATGGCCTGGGATGGGATGTTAGCTGGGGTGGGATCTGAGTTACTACAGAGAATTCTTTCCTGGGTGTCTGGCTGGTGAGTCTTGCCCACGTGCTCAGGATTTAGCTGATCGCCATATTTGGGGTCGGGAAGGAATTTTCCTCCAGGGCAGATTGGCAGAGGCCCTGGGGGGTTTTCGCCTTCCTCTGCAGTGTGGGGCACGGGTCACTTGCTGGAGGATTCTCTGCACCTTGAAGTCTTTAAGCCATGATTTGAGGACTTCAGTGGCTCAGACATAGGTTAGGGGTTTATTACAGGAGTGGGTGGGTGAGATTCTGTGGCCTGCGCTGTGCAGGAGGTCAGACTAGAGGATCATAATGGTCCCTTCTGACCTTCTTAAAGTCTGTGACTCTATGTGAGGCGGGCTCTGGCCATTCACCTGGAATGTACAAAACCGTTCAGGAAGTCCTTGGAGCTGTTCATCGACTTGGTCGAACGCATGAGGCTCTCCAACTGGATCACCTCGTGTATTCATACCTGTTACGACCTGGCGGGAGTCCCCCTGCCGCTGATTGTGAGGGCACACAATCGATGGCCCTTCGATGGCCAAGCCCTATTTGCAGGGCAAACAGACAGCAAATTGCATGGCCTCAAGGACTCCCGCACCACCCTAAAATCCCTGGGCCTCTACGTCCCAGCCCCGGCGTGTAAGCAGTTCAAACTGAAGAAGCCGCAGGGCCAGGGGAAGGTTCCACATGTTGACGAACCTCATCGCAGAAGTCTCTGCATTCCCTCTGACTACAGCCAGGGTCTGCCTGCGCCTGCTGGGCCACATGGCAGCATGCACTTACGTGGTCTGCCATGCCAGGCTCTGGATGCAGCCTCTGCAACAAGGGCTGGGGAGGGTTTATTCCCAGTCCAGAGACCCCCTGGAAAAAATTGTTGCCATTCCCCAGGTGATACTTACCTCGCTGCAATGGTGGACCGACCGCAGGACAGTCCTGGAGGGGGTTCTGTTCAACAACCCCCCTCACTCCATTGAGTTGGTGTCAGATGCCTTGGACCTCGGCTGGGGGGACACATCTCTGCAACCTCCAGACACAAGGGATGTGGTCCCCGGGTAGGCGAAATTGCACATAAAAGTCAAAGACCTCCGAGCAGTCCGACTGGTGTGAGGAGCCTTCCTGCCCCACCTGTTGGGCAAGGTGGTACGAGTCCTGATGGACAACCCAGCCTCGATGTTCTACATCAACAGGCAAGGGGGAGCCTGCTTGCCGGCTCTCTGTCAGGAGGCGCTCCGTCTGTGGGACTTCTGCATCAGCCACAAAATCCACCTGAAACTTGTCACCTTTCTGATGTCAGAAATACGCTGGCAGATCAGCTCAGCAGGGACTTCTCCTCTCACCACGAGTGGCTGCTCCATCCAGAGGTAGCCTGCATGATTTCCCAAAGATGGGGAACTCCCCAAGTGGACCTGTTCACTACCAGACAGAACAGGAAATGCCACCGGTTTTGTTATCGACAAGGTCTGAGCAAGGACTCCCTTTCTGATGCCTTCCTTCTGTCGTGGTCAGGGAGCCTGATGTATGTGTTCCCTCCAATTCCACTCATCGGCAGGGTCCTGGCAAAGATCAAGAGAGATTGAGCGCAGGTCGTCGTGATCGCCCTGGCGTGGCCTCGCCAACATTGGTTAGGCACGCTCATGAGCTTGTCAGCGGCCTGCTGTCACAGGACCATGGCCGGCTCCTACACCCCAACCTCAGGTCCTGCCACTTCTCGACGTGGATGCTGCGTGGCTGAACCCGGAGGAGCGGACCTGTTCAGAAGGAGTCCAACGGGTCCTCCTGGGGAATAGGAAGGCCTCAACTAGACTGACTTACCTGGCCAAGTGGACGAGGTTTTCCCGCTGGGCGTCCGAGTGTGGCATCTTTCCCTCGCGTTCTTCCATACAGGCTGTCCTGGACTACCTGCTCCATTTGAGGAACCAGGGTCTGGCACACTCTTCCATTAGAGTGCATCTAGTGGCCATCTCCGCTTTTCACTCGCTGATCCAAGGACAGACGGTGTTCTCCATGACACGATGGTCAGATTCTTGAGAGGGCTGGAGAGACTCGTCCCACAGTGGGATGTTAACTTGGTCCTCTCTAGGCTCACTGGCTTGCCCTTTGAGCCGCGGGTTCCTGCTTCCATCTGTCATGGAAAATCGCGTTCCTGGTGGCGGTGACGTCGGCAAGACAAATCTCGGAAATTAAAGCCTTGACCTCAGAACTGTTGTATACGGTCTTCTACAAAGATAAGGTTCAGTTGCGGCCCCACCTGGCCTTCCTGCCAAAGGTGCTCTCCACCTTCCATATGAACCAGGACATCTTCCTCCCGGTGTTCCGTCCCAAACCGCACAAGACCAGTGAAGAGAGGCGTCTTCACTCCCTGGCCTTGGCTTTCTACTTAGAACATACAAAGCCTTTCCGAAAATTGATTCAACCCTTCATCGCTACAGCGGATAGGATGAACGGCCACCTGGTGTCCTCGCAGAGGATTTCCAATTGGATCACCTTGTGCATAAGGACCTGTTACGACCTGGTGGGGGTTCTGCCACCGCCGATTGTCAGAGCCCACTCGATGAGAGTGCAGGCATCTTCGGCAGCCTTCCCAGTGCACATCCCTATCTAGGACATCTGTAGAGCAGCAACAGGGTCCTCTGTTCACATGTTTACTGCTCATTATACCATCACTCAGCAGGCCTGAGACGACGCTGGGTTCGGCAGAGCTGTGTTGCAATCTACACTTCCGTGAGCTCCCACCCACCTCCAGGGGTATTGCTTTGGAGTCATCTAATATGGAATGGACATGAGCAAGCACTCGAAGAAGAAAAGACAGTTACCTGTTCCATAACTGGTGTTCTTCGAGATGTGTTGCTCATGTCCATTCCACAACCCGCACTCCTTCTCCACTGTTGGAGTTTCGGCAAGAAGGAACTGAGAGTGGGGGGAGCCAGCAGCACCCCTTATACCGTGCCATGCTGGCGCCACTCCAGAGGGCGCCAGAGCTGGTCCCCTATGGATATTGCTGAGGGGAAAACTTCTGACACCGGTGCATGTGGCAAGCACGCACACCTAATATGGAATGGATATGAGCAAGCACTCAAAGAAGAACCTTTTTTTAATCGGGCCACTGACCCACAGAAAAAATTAGTCACGGGCCACACACAGCCCCGCGCGGGGGAGGAGAGGCGGAGGGGAAGGAGGGCGGAGGCTCGGGGTTTCTCCTAGGCTCTGGGGTGGGGCCAGAAATTAGGGGTTCAGGGTGCAGGAGCGGGCTCTGGGCTGGAGCAGGTGGTTGGAGTGTGGGAGGGGGTTGCGACCTGGGGAAGGGGGTTGGGGTGCAGGTTCTGGGAGGGAGTTAGGGTGCAGGGGGGTTGAACTGGGGCAGGGGGTTGGGGTGTGGGTAGGGCTCTGGGAGGGAGTTTGGGTGCGGGGGGGGGCTCAGGGCTGGGGTGAAGGTGGGGATGTGAGATCTGGGAGGAAGTTAGGGTGTGGCAGAGACCAACCTGGGGCAGAGAGTTTGGGGTGTGTGCTCCGGCCAGGTGACGCTTACCTGAGGCGGTTCCCAGTCGGCATCGCAGCGGGGCTAAGGCAGGCTCCCTGCCTGTCCTGGCTTCACACTGCTCCTGGAAGCGGCCACCATGTCCAGCCCCTAGGCAGAGGGGCGGCCAGGGGGCTCTGCGCGGTGCATGCTGCCCGCGCCCGCAGCTCCCATTAGCCATGGTTCCTAGCCAATGGGAGCTGGCACTGGGGGCGGGGGAAGCACGCGCAGCTGCCCTGATCGCCCCTTTGCTTGGGAGCTGCTGGGGGGCACTGAGGCTCGGGGCTTCCAGCCTGCAGCGCAGAGACTTGCCGCGGGCCAGATTAAATTAAACCGGGGGCCAGATCCATCTCGCAGGTGCTAGAGGGTCCCTACTCCAAAGAGCTTACAACCTAAGTATAAGACAAGCGACAACAGCCAGACACAGACATATGGGGGAGGATTTGCATCCATAACTGTAGCTTGTATGATGGCTGTTTCCTGAATCCTAACAAGCAAAGTAATCCAATTGGGGATTGTGACGGGTTGGATCACAGAAACCTCCTTGGGAGCTGCCACCTAATGTACCAAGACTACCTCTGCTCCTGTTTTTCAGCTCAGGACTCCAGCACCCTGTCTTGCTGAGCCAGACACTCCCGTCTGCTCCAACAAAGACCCAGGGTCTGAATTACTTGCCCCAAAGCTGCAGGTTTAACTGAAAACAGCTCACAGAAGTGTGCTTGTCTTTAGCACTCAGATGCCCAACTCCCAATGGGGTCTAAACCCAAATAAATCCGTTTTACCCTGTATAAAGCTTATACAGGGTAAACTCATAAATTGTTCGCCCTCTATAACACTGATAGAGAGATATGCACAGTTGTTTGCTCCTCCAGGTATTAATACATACTCTGAGTTATTTAATAAGTAAAAAGTGATTTTATTAAATACAGAAAGTAGAATTTAAGTGGTTCCAAGTAGTAACAGACAGAACAAAGTAAGTCACCAAGCAAAATAAAATAAAACACACAAATCTATGTCTAATCAAACTAAATACAGATAATCTCACCCTCAGAGATGCTTCAGTAAGTTTTTTCTCAGACTGGACACCTTCCAGGCCTGGGCACAATTCTTTCCCCTGGTACAGCTCTTGTTCCAGCTCAGGTGATAGCTAGGGAATTCTTCATGATGGCTCTTCTCTCTTCTCTTCCACTCCTTTATATATCTTTTGCATAAGGCGATAACCCTTTGTCCCTCAGGGTCTCCACCCCCCTCACTGGAAAAGCACCAGGTTAAAGATAGATTCCAGTTCAGGTGACATGATCACACGTCACTGCAAGACTTCATTACCCACTTGCCAGCACACACATATACAGGAAGACTCGCAGGTAAAACACAGCTATTTGCAGACAATGGTCCTGGTTAATGGGAGTCATCAAGATTCCAAACCACCATTAATGGCCCACACTTTGCATAATTACAATAGGCCCTCAGAGTTATATTTCATATTTCTAGTTTTAGATACAAGAGTGGTACATTTCTACAAATAGGATGATCACATTCAGTAGATTATGAGCTTTGTAATGATACCTTACAAGAGACCTTTTGCACGAAGCATATCCCAGTTGCATTATATTCACTTATTATCATGTTTTTATAAAACCATATAGACTGCACAACGTCACAGGGATATACATTGTTCTTCCAGTAACCCATAATGTGGATTATTCCCCAATAAACTGTCAAAAGTGCTCAGGGCCATTGAGACCTGTCATATGCATTTATTTGGACAAATAAGTCCTCAGCCGGTATAAATCAGCTTCCATTACTTCAATGGAGTGATGCCAATTTACGCTAGCTGAACAACTGTGGGCTGATCCTCTTCTTATGTGCATCCAGTCACCCCAGTGAGATCAGTGGAGTTACACCATAACCCAGTTGAAATGAGTGGAGCTGCACCATTGTAAAACTGGTTTAAATGAGAGGCGACGCAAGCCACTAGTGACCCAATTTTGATTCTGCAAATTAAGTGTAGGTGGGAAGCTTAAATACTTGCACATCTAGCTGGCATTTTATGTAGTGGCGCAACTAATCAGCTGTACAACTACAATTCATTATGTAGGCACAAACTACCCCTGCTAGAAAGGAAGATGCATGGAAATGTATCGCTTAATTTTGGGAGATAAAATATTTGGGCCATTTGTAATAAGCCCACTAGAGAGCAGCAGGAAATTGCTACTGTGACTACTCCATTTTGCAGAGCTTGGGCCTATCAACAATAAATAAATGATTCATCATGTTATCAGTTAATGCTTTTAAAAAAATTGTAAATGCCAAATGTAGCCAAAGTCATTGGATTTAAGAAAAAGAGTTTAATAGTGTGTTTCAATTAAAAATAACAATAATTTCCTCCCCATGTTTTAAAAATGCTCTGGATTGTGGGTCCCAGCAGCAGTTGAAGGTGGCAGCAAAATTGAGCCAGTGTACTACTTAAATCCATTTTTAGCCATTTTATTTAGATGTTTACAATGTGGTAACAAACAGGATAAAAAATGAAACCCACTTCTAAGATATAGAGTACAAGGTTAAAAATGCAGCCTTATATATATATAAGGATGTGAATTCAGTCTGATACAGCACTGCAATACTTCAGTTTCCCACGGCTATAACTATATTGAAATTCCTCCATGCCAAGGAAATCTCAGCTGCACAGACCCTGCTGATGAGATAGGTGAGGGAATGCCTAATTTGAGCATCCCAGTTCGGGGCCTCCAGGACTTGGGTTTGAGATACAGCTCTAAGCAGCATGGTAGCTGTGGGGCAGCATCAGCCTAGGTGGCTTTGCAAATGCTGACCAGTGGCCGCTGAGTAGCAGTTTTGAGAATAGCAGTAGTCACTAATGGTGGACTTAGGCACGTAAGTATTTTTGAAGATGTAGCCCCCAGTGTCTACAGCATCGGCATCAAAAAATATTTAGTCTGATTCTTCTCTCAGGTGGGTTTTATATCACTGTAATTCCATTGGCTTTCTCCTGGTTTGTAAGTGACAGCAGTCAGGTCCTGTGTCCTTTGCCCATAGCACCCGTACACTGTCCATGTTAGGAGCCCCCATTTCCACTTGGTTAAAAAAAAATCCTCTTAAATTGCATGAAAACAATCATATCCCACCAATGTAATAGAGTCAAGTGTTTTTAAATGCATATCCAAGCCCCTATACATAGTCCAAAGAGTCAACAGCATAAATTCTGCCATAAGGGGATGCTCAGGACTTGAGGATCCATAGGCAGTAAAAAGAATGCTCAGTAAAAAGGCATACATATACTTGCATTTCAATTGCACCTTTCATACAAAGATCAAAAAGTACTTTATAAAGATTAAATAAAGCCTCATACCACCTGTATGAATTAAGTAAGGGAGATGCGTTTCACCCACAAATAAAATGCAGATACTTAGATGGAAGCAGGCAGCAATTAGCAGCAGACACTGAAGTTTAGAATGTGATCACATAACCCAACTGCATGGAGAATTTTTGGCAGGCAGAATATAGTTATCTGAACTGAACTTTAGTTCAAACACCAGCTTTAATGCTCCTAATGCTAAGTTTTGTGGCATCTTTAATGATCTCAAGCTGTCAAAACCAGGGTTTAACAACTCAGTCAAGTATCATCTGCCAAATCACTAACCCCACTTCCTTTAGTAGCCAGGATCCTTAGAGTTCTCCATTTAAATATTGGTACAGCTCAATGCTGTAAGTTGTAAGAGTTGACAGGATCATAATGCAAAGTGACATGGGCACAGGTTATGTTCCGCATACCTTTTGGACTAGATCTCCAAGGTTTCTTATATTTTCCACTATCCAGGGTGTTCAAGAACAAAAAGGGAAAGCTAGGACAGTGCAACATTCAGGCTTTATTTCTTCCTCTGTACATACTGTACTATCCCATCAATCACTTCCCGAAAGTGGCATTTTCTAAGTTCCTAGTCTATACATAAGCATATTATAACATTTGCTATTGGGAAGCTATCTGTCATAACTGGGCTTAGCAGAATTCAATTTTTCTTATTTTATAATTGACAGATATCCATGTTTATTTTACACAATTGTTAATGCTTATTGATTTAAATTTTCTGTTGCACAAAATTATGAATGTTAAGCTTTATTTTTAGCAATTTACATTGTCCATTATGAGAAATTATGGGGGCAGACAATTCAGTAAATGTTTAGATTCAAAAAAAGTGAGTGCTCTATAATTGTTAACACATTGTCAACATATCAAAACATACGAAGTAAATATTCTTAAATCAAGCTAAGATCTCAAGCAGCATTTTTCTTACACTGCATATCTGTAAATTTCAATAATTATCAATGGAATATTTTTTCATCACTTTGTGTCTGTACAGTGAAAGTGACGGTTTCTGATAAAAAAAAAAATCTTTCAACCCTAATCATAACAGAGGGAGCCTTGAATAGATATATCAGTAGAGACATTTCCCTTTGCAACTGTTTGCCCATCATGTAAAAAACCTTCATTAGAACAATGAATCTTTAAATTCATGAGTGACTGAAGAACAGAGGAGATCTAATGTATTGCACATGTAAAGAGAACTGACTAGGTATAGTTTCCTCACATTATTACAGATAAAATATAGTCTATTTAAAAGGGCAGCAGCTACACCTTGTGGAAATATGTGGCACTGCAGTCTTGTTTTGGGGGGGAAAATCATGAAATCCATGAAGATTCATCACAGTAACTAGTTCCCCAAAAATGTTTAATGGAAATAATTAATATTCAAAGAAAAATCCCAGGGAGCGATATATCTTAAGACCACTGATAGAGCAGAGAGCTTTCCACTACAAGGCTAGCTGGTTAAATCCATTGCAAATCAGACCAAAAGTCAATATCCTCCAGCCATCCCTGCTGGCTGTTGAAACAGGCAGAGGAAAGTATGGGAAATTTTTGCTGTGAGGTTCCTGTTCTGTGAATAACTTACTACCTTATGTGAGTGTCACTTTCATGAACACTAAATTAATTTAAGTAAGGAAAACAGAATGGGTAGTAAAGTAGTATGAACAGGGAGAGATTAATACAGGGCTGTAGGGAGGGAGAGAGGTCAAAGCTGCCTTAGCATGGACTGATTAGTGCTTGCCCCTGCAAGGTGAAGCTCCATGTTGTACCCAAAGTTGCATATGAGTGGCAAAATGCCTCCCTCCAGTGCTGACTGTAATAGGAAACACTGCAGGGCCTTGAGCCATATTTCAAAACAGGAGCTGCGGTTTTAAAGAACTGAATCTCAAATGCCTTTATTTTAGGTTGTGTCACAACAGCTCCTTGATCAAGGGTCCCGTTCTTTGCAAACAACTTTCCTCTCAGACCTGACATACTCATGTCAAATACATTGCTCAGTGTCCATAAAATGACGTGTAAGATCTCTATTGAAAGCTTGCAACTTCTCAATGTTAATTATCCTGGCATGATGGGAAGGGGCATTGAAGTTTATGTCCTTAAGGTTAAGAGGAGTAATCAATTACTTAGTGATTGCCTATTTATACCAGAGGGAATTGGCACTGGTTAGCCAGTGATGTAATGCAATGCTCAACTGTCTACCATTGTCCTATCAACAACAAACCCTCAAAAAACAACTGAAAACAATTGAAACATTAAAACAGACAAGGGATGACCCTATGAATAAAGGCAAGAAACTGTTATACTCTAACATGAGAGAGAAAAGGCACTTTGGATCCAATCAGGAGGCATCTTGTTGATCTGGGCGGTTTTTTCATGAAAAAAAACTAGATCCTGGTTCCTGTTAAACTAGCCAGCTCTATAGGATGAACATGGTGGAGGAGGCCTACTTAGATAGGAAAGTTAACTATTCGTAAGTTCAGGCCCTAGTTTGGGTTTTATGACTGAGTTGTATTGTAATCATTTTTCTGACACTGATTTCTAGAGAAATCCTTATTCTTTCTTAAATAAACCTTTTGTTTTATTACAAATGCTGATACAAGACAGGACTGGTGATTTAAGGTAAAACTGGTGTATGCTGCTCCTTTGGGGGCAAAGTAGCTGGGATGTCTGTGAGTAATCAGTATCAGGGGCTGGATTTCATAGGGGAATGCTTCAAGGGTATTTGGGGTGCACATCTTGATAACTGCAAGGCAAACAGGGCTGGTGTAGCCAGTAGGACATTGGACTAAAGGTCTCAGAGCCCCTGAGGAGATTGCCACAGCTAAGGGATTAAGAGCCATGAGTGTCCAAATTTATTTACAAAATGTCAGTGAAACTTACACTTGCTCATTTATTCAATTGACTTTTCATAGACGTGGTGAACCTACTCATTCTAGTGAGTTTCTGAGTTAGGCAGACACTCCACATTCATAGCTAATACACAGCCAACATTATGTGAAGGAACAAGTGCAAGTGAAATCTATTACTTTTTATTACTTTCAACATACATAATTAAAAAGTCACTGAACACACAAAGAAAAAAGGACAGAATGAATCTGAGAGTGAACATATGTACAACAGTCCAAATATTAGATTTTTTCCATCTTTAAAATCAAGTCGTCACAGATTTTTGTTAGTTCATCATTTTCTTTTGCCTGTTAAGAAGACAAAAGAATTAGTGAGTCAAGAACAAACTGCAACACATTCATAGCACCGAAGGTGCTATGTGGAACAGGAGTTCCATTACAAATGCTCAAATTCCGTAAATGCAGTAAAGACTTGGAACAAGGCATCCTAAGGAGGCATATCTCGATTAGATTTTGAAGGGACAGCAACATTACATTGTTTCCTTAACTTTCCAGGCAGTGTCTAAAATTTAGACTGTAGTCTCGACTGTTAGACTGTTGCACACTTTTGTAAGTTCTCTTTACAACTAAATAGAAGATACAACCTTCAACATACCTACTACTGGTGCCTGTTTTTCCACTTCATAAATGGCTGAAGCAATTCAATATGGAACTACGTTTATAGCATGGGTGATGCTGGTTCTCAATGCTTTCATTCTCCTAAAGCGAGGAGTATTTAAAAATGCTTCTGTGATGCCACTAGTTAATCCTTATGATGACAAGTGGAAAGTGTGATCCCACTACACAGAATTTTAAAAAGTTAAATTTGGAGGAAGTAGGTTTGGTGTGGGACTTCCCTCCACGACAGCTGGATACAGGGGGAAGACACACCAACGTCAGTAGCATCACAGAATTAGTTGCCACTCTGTTCCTTTCAACAGCACTATAGTATCAGTTAAATATAGGAGCAGGATACTAGTGACAAGCATTGGTTTTGCTGACATACCAAAAGCAGGGGAAAAGCTTTGCATGAATGAGTATTTGAAGAACTTACAATGAGCCACTGATCTTTGGTAAGCCCATTTGTGCCATTAGACTATGCAATAACAATTTACATGCAAATATGAAACCCTGCACTTGCAGATTACTGGATTTTCCGACTTGACTATTCAGGCCATTGAAAAGATGTCAGCCAACAATACTGTCTATTGGTTGGTAGTGGTCTGCAAGTTTACATACTGGAACATGATAGTCCAGGGGTTCTCAAACTGGGGGTTGGGACCCCTCAGGAGGTCATGAGGTTATTACATGGGGGGTCGTGAGCTGTCAGCCTCCACCCCAAACCCTGCTTTGCCTCCAGCATTTATAATGGTGTTAAATATATTTTAAAAAGTGTTTTAAATGTATGGGGCGGGGGAGGTCGCAATCAGAGGCTTGCTGTGTGAAAGGGGTCACCAGTACAAAAGTCTGAGAACCCTTGCAATAGTCAATGCTATTAATATCAAAATGCATCTAGAACTGATACAATGCCATCATATTTAAGCCTTATTCCCTGGACAAGGTGTACTGTTCACTTTCAACCTGAACCTGTATTTTAGTTGCACCATTTCAACAGTTCAGCTAGTATCCAGTCTTGGAAGTCTATATGGGCTGGTCCACACTAACCCCCCAACTTCGAACTAAGATACGCAACTTCAGCTACGTTATTCACGTAGCTGAAGTCGAACTACCTTAGTTCGAACTTACCACGGGTCCACACGCGGCAGGCAGGCTCCCCCGTCGACTCCGCGTACTCCTCTCGCGGAGCAGGAGTACCGGCGTCGACGGCGAGCACTTCCGGGATTGATTTATCGCGTCTAGACAAGTCGCGATAAATCGATCCCAGAAGATAGATTGCTTACCGCTGGACCCGGAGGTAAGTATAGACGCCACTTCTGAGGCTCATCTATGCAAATGAACCCATTATTCACAATAGATCCCTCTGCAAGGGTAGATGGATTGCATTTCTCAGTATCAAAGGGTTCTGCCATACCAAAATTTGAGACATAAAATCAAGACTCCTATTTCACAGTATCAGGGGGTAGCTGTTAGTCTTTAAGGTGCCACCAGACTCCTTGCTATTTCACAGTGGTACTCATGAGAACACCAGTTCTGATGCTAGTTTAGAACTTAGCTTATTACAAGTTTAAAACCCACTCAAGTAGCAGATACTTAAACTGACCTTTTGTTCAAGGCTTCTTTCTAGAGACTGTACCCTCATTTGTTCTTTACGCAAAGTAGCTTGCAGTGCTACAGACTCTGTCTTGGCTTTGCTTCGTACCTGGGCAATCTCTTCATTTGCTCTGGAATGAAAGTGAGATAATGTTTAAATCTGACTTAATTCAAAACAGCTAGCAAGTTAGGTCTGAAGTCAAGCTAGGTTCTTCCACTTTAGAAGTGGTTACAATATTTCTAAGAGAGGTTTTGAGATTAAGACACTAAAGTGAAATCCTGGCCCCACTGAAGTCAAGGGGAGTTTTGCTTGTGAATTCACCCTACATAAAAGGTAAACATCAGGGACTAAGAAGGAGAAAGTACTCACTGATGCAGTTTTTCTTCAGCATGTGCCTTCAGTGCTTGATATCTCTGCTCCTCCTTCTTAATCCTTGCAAGATAATCCTCAGCACATTTCTTCAAAGCCTCTTCATTCTATCCCAATATAATGGGAGAGTTCAGTTAGTGTCAAGGTGGTTGTTTGCATTTAACCTCATTACCCCAGAGGCAGACAAGACTCTACTACTGCAGGGTTGTTTTGTTTAAAAACGACCTGTTCAAGAACACAAATAGTTAAGGGTAGAGCAGAAGGTCAGATCTTTCCTCAACACAGCCACTTGTTCTCTCCCACCTCTGTTTTCACTTATCTTCAAAATGCCAACAAAGGAGAAATTCATCCTAGTTTGTATCCTCAACTTTATCTCTTCTCTTACCAAAAGCCACCATGTTCTTGAAATTTTTTCATTCTGTGCCACTTCTATTCGTTCAATCAATATACCCCCTACTCTGGCTCAAACTAAAGCTAAATCCACCCTCTTCCAGGAAAGGTAGAAGATGGGGGGGGGGGGGGGGGGGGACGGGACAAAAAAACCCACACAGGATTTGGACCCTGCTTCAGCTGAATCAAGCATTAAATATTTAATACCAAGTATGAAACCATGCAGTGCAACAAAAGCCACTACAGTGAGATGGGAGGAGAAAAGATAAGCAAGTTTCCCCTGCCACCCCAGACCTGGATTTTAGCAAAGGGATCCCCATATGGCATCAGGCCTCCAGTGACCCCTGTGTGCTGGAGAATCATAGCAGAGACCGCTATAAAAAGAGGGGGAGGAAGAGAGAAAGACACCCTGCCCCAGAACTTGACCAAGACACCAGTGACAAATGTGATTTTGAACTTTAAACTAAAGGGAGGAAGGCAAAGCCATTTAACAAAACTGGAAATAGAGAAGAGAAGTATATATAAACTCCACCCTCACAAAAACTGTAATGCAACTTTATGCTGGAGCTGGTCATGACAACATAACACATGCTAAACTATAGCTATGGAGTGCCACCAGCACATCCTTTTTATATAAGGAGGCAAGTGAATCCAACCTGTCACTCTAGTACCATAGATTGGACAGTGCACATGTGATCTGTTACCTTTGTCTTTCCTCCCACTTATCCTTCAACCTGTTAGTTTACCTTTAAGATCAGACAGAACAAGTGGGTTTGAGTGAGACTCTTTAGAGCAAAGGCCTGGTCCGCCTTGGTTCGTACAGTTCTGGTGCAAGGGAGTCCGGATATAAAAGTTAGGGTCTCCAAGGGCTAATGTAATAGGCAGACTTCTCCTGAACCAGATCCTTCTAGTAGAAATGGTCTTGGCTCATGTGATCACCTAGTCTGACCTCCTGTGGCCTTGGAACCTATGAATAATCCAGAGACAGGCTGTCTTTGGACACATCTAATCTCCTCCCCAGAGTCACTCATTCAATTGTTAATGATAGAAAAGGATAGGACACTAAACTAGTCACAATTTGATGCAACTATGAAGACAGCCAGGAAGATGTGGAGTACTTTCAGTTTAAAACAAAAACAAAAACAAAAAACCCCATACTTACTGCATTTTAAAACATGACTTGAACCTGGTCTACCCTAAGTACTAACATCTTTGAGATGTTAACCAGCCACATTTCTAGGGGGAGTTTAATTTTGACAGTGACCACCTAACACTTAGTGTAAAGAGAGGTGTTTTAGAAGATCAGCTATTTCCCCAGTCTCGACAGGGCCTTAGTCTTGTTTGGGATTTGGAAGCACAGTACCCAGTGTCATTCCATCATCTTACTTTGCGATAGCCTTCTAAAACCTCTTTCTGTTTTTCAAATCGTTTGAAGAGTTCAGAGAAAGACTTCTCCATGGAGTTCAGATCTGACAGAACTTGCTGTTTCTCCTCCAGCATCTTCTGGTTTTCCTTTTTTGAAAGCTCCTTCTGTTTTTGGGCATCCTCTAAAGATGAAAAACAAAACCTCAAGAGGGCTGGGTGTTTGTTTTTCTTAAAGCAAAGCACCCCCTCATCCCAGTTACTAAAGACATAGGACCAGACATTACTGTAGCATAATGAGACCTTCCTTACTAAACCTTTAATTCTTATCAGCACACTTGGCCATATTACCTTTCCTGAAGAATTCTCTTTAAAGGACCAAAGGACAAGCATCATAGAACGGTCATTCTTGTAAACATGAGTCTTCCTTAATTAAGGATTTAATCTAAATTATGCACAGATTTAGCATGCTTACTCTTAAAATGAGGACTAAATGTATACCCCAAATTAAATAGTAATAGGGATAAAAAGCCACCAAGGCTAAAACAGAGTAGAAGAAGAGGTATCCTTTAAAAATTGGAAGTCAAATCCTATTGAGGAAAATAGAAAGGAGCATAAACTCTGGCAAATCAAGTATAATTAGGCAGGCCAAAAAGAGCAACTAGCAAAAGACTAACAGCAAAAATAAAAATAAATAAATAAATAAAAGTACATCAGAAGCAGGAAGCCTGCCAAATAATCAGTAAGACCAGTGGACAATTGAGGTGCTAAAGGAGCATTCAGGGAAGACAAGGCCATTGCAGAGAAGCTAAATGAATTTTTTGCTGTAGTCTTCACTGCAGAGGATGTGAGGGTGATTTCCACACCTGAGCCATTCTTTTTAAGGGACAAATCTGAGGAACTGTCTCAGATTGAAGTGTCAATAGAAGTAATTTGGGAATAATTTGATAAATTAAACAGTAATGTGTGATCAGGACCAGTTTTGAAGGAACTCATGAAATTGCAGAACTACTAACTGTGGTATGGAACCTGTCACTTTTGTACCAGATAACTGGAGGATAGTTAACGTGACACCAATTTTTTAAAAAGACTCCAGAGATGATCCTGGCAATTATAGGCTAGTAAACCTAACTTCAGTACCAAGCAAATTGGTTGAAACTACAGTAAAGAACAGAAATATCAGACATGGATGAACACAATTTGTTGGGGAGGAGGCGAGATGTCTTTTGTAAAGGGAAATCATGCCTCACCAATCTATTTGGATTCAGGGTTGGGGGGGGGAGGCGGAGAGGAGGAGGAGTTGTCAACAAGCATGTGGACAAGGGTGATCCAGTTAATATAGTATACTTGGACTTTCAGAAAGCCTTTGACAGCATCCCTCACTAAAGGCTCTTAAGCAAAGTAAGCAGTCATGGGATAAGACAGCAGGTCCTCTCATGGTTAAAAAGACAGGAAACAAAAGGGTAGATTCATAAATGGTCAATTTTCATAATGGAGAAAGGTAAATAGTGTCCCCCAAGGATCTGTTCTGGGACCAGTGCTGTTCAACATATTCATAAATCTGGAAAAAGGGCTCAGTGAAGTGGCAAAATTTGCAGATGATACAAAATTATTCATGATAGTTAAATCCAAAGCTAACTGAAGAGTTACAAAGGGATCTCTTAAAACTGGGCGACTGGGAAATCAAATGGCATATGAAATTCAGTGTTGATAAATGCAAACTATTGCACATTAAAAAATATAATCCAAACTATACATACAAAATGAGGAGGTTTAAATTAGCCATTATGACTCAAGAAAAATCGTGGGGTCATTATGGATTGTTCTCTGAAAACATCCGCTCAATGTGCAGTGGCAGTAAAAAAAAAAAAAAAAAAAAAAGCTAACAACGTTAGGAACCATTAGGAAATGGATCGATAAGATGACAAAATATTATAATGCTACTATATAAATCCATGGTATACCCACACCATGAATACTGCGTGCAATTCTTGTCGTTCCATCTCAAAAAAGATATTAGAAATGGAAAAGGGCAACAAAAATTAGGGGTATGGAATAGCTCCCATGTGAGGAGAGATTAAAAAGACTGGGACTATTCATCTTAGAAAAGATATGACCAAGGAGGGGAGGGGGTATGACAGAGGTCTATAAAATCTTGAATGGTGTGGAAAAAGTGAATAAGGAAGTGTTATTTACCACTTCATGTAACACAAGAACCAAGGGTCACCCAATGAACTAGACAGCAGGTTTAAGACAAATATGAACAAATACTTCTTCACACAATGCACAGTCAGCCTGTGGAACTCATTGCCAGGGGATGTTGCAAAGGCCAAAACTATAACTGGATTAAAAAAATAATTAGATAATTTCATGGAATATAGGTACATCAATAGATGGTCAGGAATGCAACCATGCTCTGGTTGTCCCTAGGCCTGAATGACAGTTACTGGGACTGGATCACTTGATGATTGCCCTGTTCTGTTTGTTCCTTCTGAAGCATCTGTCATTGGCCACTGTCGGAAGACAGGAAACTGGGTTAGATGGACCACTGGTCTGACCCAGTATGGCCATTCTCATGTTCTTATGACTCAAGATACAAGCTTTTGGCTGATGTGTTAATCGATGCCTTTGCAGTTTAGAAGTCATATATACAAACTACAGTCGAAACAAGAAGTGTCCACCAGAGGGTTCCACTGACATGGCTGTGTGTGATCTACAGAAGTGGAACAGATTATTGTTCTCGTTTAGTATCAAGCTGTGGATGTTGCTTAGTAAGAAACTGGAACTTGTAGCTTCCAATGGACCATCTTGAATTGAACAGCTATGGGCCATATTGCGGCCATTACTGTGCATGCCTCAGTTAGGTACAAATCAGGCACCTACCTTGCTACATGCATGTGTCTGTACAAGTCAAGCAAACATGCAAGTACCTTAGTTGTGTAATTAGGATGAATACGACTGTGCATACTCTACTTTAGAAATCTGTCCATAAACACAACTTTTCTAGCTCTGATCTGTTCCAAGGATTCAGTATGATACAAGTATAACATGTAATGCAGTATTGACAGCACGACTAAAGTACTAGCCAGAAGAGTACTAGATATTCTTGTGTCAAAGACAGCTATACATTTAGCGTGCCCTTCAGGTCTAAGCAAAAGCCCATCTCAAGTAGTGTTCCATTTACTCAGTATACTTACCCATCATTTGGGTTATTGTACCTTCAAACTCTGCAACAATTTTTCTAAAAAACAATATTGAATATAAATTAGAGAAAGCAATCAAAAGCAATAAGTCAAGCTGTACAATTAGCAGGCACTTACCCCATTTCCAGGTATTCCATATAAAGCCTGTCATATTTCTTTTTCCATTCTAAAACTTCCATCTGCTTTTCTTGAACCTTAAAAAAAAAAAAAAAAAAAAAAAAGTTCTAAATTTAACAGGGATTGAGATAAACTGACATTCAGAACAACTTGAAGGGTATCTTAAAGAGGTATTGACAGACGGTAAAATTTTCCCTATGGACACGATTTTGTAAGTGTCAGTTATGGCAGAAAGCTCTAGTACAAGTCACAGTCAGAGATAGATCAGTACACTGAGTGATATAGTGTTATCACTAGTTTCAACATTTCTAAATCAAAAAGATTCACACAAAAAATTGTTTTAAAGCAGATTACAAGTGACCTTCTGATGCTATTCCTGTACACACAGCACTGGTGTTTGTTGCACCACACAGAAAGACTAAGTTTACTATTTCTTCATACATGGATCACAGACTTGTTTTTTCCAAGTAGACTTGCCCTATATCACAAATTAGGGATCTTACTCCCTCACTGTTAGAGGTTTTACACTATTGACTCTCAGCATGCAGCCAACTCTTTTAATCTATTCACGTCAATGTCAATTTGCAGGTTGAATCAATCTTGGTGTTCACACAAATTTGGAGGGAACAAGGATAACCTTACATTCTCAAACAAGTTATATTAAGATGGAGTTACAGTTGAGAAAAACCAAACCAAACCCAACACATTAGCTATGTAGGAACTATCCTAGTAGCAAGGATTATAACCCTAGGAAATTCAGTCTTAGTTTAAAATGGTTGGCTCTCTTTTAAGTTATAAAATGCACCGTTAAGGTCCCCAGACAAACATGACTCTGTCCTGTAGTGAAGCCATGCAATAACCATGAAGTTATATTAGTGTTTGTGGCTCCAGATTAGAAGAAACTGATTTGTAAAGATAAGATTCTTCCCCTCATGTTGTCACTACAAGGCATTTAAAAAAAAAAAAAAAAAAAAAACACACAACACACCACACACAACACCTTCCTCCTTCAGAGAAACTCATCAAGAACTGTCTTTTCAAGGCATCTATCATTTTTTGTTCTTGTCACAAATATTGCTCTTGGCAAATATGGCCTCTGCCTCCCACTGAAGTCACTCCCACTGGGGAACAAACTGTCTAAGAAAAGATGGTGCACCCCATGCTATCTGGAAGAAGAGTGGAAACACTAAAAAGTGCAGATGGACTGTAGGTACTGGCCATCTTTACTAAGGACATTCTATACCCTTAGCTCTATTGTTCTCAACAGGATTTGCCAATTTGAAAACCTTTGCTGAAGAAATTCTATGAAGACAAGGAAAAGCGACTATTAAATCTGAAATTTCTCTTTACAAAAGCTATCCATATACAAAGCACACCTCCACCAGTTTATGTAACTAGACAATGCCTAAGCAGAGATAATTTGGGACAAGAGATATGTAAGAAGTGAGCACTCTGACAAAAGTATCTCTTAAGTTGGATGTTTAAACTAAATTCTACAGTTTATTCAGTATTTTAAGAGCAAGTGCAGTAATTTAGGGATGGCTACACTGTTCATAAATTAGCACTGAATCCCTGTTTCATGACAAGCACCTTTTGTAGCATGAAGAGCAGTGGTCGCATTAATATTACTCCTTGCCCCCTCCAATAAAAAAAAAAAAAAAAAAAAAAAAAAAAAAAGGGAGCCAACCTGTGGCTTCATCTGCCATAACTTGGCTCTCTTTAAGGATCTTTCACTATGGCTGATTGCTCCTCTGATTGGTCCCCACCACCTGTAGTTCAGTACAGCTGGCAGACTGTTTCTTTTCCCCTCCACACTGCTTGCCCAGGATCAAATAGCTTAGGAAAGTGTCATCTTGCTTCACTGTTATCAAAACTTGTTTTGGAATTAAAATTACATTAGTCCCTTTATGTGGGAGTTTAAAATTTCTCTGAAGGCACCAAACAAGGCAAAAGGTCTCTTGCTAGTAGAGGCTCCTGGATGGAGCCTACTTAAAAAGGCAGTAAGTCTAGAAGATTGGACACATGGGGTATGGCAAGTCTATCTCCAACTCTGAAGATGCTGGTGCAGGCTATTCTACCCATGTAAGCAACAAGCAGTAACTCATTAGGAATGGGACACTGTACTTCAAAACCTGAAGGAGCTGGGGGGGGGGGGGGGGGGGAGAAAGAGGAAAAGAGGGGGGAGGGTAAGAGAGAACAACAACTTTTGAAATAGATGCCCAGTATGTGCCGAGTAACTCAAAAAGAGGGGAAATGTTATAATGACAAGCCTTTTCAAAAGTAAGTGCCACATTCCTAAAGGCTTTTAAAGCTTTCTTCTTACCTCTAGTTTAACTGTTTCAACAGCTGTATCCATATCTTTTTGGCTATATTTCAGCACTTCTATAATAGCGTCAACTGCAGTGTTAATTGGCACAGCAAAAGGAGAAAGCGGTGAAACGTTACTGGTTGAGATATCTGGAATTAGAGGAACTGTATCCTTTGTGGAGAAGGGGAAAAAAAAAGTTTGAGTGGCTACCACATCAGCTATACTACAATCTATTCAGATTATCTCACATTATTTTAAGCCCAAAACTATCCCCATAAACTGCTTAGTCAAAGTACTATAGCTATATTGAGATGCAGCACACTGCACTATTTGCCTATTCATGAACAGCAGATACAGAAACAGCTCCCCCCGCCCCGCCCCACAGCAAGTTAAGCATTACTGCTGGGCAAACAGACCTAGATCCACATAAAGAGTTATACAAGGACAGTCAAGTTTAAAACTTTACATTTAATTGTAGAATTTGGCACAGACAGAGTGCTGCTTATTCAAGAAGCAGAGGAACTGCAATGAAAACCCATTTCTCACCTTACATGGGGTCAGCTGTATGAGAAAAGAATGCTTTGACTGAAATGGGAATTTGAGATGCCTCTAGGGACTGAAAGGCAACATGTAATGACACCAGTCTAGGAGTCCACTATCCAAGAGCAAGTCTGTTTTAGTGTTTAACATCAGAAACATTGCATGCCATTAATAGCGCCAATTTTCAGAGATATGATCAATGCTATTAGGCATCAGAGAACCATTTAATCAAGTTTAGTTTAAAGGATCATGTACAAAATGTTTCTCGTCATACAAGGTTTTGTAAGAATTTAGCTTAAGGTTATGGTAAGCAAGTGAGATTTCCCCCCACGCCCCAAGAGGGCCAGTGCTTAGTGTTGGAATTTCCTCCTTATCCTGAATTGCTGTACTCGGACACACAATATCTTAGCGTAATTTTAAGCCAAACATGAAATGCATGTGCCCTGTTTGAGGGTACTGGCAATTGTAACACCAACACTAACCCACAGCAGTGCAGGAACACTAAGCAGGCAAGAAGTTGATAAAGGTTGTCTATTCTTCCCACTAGAAGAACTCATCCAAAAATCCACTAACATGAAAATTGACATGTTTATGATTTACTTACTGGAGCTGGGAAAGTTCCCAGAAGATCCAGTCCTTTAGGCTTCTCTTCATTTTGAAGAGATTTCATTGCAGGCTTTGGGGTTTCCAAAGGCAGTCTACTGAAGTCAGAAAGAGGACTAAAAACAAACAGTTAAAATTAGAGTGTGTTCAAAACCAAAATTTGTGGGCTATAATTTAGGATTAAAATCTATACCTACCCACTTTGAAATGGTGCATTGATTACACAGGTGCTTATTGTTTCAGTAGTACCAGGAGCCAGCTTTCTGGGGCTGTCTCTCAGCAGAGGGTCAAACTTCAAATACAATGATTGCTTCCTCAAAGCAGACTCTTTAAACTGGGGAGAGATAGGGGAGATATTACTCACATTGAATGATGTGTTACTTTGTAGCATAGCCAACCCTGAAACTCCCAAGTGGTGTGTTCTCTCCAGAAGATAAGATTATTCAAACCTCAGCCTTGGCTAGACTGCCAAGGACAACAGTTAGTTTGGGGGTGGGCAGGGAGGGGGGCAGAATCATGTGAAAGACTGAGCTCAACCCATTGTACCATCTCTTGAGTAGATAGACATTAACTGCTACTCCCAACTGGGCCACATTTGAACCTACAACCTAGCGGAGAAAGGCTTAGATCTTATTGTTCTCTCCCCATCCCTACTCTTGAGCCAACAAGTTTAACTGCTTAAATATTAGATACTTACTGAGGATGTACCAAATTGTTCCAGGTAGTCTATTTCTATGCCCATTCCTAGAACTGGAAAAGGACAAATATATTAATAAAAATGATTTAATGCTGTCATACAGTTGTTAATAGAGCAGGATGGAAAGTGTCATTGATATGAAACTGATGGAAAGCAAAGGGAAACTCCTATACCCCTGTTAGATTAAGTTGTTAGCAGGAGAAAAGAACCCTGAACTTCAGCCTAGCAGGGAAAGAGTTGGCATTTAAAACAACAAAAAACCAACCCCACCTCTCCTCTTAAAACTCAGGTTATTTATTGGGGGGGGAGGGGGAGAGGAGGGAGAAGAGTTAAACACAATGATTCAAGGGTCTTGATGTAGTTGAAAAGCTAGTGCGCATCTTTAAGTTTAACGTGGAGGAGTCCTCAAGAATGGATACGCTGCTCTTCTATGAACTCTCTCCTTTTAGTACATCGTTGACAGTTCAATCTATGCACAGATTTACACACGCAGCTACTATTACCATAGTCATTGTTTTCCAAAATGATCCACCAACCTGAGTATTAAGAGGCTTGTGATAGATTGTAAAAGGGGAACAAGTAAACTTAATGTGCAATGATAGACCCAGCCCTCTAGTTTTGAGTGTACACAATCTTTTGAGTTATGCAGCATACTATAGAAGTTTATTTTTTAATAAAATTGCAATTCTGCGATTTCTCTATTTAAAAAGGTATGAAAATGCAGAAAGGCCATTTGTACCATAACAAGGACAGGGTGGGTCCTATGGGTTTGTATGAAGTAAGTGTCAAGATTGTTCAATAGGTTTGTGTTTTGTATAGCTGGCACTTTGGTAATGTGTGTTTTTATGAACGGAAAAGAATAATTCTCAACATAAAAGTGCTTTTCTAATGTTACAACCTGCCAAGTGAAACCCATTAGAAACCATATTATTGTCACTAAACAGGTGCAGTGGTATTGTTTGGATTACAACTGGATTTGGCACCTGGTTATTTAGTGTCAATTGCTTGACAGGACAATGTCAACATAAAATCTAGTCAGTTTTTGAAGGGGAAAGGAAAGGAAAGGAAAGGAATTTTTGGATATTCCACCAGCTCCAACAACCCTGCTAATTTTGGTGGCTTTAAAATGACTCCTCTCCCCCCCTCCTCCAACTTTTAAAATAGCTATTGGGTGGTACATGCACAAAGGAAACAGTCAAAGGAAACTATTACAGGGAAACAGAGCGTAAACAATGCTTTCAAGTGTTAAGTGTAACAAATCTTTTCTTTAAACTTCTGTCAGTTTCAGTAATCTTAGGAAAAGTTACCTGTCTGAATTTAAGGATTGTCCCTTTAAAGATAGGCAGGATGAAACATTAAGAACTAGAATTGGTAATGAGAGGTTTGTTCCTGTAACTTAAATGGAAGTAGAGGAAAACAGCATACAAAGCTGTTGTTTTAACAGCATGTGTCCCCAGTTCTGTTGCAGCACCTTGCTAAGAGCAACTGCTCTTACCTTCTGTTGAGGGTCTGAAGTACTCTTCAGACTCTGTGACTACTGTTGGATCATTTATATGAACTGCCATTTCAGTTTTCGTGCAATTGGCTTCATGTTCTTGGTCAGCCAAAGGGGATGTTCCACTGCCAATTAAAGGCAAGTTATCTTGACTGTGGGCATCAACTGGTGAGGTATCGGAGCTTGTTTTTTTCTCCTGGAAGGCAGACATATACTTAGTTTGTAATATGGAAAACTGGGAGTATGACTGGCATAGTGTATTTATGGCACTTAAACACATTAGTGATGGTTAAATCAGTGTGTTACACAACAGTTAAAAGAGTTAGCTGAAACCGAGTCCATGGGGAAGATTTCAACAGCAGCAGGAATTTGTTAACCCAACACATTGTGTTAATCCTCGTCAGGCAGAGCTGCCTTTTATCAGATTCCTCACCCTTGATTTAAGTTTTCAGCCTGTGCACTTTATGCTGTCAACTAAATCAAGAGATTTTAGATAGATATGTTCCATGATACTGATTTGATCCCTTCAGTTATATCAGGCTGAGTTTATGGATTTGGCACAAACAGGGCCCAACCCCTTTTCATTGGTTTTTAAAAATCAATTTTGTTTTCACTGTAGAAGTCTGAGGATCTGTAAGAGTTACAGTTTTAGGCTGAAGGGAATGCAAGAAGGGGAGAACAGCAACTTTATTAGAAATAGAAAACTGCTTTAACATAACGGTTTTGCCAAGAACTGGATATCTTAAATATAGATACACATTACCATAGTTAGTTCTCCTGTAGATTCCTCTTCAATTTCTGCTTGAACTACAGATTTATCTTCATCTTTGCTTGGTTTTTCTTCAGGGAAGCTACTAAACAAACGGTTAAAGTCATAGTAATCTAGTCAGTTCAAAGGTCTAAATACGTTCCTAGACCTGGCTAAGAGTCATTTAAGCATAGGAAGCTTGTTTGACAGCTTACCTTATCCCCACACCACCCCTGATAGCATGGTCTCTAAATGGCAACAAGCTCTCCATTAACAAACAATCAGCAGGTAAGAATGAATTTACATACCTCTCCCATGAAAACTAGAATGCTATTATGGATGTATAGAAAGTCATGACTGCCACAGAATGGCCAAACAGCCTTTTCCATTTAAAGGAGTTTCTACTTCTAAAACCTGCAGCATTTTTGTGAAAACGGCTCTGTTTGAGTTAAACCCCAGAACTCGTGGGTTTCCCACCCTTCCCTTAACATGGTCTAATATCAGTAGCAAAGTTTTTATAGACACTCCATAAAGCCTCACTGTAGTAGTCCAATACTTTAGCTGATGGCAGTGTAAATTTAATATTTATCCTAAGTTTAACAGTAATAGGTGGCTCTGTATGTGTGACCAGGATAGTGAACACGTATTACTCATTCCTGTCAAATGAACGTATCAAATGAAATAGATTCTACCCTGGATAAACAGCTAGTTGTTTCCAATATGTTCCGTAGTAAAGTCGTTGGCATGTAAGTGGTTAAAACTGGACTTCAAAACTCAATACCCTACCACCTAAAATTAACTAGAGGAGGAAAGCTCCAGTCCCTTGATATTACTACTTTTTCTTCCAGCTCCAGATTTTGTGAGAAGCATTTATATTACAGATTGTGTTCACAACCAGAAAGCAGTGTTAACTCCCTACTATAGAATAATAGGATGAACAAGAGTGTCATTTATTCCTTGCTTGCTCTTGTCCTACTCCCTAAGAATATTAGGGGTACGTACCAGAGGTGAAGTTCTGGTCCCACTGAGGAATTGATTTTAGGCTAAGAGTGTAAAACAGGACAATTGTCCAGTCTGTTCCGCTCCCTGCTACTGAACCAGCCATTATCTGGTAGCTCTCCAAGCTTTAACATCTACAGTGGAAGGGGTGTGACAGATCAGTATATCTACCCTGTTTCCCATTAAATATTTATTTTAAAGGCATAGCGGGGGCAATGGTGAATGGAGAGCAGGCACACAGATCTGATGCTCTTTTATCTTTCACTTTCTGAAGCAAGACAGAGGTATTTTTAATTTTTAGACTGTCTCAACACACACAAAAAAAAAATCTGTTCACAGGCACAAGCACAGATTTCTCAGAACTGTACAGATTTCTGCACCCATGAGTTTTTGGCATCATCTTGTCCTTAAAGGTCTTTGAGGCAGTTCTACAAGTCCAATTATAAAGATTTACTTACTGAGTTTCAGGCACTATTTCTTCAGCAGTCTCATCTGCAACAACAATTCTGTTAATTTGCTCTGCTGGAAGAGATTCCCTTTTTGGTAAGGTGCTATCCTGTTCCTCTTGCTGATTAGCTTTTTCAGTGTTGGGTTTAGGGCATTTGGGTGAGCTAGAAACTTTGGAACCTCCTCCAAATGGATTAAAGTTTGGATCATCAAATTTGTCCCAGTCAAAGTTATAAGATGCATTGGAAACAGGAATTTCATTTTCTGTTTTACTCTTGCTTTTTGCCTCAGAGTTCTCCAATGTTTTCCCTAGAGCTATAGCAGTTTTCTTGGAAGGAGGCTTAATTCCAGGTCTTTTGCCTAGTTTCCTAGGAGGTGGCCTTTTACTAGCTGTGTTATCGGTGAAGTCAAATTCTAGTTTTACAGATTCGGCCTTGGAGAAGCTAGCCTCTTCTTCAGATTTTGACTCTTTTGTTGAAGTTCTTTCTACTACTGGGGAATTCTGTAGCTTTGAATCCCTAGTTTTGAAAGGATGGGTTACATCAGAGCTGTTAGGATCAAAGTTGTAGGACCCTTGTACAGGTGGTGGAGAATTCTGTGTTTGTGTTGATCCGTTGGAAGAATTGGTTTTGCTGACTTCACCAGAAGTGGGCTTTATATCCTGTTCAGTGTCATTAGGAATTGGTTTGGATTCATTACCTGACAGCACTACATCCATGGAAACTGTCTCTTTTGTCACACCAATAAGGGTGTCTGCATTTAGATTTGGTCTCTCAGACACTGCAGCAGTCAGTGGGGAAGTAACAGGAAGTGTATCATCCAGTGGCAGAGAATTTGTATCATTTTTCTCAGAAGTCTTTTCAGGGTTGCTAGATAATATAGGAGACTTTTTTAGGCTCTCAGGAGAATTCTGCATCTGAGAGGAACTCTGGAATGGATTGATGTTGTTTAAGTTATCAAAATCAATGCTGTATGTACCACAGCTTTTCACTGGCATCTCATCATCTGGATAAGGAGCAACACTGGCTTCCTCCTGCATTTGTGCATTTTCTCTAGTAGTTTTAATCTCAAATTCAATTGCTTGTTGATTTCTGTTACACAGAAATAAAGTCAGTGTTAAAATGGCTAATTATAAATTAAGACACCATTTAAAAAAACAAAAAACAAAAAAAACCCCACACATTTTCAAACTCATATGCTGGAATTTGCAAAGCTTTATGCTACACGAAAAGAGTTGGATGTGAGACGGTTGAGATCATCATAAAAAGCAAGAGAATTCGGCCTCTTTCTAATGAGCCACCCTGGTATCTTGCTGTTCAGGGATTGAGAAAAGCCAGCAAGATCTTTCACATTGTGCTCATATAGAAAACACATTGCTGAGTCCCCTTCCTTTTCTCCTCAACCCCACCCAGGAATGCTTTACAAGAGAGGCTGAAATTCAGAGCATAACTCTCTGGATAGGCTGAATATGTACTACAGTAGTAAAGAACCAGTAATACTGAAAACCCCTACAATACTTAGTCCAGGAATGTGTACCATTATCTGTATCTACTGTAGATATCCATACAGGGTTTGTAAGAATGGGGGGTGACCATCAGCATAATATATCAAATTATAACACGACTCACTTCTTCCATTCCATCCTTTGCTTTCTGTGGTCAGTGTTGACTCCCCCCCCCCCCCCCCCCCCACCTCATCAGTGAACACTCCTTCCCCTCCCCTGCAATCTATGAAACATGTATGCCAGAATTTCATAGACTGCTCTGAATACAGAAGTTGAATGTTAAGACTTACTAAAAACAGAGGGGCAAGGAAAAACACAAGGGGGGGGGGGGAGAAGAAATAACTGACTGCTGTAAGTGAATAGATTATAGAAAGATTATGCATAATCACTACAGACACATTCTAATGTCATGTTCCCATGTCACCCCTGAGCTCAAGTTCGCCAATTTGTAGCTCATGTACAGACTATAGAGCATTAAGACATTACTTCCTGAAAAAGTATTTCCTCTCATTGTTTTGCCTCTTTTGCAAAAAAGAGTACAAAAATAGTTATATGAATGCCACACACAGAAAAGCTATACAGGAAAACATAATTAAAAGCCAACCAGTTAAAGTTCCAGCGTGATAAAGTTGGAAGCAAGAAAGGATATGGTTCACTATGGTCTCCCCACCCTGTGAGTCTCTTCTCTGCAAGACTTGTTGTTTAAGTAATCAGACCCCTCCCATCCTCTTTCAGTACTTAACCAATAAGAGCCTGAGAACTATGCACCACAGTGCCGTTCTTTGAAAGTTTCCGTCTGTAGTACTTTCTTCTTCCTAGTCCTAAAAGTCCGGATGCTCCTTACCACAAATACAGCACTAGACTGTGCAGCAACACAAGCATTCTCATTGTAGCATGGGGAAAGGGAGAGAGGAGACAACAAAAGCAGTAGCTCTTGAGATGCTGTGTTACTTCCGCCTGAATCATGACTGTACAACACCATCAATAAATGTTCCACTTTGCCATTGTAAAAGTCACTTAATCCCTACATGTCAGACCCAGACATTTAGAGATATAGGAGCAATAAGTTTAGTTGGCATATGAATTACAACTAAGAAATTAGTGACCATACCTAAAGATCTAGATCCAAATACTGCTGTTCAGTTCAGAGGGGCTGCTTGGGTTTGAGATCAGAATTTGACCACTAGTCAAAGAGTATCCAGTTCTTTTTTAGCCAGCTTGGAGATAGTGATTTTCTGGGGGGGGGGGAGGGAGGGGAGGAGGAGAACGACATGGGACGAAAGAAACGAACGAAATGCCATACAAGTAGGGTTTTCAAGCGATTAAACAAATTAATCGCGCAGTTAAACAATAGAATACCATTATTTAAGTATTTTTGGATTTTTTTGCACATTTTCAAATATATTGATTTCAATTACAACACAGAATACAAAAAGTGTACAGTGCTCACTCTATTATTTTTATTTCAAATATTTGCACTGTAAAAAAAAAAAGAAAAAGTATTTTTCAAGTCACCTAATACAAGTACTGTAGTGCACTCTCTTTATCATGAAAGTGCAACTTACAAATGTAGAATTATGTACAAAAAATAACTGCATTCAAAAATAAAACAAAGTCCACTCCGTCCTACTTCAGCCAATTGCTCACACAAAACAAGTTTGGTTACAATTTGCAGGAGATAATGCTGCCTGCTTCTTGTTTACAATGTCACCTGAAAGTGAGAACAGGTGTTCACATGGCACTTTTGTAGCCAGCATTGCAAGGTATTTATATGCCAGATATACTAAACATTCGTATGCCCCTTTATGCTTTGGGCACCACTTTGGCGGACATGCTTCAATGATTGTTAAAAAAATAATGCATTAATTAAATTTGTGACTGAACTCCTTGGGGGAGAATTGTATGTCTCCTGCTCTGTTTTACCCGCATTCTGACATATATTTCATGTTATAGCAGTCTCGGATGATGACCCAGCATATTCTTTGTTTTAAGAACACTTTCACTGCAGATTTGACAAAAATGCAAAGAAGGTACTAATGTGAGATTTCTAAAAATAGCTACAGCACTCGACTCAAGGTTAAGAATCTGAAGTGCCTTCCAAAGTCTGAGAGGGATGAGGTGTAAAGCATGCTTTCAGAAGTCTTCCGCATCGGAGTGTTACTCTTTTAAACTACAGAACCCAAACCATCAAAAAAAAAAAAAAATCAGTCTTTTGCTAGTGGCATCTGACTCAGATGATGAAAATGAACATGCGTCAGTCAGCACTTCTTTGGATTGTTATTGAGCCAAACCCATCATCATCATCATGGGCACATGGCCTCTGGAATGGTGGCTGAAGCATGAAGGGACATATGAATCTTTAGCGCATCTGGCACGTAAATATCTTGCAATGCTGGCTACAACAGTGCCAGGCGAAAGCCTGTTCTTACTTTCAGGTGACATTGTAAACAAGAAACAGGCAGCATTGCCTCCTGCACATGTAAACAAACTTGTTTGTCTGAGTGATTAGCTGAACAGGAAGTAGGACTGAGTGGACTTGTAGGCTCTAAAGTTTTACATTGTTTTGTTTTTGAGTGCAGTTACGTAACAAAAAAATTCTACATTTGTAAGTTGCACTTTCACGATAAAGAGATTGAACTACAGTAGTTGTATGAGGTGAATTGAAAAATAGTATTTCTTTTGTTTATCATTTTTACAGTGCAAATATTTGTAATAAAAACAAAGCTAGCACTGTACACTTTATATTCTGCATTGTAATTGAAATCAATATACTTGAAAATGTAGAAAAATCATCAAAATATTTAATAAATTTCAATAGGTATTCTATTGTTTAACAGTGTGATTAAAACTGCGATTAATGTTTTTGAGTTAATTGCATGAGTTAACTGCGATTAATCGACAGCCCTACTTACAAGTGAGTACCACTGGGGGGGGGGGGGGGAGGAATATCTTAGTCATGTACATTTATTACAAAGGTGTAGTCTAAGGGCTTGTCTTCACAGCATCGTTTTATAGGTATAACTCAAGCATTGCCTCTAGTCAGACTCCTTTGACCAGTATCAGTGAGTATTTGGTCCTGCCATGCGGGCAGGGGACTGGACTCGATGACCTCTCGAGGTCCCTTCCAGTCCTAGAATCTATGAATCTATGAAAGCATTGGGAATAGAACGCAGGAATTACTATTGTAGTATTGCTTATTACTAGGGTATTTTTGCTCCAGCTATGTAGGCTCCCCTGTATCATTTTTAATTGCAGCACTAGATTGCTTTTCTTGTACAATTTAAACTTGCTGACAAGTATGAAAGTGTCAGAGTTGATTATGCAGACAAATTTATAATGAGAGATCGTCATCCTCAACATATATTGCATTCACAAACTAGTCACTCTTAATAGCCTTAATGATTTGCAAGAAGATCAAGTGTAGATTACTCACGCAGCATTGCTGGATTCAGACAGATGAAGGTCTCCTAGAACTTCAGTACAATCATCTAGTGTGAAAGTAGTCTCAAGTTTGTTTTCCATACTAGGACTCAAGATTCTGTGAGTCTGAGGATCCCGCATAGGAGTTTGAAAAGTTACCTTTGAGATGGGGGGGGGGGAAAAAAGTAGTTTCTGATTGAATATTTTTAAGCCCCCAACAATACATACATGATTTGTTCTCTTAAGAGTGAGAAGGAAGAGGCTAACATAAATGCAGACATACCTTCATAGCTTTTGCTACACTTTTTGGTGGCAGATTTTCTTTTTGTGATGGACGAAGGATAGAAGGTCTCCCTGTGGACTCTGGTGACGGGAAAAGGAAGGAACAGCTTTCTGCTGTTAGATCATCACTGATGTTTTCGCCATTTAAAATCTGCAGACTCATTCTAGAAAATAAACACATTTACATGCCCACACGTGAATGAGAGGGTGTGGTCAGACAACTGTGCTTTCAGATAATTGGACACTTAACCATCAGCCTGGCATGCTAGTGAAGAAAGACTAACAGCCACAGAACTGAGTTTTACGAATATTCTAAATCCTTATGCAAGTTAACATACTACAATACATTGAAAAAGCAGATACATACAATATTACATCAGCAACTCTGCCTTTTAAACACAACATGGTCACTACAGTTCTCTTCTCTTCCCTCCTTTCACCCAAACCTGACAGGAATGTGCAGTCATGCAGTTGTCATGACATTCAAGCTAGGCGTAGCCATAGTTTTTGCAGGGGAAACAGAATGCCTGCAAAATTTCTACATTTTATTTATAATGCATCATGATTAAGCTCTACAAACTCCTTATTTGAACAGAGCTTTTAATAGTTAATGTTCTGAAATGGTACAGAAGGCATAAAGGTGTAATATGTATTTCCTCCCACTTTCTCAGGATGTCAGTTATTCATCCCCCTCAAATATAAATTGTGACTCAACAGTTCAAGCAGACACAATAAGGCACATAGAACCATAGGGTCATATTTACAAAAATACTGTGTATAATATTTTAGCATGAGAACCAGAAGAGCTTTATAGGGAATATAATTTTTCCCATTCAACGTTACCTTTGACATAAAGGAGCCTATACACAGCTCATTGGACTTTGTAAACTGATTTGTTTTATGAGTGATTATGGGGAGCACAATTAAGTATGCTTACTTTTCAGTGGATTTTATATCAAGGACAAAAGAAAGGCAAGTTTAGAGCACAGTGAAAGCAAGTATTCAATAATTATTATATAAATGCTAATTTCAGAGTAGCAGCCGTGTTAGTCTGTATCCACAAAAAGAACAGGAGTACTTGTGGCACCTTAGAGACTAACAAATTTATTTGAGCATAAGCTTTCGTGGGCTACAGCCTACTTCATCGGATGCATGCTGTGGAAAATACAGTAGGTATATATTACACACACACACACACACACACACACACACCGAACATGAAACAATGGGTGTTACTATACACACAATAAGGAGAGTGATCAGTTAAGGTGAGATTTTATCAGCAGGAGAGAAAAAAAAAACTGCTTGTAGTGGTAATGAAAATGGCCCATTTCCAGCAATTGACAAGGAGAGATGAGGAACTATGGGGGGGGGGGGGGGGAGAATAAGCATGAGGAAATAGTTTTACTTTGTGTAATGGACCATCCACTCCCAGTCTTTGTTCAAGCCTAATTTAATGGTGTCCAATTTGCAAATTAATTCCAATTCAGGGAGATTGACTGTACTCTTGTACATTGGCCAAACCGGACAGTCTCTACGTAAAAGAATAAATGGACACAAATCAGACGTCAAGAATTATAACATTCAAAAACCAGTTGGAGAACACTTCAATCTCCCTGGCCACTTGATTACAGACCTAAAAGTTGCAATATTACAACAACAAAAACTTCAAAAACAGACTCCACGGAGAGACTGCTGAATTGGAATTAATTTGGACACCATTGGACACCATTAAATTAGACTTGAACAAAGACTGGGAGTGGATGGGCCATTACACAAAGTAAAACTATTTCCCCATGCTTATTCCCTCCTTCCTCCCCCTCCCCCCCCCCCCCCCCCCCCCGCATAGTTCCTCGTATCTCCTTGTCAATTGCTGGAAATGGGCCATTTTCATTACCACTACAAGCAGTTTTTTTTCTCTCCTGCTGATAAAATCTCACCTTAACTGATCACTCTCCTTATAGTGTGTATAGTAACACCCATTGTTTCATGTTCGGGGTGTGTGTTTGTGTGTGTAATATATACCTACTGTATTTTCCACAGCATGCATCCGATGAAGTAGGCTATAGCCCATGAAAGCTTATGCTGAAATAAATTTGTTAGTCTCTAAGGTGCCACAAGTACTCCTGTTCTTTTTATAAATGCTAGTGTTTTTGATCCTGGTACGGGACACTAACTCTGGCAATTTCTGACAGACACTCTTTTCATTAGTCTGTCTTTTTGTGGGTAGGACCCTGATAATAGTTACAGATGCCTAGTATTACTCTTGAATGTTTAAGAACGACCTATGAGGGTTTTTTTTTTTTTTTTTTTTAAATGGATAGGGAATGCAAGAAAGTTTAGCAGGATTTAAAGCATGTCTGCTATTCTTTTTAGTTATCTTGTTTTAAAGAGACAGTGTCAATTCAAACTTTGGCCCCAAATTACAGCTCTGAGAATCTTCAAGTGAAGTTAACCTCACTGCTTTTTGTCCAAGCCAAATGGGGGGGGAGGTGGTGTGAGGGGTGAACACACACACAAACCTGTGAGCAGCAGTGAACTGAATTTTTAGCGTTGTAGTTGTAATAGTCTAAGTAGTCAGTGTATAAAATAGAAAGTTTAAGATAAGATTTAAGTTGACAGCATCTTTTTAGTACCAGATCTCTTTACACAACAAGGACCATTCAAAAACTTGTCTACTTATTCAATGTAGCTGCCTTTGCTTGTGCTGGAAAAGGCAATAAAAGACCACTAAAAGACATATGATGTGCACAACAGGGATCCAGCATTAAGTTAAAGATACTATATATGCACACACCACATATATCCAGTTTTCCATACACTAGCAACCATTTCTACATTCTGAAACAAAGTCATTGTAAATACTTGATATCTGAAGTAGTGTTGCAGAGAGTGGACTACTTTAATGTAAGATTTGGTTGAGATCTTACCTACACAAGTTAATTAATTGCTGTGAAAACTATAACTTGATCCAGTTGCATAAATATTAGTATGAGATACAACTGAATAAGAATTGTCATGTGTAAATGTGATTGAATTAGTATGTGAAAGCCATCACTGAGTTTTCTGCCTTGTATAGATAAATGTTAAATTGTTGAGATTTTAATTGCTTTAGGTTTTAGTGAAGGAGATGATTAAATGCATTGGTGCCAATCTGCAACTGCATATTCAGAGTTGTCAATATCATTAGATAAAAAGGTCAACTCAAGTTTCTCAGACCAAGTGCTGTGAATGCCTCAGAATGCACAAAACCTGAAATTAGAAGATGTGCAGCTAAAACTTTTTAGTAGTACATTTTGGCATATATGTCAAACTTTAAGATCATGGCAACAGCATACCCAAATACTCATACAGTTGTACATACTTAAAAGTTTGCATTGACTATTCAGCGTAGAGAGAAGAGACTTCTGTGGAGCATTATGAACAATGCCTTCAGTTGTTCAGCAGAACACAGGACATGAAGAACAGGTAGCTTCAGTGCTTTGCATGCCCAGTGTTCTATACTGGCATGTGCATGTTGTCTATGTACAGTTCATAGAACAGTGGTTCTCAACCCACAGACCACTTGGGGCCCAATCAGCACACAGCTACAGCCCATATGACATCCTCAGGGCCATACAGGTAGTATATATTGTGTGGATGTGGCCCACAATGGTAAATAGGTTGAGAATCAGTCATAGAAGAACATTGATATTTAAAGATACTTTGGGCACATGTGTAAAACATGCCACATTTTTAAAAAACTAAGTTTTTTGGCAATATTTAGCTCTTATATTTATCACTCAGTAAGAGCAGTTATTGGGATGATAATATCAATGTAAAAAAAACAAAACAAAAAAACATTTAAGTTAGCACCAAACATAAATGAAAATAATTTTTTATTTACAACTAGAAGACATGATTGCCAGGCTGATTTACTCAGACTTCCCAACCACAAAAAGTCCTCATGTTTAGTAAGTTCCAGCCCCAAAGGCAAGTCTGCAAAGGTAATACATAACTCAAAGGAACGGGCTTAGAGTGACACACCCTCCTCAGTGAGCGGAGGAGATCCCGGTCATGCCACTGCCAAGTCAGCTGATGATTAAACCCCCTTCCCGTCCCCCACGTCCCCGTCACGCATTTCACGGGAACAAAAGATGGCCTTTTTTTCTGGTGAATCACCAAGACATTCGGTTACCAGCAGAGCCAACAATGGAGCAGCGACTCCCACACCGAGCAGCCACAGACGTTACCACTGAGCTGAAACAACGGGGAAGGGAGGACAGACTAGAGGGGGGTGGGGGGCGACAGGAGCCAAATCCACCATGCCTAGGCAATCCCATTAGTCCTCCACCCCGCACATCCCCCTCCCAGCCCCGCACCACGCCCCAGGCTCCCTCAGCGGGGAACCCACCCGACACCTCAGCGCCTCCCGGCTCCCACACCACCCCGCCAGCTTCCTCACAGCGGGGGGAGAGAAGGGGCTCCTACCTGCCGGCGAGTTCCAGGCCTGAGACCTTGCCTGTGCGCTCGGCTGCCCGGGTGCCTCCTCTGTTCACGACGGCGCTGCTGCTGCTGCTGCTGCTGCTGCTGCCGCCGCCGCCGCTCCCCCTCACCGGCAAGCAACCGGGCTACACCACTCGCCGCAGCGCCCGCTTCAGGATTTCAAATGTCAACGTTAGCTCGACTCTACCAATGACAGGCCAGAAACCTATCAAGTCAGAGGTGGCCTCGGTATGAACAGACCAATCAAAGAGGGGGCTGGGGGAGGGGCCCCCAGCTAATAAAAGCTCCCCAGCCAAGTCTCTCAAGAACTAAGCGATGCTGCGTGAGGCATGCTGGGAAATGTAGTTTTCTAGGGATGAGGGTGTAACAGGAGAACTTTTTCATCTCGCTCCCCGTAGCTAAGCACCAAATTCTCCCCACTGGCTTCAGGGGGCTCAGAATCAGGGGCTGATGTTGGTGAGCTCAGGAAAGCCAATGAGAGACCTAAATATATTCTGCTTCAAATAAATGTTTCCTACAAGGAACATGCTGTAATATTTACTAATAAAGAGCATAGGTCACTGAAACAGCCCCACAACTGTCTCTATTACAACAAAATTTAACCTGGGCAAATAATTACTTTAATCCTACACACATATTATTTAAAAATCTTACTGCAATATAAATATTGCAATTATCTATTTCAAGTCCCAATGCTGCAAGGATTCTTACGCTCACATGGGCACAAATGCCATAATAAGTTGTTGGTAGGTGGATCACTACACCTGCATTGACCTCACGTCAGGATTCAGTCCCTGGACTTGCACAGGACTTTGTGTGAGCAAGGGGTATGCACAAGTGGGTCCCTTTTGCAGGATAAGGACCTTTGGTATTTATGAAGCACCAAGCCAATAAAACTTATTTATTTCTGAAAAATGTAAATGTTTACAACAATGACATAAAACATTGCTCTGGAAAGAACTGAATAAAATACTCTTGAAATTACTAACATAAGGCCCAACCCTGCAATTCTTACTCACATGAATCTCACAGTCAACCTGTGACACTCAATGCCATAGGATGTTGTGAATGCCAAAAGTAACTGGGTTCAAAAAAGAATTATATAAGTTCATGGAGCATAGGTCCTTCAATGGCTATTAGCCAAGATGGTCAGGGAGGCAACCCCATGCTCCGGGTGTCCCTAAAGCACCAACTGCCAGAAGATGGGACTGGACTCAAAACTGCCCTGTTCTGTTCATTCCCTCTGAAGCATCTGGTGCTGGCCACTGTCAGAAGAAAGGATCCTGGGCTAGATGGACCATTGGTCTGACCCAGTATGGCTGTTCTTATGAATAACCCTTACTTGTGTAAATAATCCGGATATGCAAGCTATCACTTTAAGAGTGTGTGTGGACGGAAGAAGTTTCAGGTCCACTTGCAGGCTAGGGACCTTAGTCATCTGGGATGGGGAGCAGCACCATAGTCAGTCTGAAAAGAACAAGGGGAAGGTGAGTTGTGCCTCTCTGTCTTAGGGAGCAGCTTTGTCTCTCTTTGGTTCTTGTGTGTTATCACTCTGAATTCTAAGAAATAGTGTTAAGTTGCAACCTTCCAGCAAGAGTATTTTACTTGTTTATCTAACTTCTCTGTGTTTATGCCATGAACCACTTTGCAAAGGGGGAAATTTTAGAAAATTAAGCCTAGTGATCACAAGGTTATGGGATGAAATTACAAGGCAAGGTTCTGAATTTGAAGCCTCAATTGGATTTTTATATGGTGTATTGGTGGAAGCTATGAAAACACCTAGACCCCAATTCTGCAATGAGCTCTTCACAGGTGGACCTCTGAACTTCATGAAGCACCATTGACCTCAAACAGGCACAAGAGTCCGCCCATGCAGAATTCAATGCAGGATCAGGTCTCTATTTAACAGTCAGAAGTGAAGAGGCCTATAGAAGGCCTAGGTCTCTGTTCTGTAAAGGGATCCACACAGGCAATCAAAACCACATGCAGTTCTATTGACTTAATCCTCACACTCAGCCACCTGATTGTTGCAGGGCTTTCCCCCCCCCACCCCCTGCTTAGATAAACCAATTGTCTCCCCTTGCTGTATTCTGTACTTCTAAGGCCCCCTGTACTTCTACGGTCCAGCTCATCAAAGATATTTAGGCACCTAACTCCCATTTATTTCAATGGGAGTTAGGCTCCTAAATACCGTTGAGGATCTGCACCTAAAATCCTCAAGAATAAACCCACAAAAAGAAAACTTATCCCCTCCCCTGTTTATTTATTTATTGTTGAGCCTGCTGATCTATCCCACCTGCTAAAACTGTTCTTAGTTTCTCTCAGTGAGAGTTCTTCTGTCAGAAAGGCTACTTCACATCCTACATTAGACAGTGACAGCTGCCACATAGTAAAACACATACAAATTCAGTTTAATTTCAATATATTTTTCTAGGCACAATAAGGTCATTCAAGACAAGTGTTGCCAAAATGTAAAAAGGACCAAGAATTCTAGTTTCTGTCAGCAAAAATATATTCACTTAGGGCTCCACCGTGTATCTGGGGTTTGATACCCTGTACCCATTTGGGGGGGGGTTATTATTATTTATTTAATGGCAGGTTACAACACTGCGTGATGCTCTTTCTGTTATACATCTGGAGTTATGCAGCTTTTCTCTGCTTTTTAACAGAAAGTGTTAATGATTATGATTATTATGAAGTGCAGACAGCGCACTTGGTGCTGTAGAAGAAAAAAGACTTCTTCCTGCAGTTGTTATTACGAGTTATTATTGTATTACAGTAGTACCCAAAGGGTCTTGGCCTCACTTGGCTAGGCAATATACAAACATATATTAAGAGACAGTCCCTCCCTGCTCACAATCTAAACAGACAGACAACACAAACACACCGAAGCCCAGAGGAAGGTTTGTTCAGTCATGGCCCCAGTTCTACAGAAGAAGCCATACACCCGTGTGGAGTTCCACTGACTTCGAAGGAACACTATATGCACATTAATAGTTAGCTGGTTTAGAATTTAGATTAGCCCTTACCATTTTTAGCTCAGCCAGTAAAATACTCAAATTAAAAGTGGCCTAATTCTCAGAGGTGCTGAGCACTCAAAGCTCCCATTTAAGTCAGTGGGAGCTAGCAATGGTCAGCACCTCTCGAGTTGGTTGCCTAACGTTAAGTGCACAAGTTGGAAAATGCTGGTTTGTGTAACTTGACCAAGACCAAAGGAATCAGTTTCAGGATCAGTCCCTTGTACAGCCCCTGTGACCAGAGCTCAAGCTGCCGGCTTCTCAGTAGAGGAACTGACTCAGCCACAGGCAGTGAGCTAGTAGGGAATTACAACAGCCGAGTAGTAACCGGGGCACGCAGGACAGCCTCGTTGTGTGAAATGGCCACGGCTCTTCCTAAAAAATCAAGGGGCCGATTGTAATGAAGTTTTTGGACCTCGAAGCCCAGAAGCCCGGTGCTTGTGGGAGGACTTTGGATAACTCGCTCAGGAGTTGGCTACGTGTTCAAGGCTAGCGTCACACGGGCTAGGAACCGGAGAGTTGTACACGAAAGCCGAGCTAGAGTTCGCGGCGGGCCGGGAAGGCTGCTCACGGCCCGGGGGCCTCTCCTTGCTTTGCAGCCCGCTGTAGCTTCCCCGCCCCCGGGACAGTCCCGAGCCGGCTCTGTTGGGGGCTGGTGTCCCGCTGGGCGAAGACCACGCCGGGGATCGCCGCCTTCTGTCTCGCCGCACAACTTCCTCTCCCAGGGAACTGCGCGGCGGCCGGGCCGGGCGGACTCGGAGCCGCGTCTGGAGCGGGCCGGGCAGGGCGCGGGGCCATGGACAGCCCCGCCGTCACCTTCACTCTGGCTTACCTGGTGTTCGCCGTCTGCTTCGTGTTCACCCCCAACGAGTTCCGCTCGGCCGGGCTCACCGTGCAGAACCTGCTGGCCGGCTGGCTGGGCAGCGAGGACGCGGCCTTCGTCCACTACCACCTGCGGAGGAGCACCGGCACCATGCTGGCCCACGGCCTGCTGCCGCTCGGTGAGGCGGGGCCTGGGGCACGGAGGGAGCGGGGATGGGGGAAGCAGCTGAGGGGGTAACGAGCGGGGCTCTATGGAAGGACTGTGGGGAGGGGGAGAGTTGCGGGGAGGGAGATTAGCCAGGGGGCTGTAGAGGTGAGGGAGAGTAGCGGGGCGGGGGGGCTATGGGGAAGGGCTGGGGGGGAGAGCAGGGGGGCGGGGAGGGGGCTATGGGGAAGGGCTGGGGGGAGAGCAGCGGGGCGGGGGGGGCTATGGGGAAGGGCTGGGGGGGAGAGTAGCGGGGCGGGGGGGCTATGGGGAAGGGCTGGGGGGGAGAGCAGCGGGGCGGGGGGGCTATGGGGAAGGGCTGGGGGGAGAGCAGCGGGGCGGGGGGGCTATGGGGAAGGGCTGGGGGGGAGAGCAGCGGGGCGGGGGGGGGCTATGGGGAAGGGCTGGGGGGAGAGTAGCGGGGAGGGGGGCTGTGGGGAAGGGCTGTGGGGGGGAGAGTAGCGGGGAGGGGGGCTGTGGGGAAGGACTGGAGGGGGGAAGGTGGTGGGGGACAGTAGCCAGGGGGCTATAGGGGTGGGGAAGAGTAATGGGAGGAGGGGGAAAGTGGTGGGGAGAGTAGCCAGGGGAAGGGGGTGGGAGAGGATAGTGAGGGGGCTGTAGGGAAGGGTGGGAGGATGGCCAGGCAGGAGAACAGTTAGGAGGTTGGATGAGATTAACCAGGGGACTGTGGAGAACCGGGGAATATAGCTTGAGGGGAGGGGATGGAGGGAAATAGCCAGGGGGCTGCAGTGAAGGAGGTGTGGGGTAATAATAGCTAGGTTGTGTGGTAAGAAGGAGGAAGACGGTGATAGCAAATTAAAATAGGTATTTGTACAGTCTCTGCTGTCAGACTGTCCCATTGCATCTTCAGTTAGCAGTGACTATTCGTGTGTGGAAAGCCCTGGACCCTGGTCTGCCATCATTTAGTCAATCTCCCGACAGTGTGGTTTCCCCTTCTCATCACTTTCACTTGCTGTGATTTGCATCCCTACTTCTTTACTGAATGTAGCCTTGTCTGCACTGAGTTTGACATGGATATGGCTGTGTGGGCTGAGGGAAGGCAAGAACCAGATCTTGAAGGTTAAGGGCTTGGCTCTTTACATGCTTCTGTCTCTTTAGCAAATGCACGAACACATCTGAAGTACTTGTGAGGTAAAGCAGTTCCTTCATCTGCATCAGAACCTCATTAATTTGCACAAGAATAACCATGGTCTTACCCTGCCTATGAGTGGAAATCTAATATCAGAATGCTCTAGTGAGATCTGGTATTACTAAGAGTTCATTGTTTTATAATGAATTTATAGAATATTTACTCAGATATTACAGAATATTATAAATAAAACAAAACTACAAGTCAATGAAAAAATACTGTGAGATATAGCAGTATCTTTTGACCTTTTAACTGACTGATTACTTCATAATTTGCAGAATCTGACAATCAATAATGGGTTTCCCAGCAAATGGCGCAAATAGCGAGGTTCTGCTTGGGGTGTTAGATGTGAGCCGCTATTGAAAGTGGCCCCTAGGGTGCATGTTGTAGGGAGGTAAAATTCTGTGTAAACAGAAAATAAAGACAGTCTTGCATTCACCGCACCCATGGTGCCCTGTGTCTCTACACCGCTCTAATAAGGCAGTATAAGTAAACATAAATAATACTTGACCCGTAGTGTTAAACAAAGTAATCCATTGTGGGAGGAAAAATCTTGTATCTCACAGGTATGAAATCACATTTACATGTGAATTGTGAAACTGAACAATTCAGCACCACTGGCCAAGAAACTCTCTCCGTCTGTTGTCATCAGAAGACCTGCTCCGGCAGTATTAACTAACCCCAGAGAAGCAAGCAAGCACAGAAAGGCAGTTCAGGATGGTAGTGTGGTGCAGGCAAAGTTCTGAATCCATTTATTATAAAGTTAAAAAAAATAACTGTCAAATTTTAAATAATGGAGTTAAGTCCATCTTGGGGACCTGCATATTATATACATACCACTTGACTTTTATTCTTGGTAACTCTCAATTGGCTATGTTTGACTATATGTTATATAGGGATATGGTTTTATTTACTCAGCAAACTGCAATGACCTCCCTTTACTAACTATATAATTTGGGTAAAAATAAATGCCTTCTAAAGACTCAGGCTAGGAAAGTTGGAATTGAAGTCACCACCCTAAAAAAAAAAAAAAAAAAAGCAAGTCACCCAGAGTGGAGCAAGCCTGCCAGATGAACTATTAGATCAATTGGTGTGAATGTGTGTGAGCTAAGATCAAGTGTAAGTAGTCTTTTGGCCTATCCAAGGCCGTGATCAAGTGTCTTGATGTTTTTGGTCTTTTGGTCTCAAGATGAAAACCTTGTCTGTGTCTCTTGGACCTTGAAGTAAAAATATTATCTTAGTTATATCTATTGTCTTCTGAAAGCAAATATCTTTCTTTGCAGGTTATTACGTTGGCATGTGTTTTGCAGCACCAGAGAAACAGCTTTTCTATTTTTACCAGGCCTCAGAAGGCTGGAAAATATTCTTCTTGCTGGCTATTCTTGCTCCAACAGTCACCGGCCTCCTGGCATATTACTGGTCACAGAACAGCTGGGATAACCATCCTTTAGCTCGGACACTTGCCTTGCATGCTCTTCCACAGTCTGGTTGGCGGGCAGTGGCTTCTTCCATCAATACAGAATTCAGGAGGATTGACAAGTTTGCTACTGGAGCACCAGGAGCAAGAGTGATTGTTACAGACACTTGGGTGATGAAAGTGACCACCTACAGTTTACATGTTGCCCAACAGCAGGACATTCATCTGACAGTGACAGATTCCAGACAACACGAACTATCACCTGATTCAAACATGCCCGTGCAGTTCCTCACCATCCGTGTTGCCAGTATTAATCCCTATGTGAAAGCTTTTGATATCCGGTAAAACAAATTAACCTTGCAATGTTATGCCGTATCGCATAGTATATGCTATTTGTTGGTGGTTAGGGAAGCACATGTGTCATATCTGCTACTGCTGTGACAGATCCCAAAACTTTTAGGGTGTTTACACCTCCCCTTTGCCACCCACAGAGAAAGTTGTCTCTAGTACCCTCAACATGCAGTGGGAAAATGTTGTTCAGGGAGATTGCTACTCTGTAAGGCAATGAAGGCATATTGGCCAATCAGAGGAACAAGTCACTCATTCCCAGAGCATGTTAAAGAGAGGAAAGCCACTAGAAGAGCTCTGGGTGAGGGAGAAGGATGGGGGAGAAGAGGGAACAAGGGAAAATCTTCTCTGTCAAAATTGTGATAAAAATCAGTGACTCTAGCAAAATTGGCCATGATTCATCCATGATTTCCTTCTTCCTTTGAAACATACATAACACAACCACATCTCGTAAGGGTATCACAATGATATATTGCAAGCAAACCTAATTTAAAGAGTGGACAAGTAGCTTTGGCCCCAAATTTCACCTGATTTTAAATTTAAAATCCTGCTAGCTTCCATATAAGGAGAGATTAATAGGACTGGAACTTTTCAGCTTGGAAAAGAGATGACTAAGGGCAGGGATGTAATGGAGGTCTATAAAACCGTGACTGGTGTGGAGAAAGTAAATAAGGAAGTGTTATTTACTCCTCATAACACAAGAACTGCAGGTCACCAAATGAAATCAATAGGCAGCAGGTTTAAAAAAACGAAAGGAAGTATTTCTTCACATAACACACAGTCAACCTGTGGAACTCCTAGCCAGAAGATGTTGTGAAGGCCAAAACACTAACAGGGTTCAAAAAAGAACTAGATAAGTTAATGGAGGATAGGTCTATCAATGGCTATTAGTCAAGATGGGCAGGGATGCTGTCCCTAGTTTCTGTTTGCCAGAAGTTGGGAAAGGGGGACAGACGATGGATCATTTGATGACTACCTGTTCTGTTCATTCCCTCTGGGGCACCTGGCATTGGCCACTGTCGGAAGACAGGATCCTGGGCTAGATGGACTATTGGTCTTACCCAGTATGGCCATTTTTATGTTCTTAGTGAATGTCCTCTGGATTGTAAATACCGATTCTCTGTTTTCTACACTGTCCCTCTCTATTGCTGTTTTTGTTTTACAAGTCACTGTTTATGTAGCTAGATGAACCTATAGTTCTGCAGCAAAATGTAGTTAACAAAGGCTATTTTTAGTGATGCTGACATCCTTAGTAATGCTGTCTCACAAAGGAGTAAACAAACAAAGCCGTGTTGTTTGTTTTTATTCATGCTTCTAAAAGGATATTCAAAACTATATATTTGAAAAGGTAGCTGACAGTGTCCATTTACATAGCTGAATCTGTAAGCTTCTAGTCTATGGGACAGACTGTGGATATGACTGACAGACTAAATCGTAAATGTCAGTGGGCTGTGAAGTCTAAACTAGAATAGCAGATATATTCAGGCCTGATCTAAGATACTAATCCATCAATTTCAATGTGTTGTTGTTTATTTACAGTAGCATCGGCTATGCCTTGTTCAAACACTGAAAAAGGATGGTCCCTACTTCTAGGAGCTTAGTATAAGGACAGTTAAGTAGACAGAGTTTAAGGAAAAGGCCACAGTAATGGACAACCTATATACAAATCAACTTGACTTGCAGCATGACAGAGGTGTGTCTAAGAGAGATTTAAAAGTGGACCGGGCAGGACCCTTGCAGGATAGCTCAGAGAGGTCATAGGAAGCATGAAAGAAGGCACAAGGGTGATTGTGTGAAAAGCTGACAAAGCTGGAACATTTGCAGAACTGTGGAGATTGTGGGGGGGAAGGGAGGAGCCCAATGCAATCCTTGACAAAGGAGTATAAGTAGGAAGGGGCAAATGTGTGTAGGGCTTTGAAGGTGGTGACACAAAGATTATTCATTAGCTGATTATTTCAATTGTGTTTTAATGAGGCAATAGTAAAGTCACATCCACTGTTAAGAATCAGACACTTACCTTGGTAATTTTTTCCAAAGAAATATCAGGGCTTTCCTTTTGTGGCTAAATAAACTAGCACCAAGAATAGTTTTTATAAAATCAGAAAGTTCTTGTAATAAGAAAATGCAAAAATAGCAAATCTCCATAGTATAATGTAGATGTAACATAATTAAGTCATAATAGGACATAGGACAAAACTTCCCCTTCCCACTGTGTGCAGTATGGGTACATACCCACAGGCTGAGCTGCACCACTGCTGGCAACAGTGGAAAGCTTTTTTAAAAATTCACTTGTTTGAACAAGGCCCCAGACATCACATATGTTCAACATGAGAAGCTAGGACCTTCTGCCCTGAACACACAGGCCTCTACCATTTGCACTGAAGGCATACCTCTACTTGCTATCAGCAACATTACCTTTAGCTATAATTCTTCATTTAGCAGTGCACTGGAGCAGCTCTCCAAAGGGGTGTATCATGCCTTTCTCACACAGTTGATTAATTTTTTTCAGTTTCTCTTACACATCTCTCCATTGACCCTCACGCCCAGCCCCAGTTTCTACCATCTTGCTGCTGGCCAGCGGTGCTAAACAACACTTGGGCTTCCCTTTCTGCTCCTGGTACCCTGCCTTTTGTGCTTCTCCAACCACTGCAAGGCTTCTTGCACCTGCCTGTAGCTGCAGTTCTGCGCACCACTAGTTCGCTCTCCAGTACTCTACTCTTCTGCTGCTCCGGTTAACCCCACCCCCTGCCCATTTCTGCTCATTAAACCCTTCTCAGCCTTCTCCCAGGTCAGGTGCATCTGATTCTCTTCCCCTGAACTTTCAGAAAACATTGGGGGTTAGGGCATTTATCCACTCTGTAGTCTGCAGACACCAGAAGGTAGCATCACAAACACTTGAGCAGATGTGATTCCATTCAACCAAGGGCAGTGGTGACACATTCTAGCCAGCACATTACGAATACGTATGTTATCCCAGGAATGTCTCATTTAAAGTATCTCCTAGGTGCAGGCCTCATGAACTGTTCATTTTCCGTTTTTATTTTTTGCAGACTCCTACATATTGTAACGTTAACGAAGTATTATTCAGTGTGATTGCAGCCCTACATTAAAATAGCATAGAAATGTCGGGCTGGAAGGGACCTCAACCTCAGGAGGCCCTTTAGTCCATCCCCCTCTGCTGAGGCAGGATTAATTTTACTTTATCATAGGTTAAATTACCTATCAAAATGGTTCTCAGTCTACTGAAGTTAAGATGTAGTCAAAACAAGATGTGTTGTTTTCAGATACATATGATCAGTATTTAAGCTTAACTTTTAAAGGCTGAAAAGCTGAGTACTAGAGACTATATCTCTGTAGACAAGAGTTTGATCTGTTAAATCAGCTTAGCCTTAGCCTTGAAAGATTTCTTTCTAGTAATGGAAGAGTATTCTTTATTGGTTCTGGCTGTGACAGAACCAAAGAGCTAGTTGTGTCCCTGCAAACTGCACTGTCCAAATAAGATTTCATCATGCTCCTGAAATTACAATCCCAATGTAGGGGTTTTGTGTTAGAGGCTTCCGTTTCCTAGAAAGATCCAGCAGTAATTGCCTTTCACAGCCTGATTTTTTCCTGTGTGCCATCATTGTTTAAAGCAAAATTGCTGTATCACTGTGCTGCCTCAAAATGGGGGAAGAGCAGGTTTAAAAAAGAAAATCTTAGTTAAAGAACATGGGTAGCTCAGAGAATTAGCAATAGGATGTAGAGCCTTTACCTCTATGGCCTTGTCTATATTAGAACATTTTTTGCTACAGATTCTCACTTTTGCTACCGCAGGTTCAGCTCCACCAGTGATAGCACATATGAGAGCCCTAGTATAGACAAGTTACCCTCTACCACAGGTTTTAAGCCCCATGTTGTGGTGATCTGTGCTGAGCAGTGCTTAAAACAGTAGGGGCCACCAGAAGCCGTATCTAAACTAGCATTGCCACTGTGGCTACCACCTTTGGAGCTAAACTGGTGGTAGCAAGGGTGGGCAACTTCAGCAAAAATAGCTTAATGTGGACACAGTCAATGTTGCTGGACAATAGTGATACAGAGTTGTTACCATCTAATGCAGGGATCGGCAACCTTTGGCACGCGGCTCGCCAGGGTAAGCGCCCTGGCGGGCCGGGCCGGTTTGTTTACCTGCCGCATCCGCAGGTTCGGCTGATCGCGGCTCCCACTGGTCGCGGTTCGCTGTCCCAGGCCAATGGGGGCGGCGGGAAGCGGCATGGGCCGAGGGATGTGCTGGCCGCGGCTTCCCGCCGCCCCCATTGGCCTGGAACGGCGAACCGCGGCTAGTCGGAGCCGTGATCAGCTGAACCTGCGGACGCGGCAGGTAAACAAACCGGCCCGGCCCGCCAAAGGTTGCCAATCCCTGATCTAATGGGTGTAGGTATAGCCTATGTGAAACATGAAATCTCAGTTGTGTTACCCATAATTCTACATACAAAGCAGTACAATGGTTGGCACTAATTAACACTCATTTATTTATTTTAGGGCTGTCAAGCGATTAAAAAAATTAATTGTGATTAATCACACTGTTAAACAATAATGGAATATTATTTATTTAAATATTTTTGGATGTTTTCTACATTTTCAAATATATTGGTTTCAATTACAACAGAGAATACAAAGTGTACAGTGCTCACTTTATATTTATTTTTGATTACAAGTATTTGCACTGTAAAAAAACAAAAGAAATAGTATTTTTCAATTCACCCAATACAAGTACTGTAGTGCAATCTCTTTATCATGAAAGTTGAACTTACAAATGTAGAATTATGTACAAAAAAAAGCATTCAAAAATAAAACAACTTAAAATTTTAGAGCTTGCAAGTCACTCAGTTACTCCTTGTTCAGGCAATCACTCAGACAAACACGTTTGTTTAAATTTGCAGGAGATAATGCTGCCCGCTTCTTGTTTACAATGTCCCCTGAAAGTGAGAACAGGTGTTCTTATGGCACTTTTGTAGCCGGCGTTGCAAGATATTTACGTGCCAGATGCACATGCTTCAACCATCAGTCCAGGTGACATGGTCCATGTTGATGACGGGTTCTGCTCGATAACAATCCAAAGCAGTGCGGCCTGATGTATATTCATTTTCGTTAGCTGAATCAGATGCCACCAGCAGAAGGTTGATTTTCTTTTTTGGTGGTTCAGGTTCTATAGTTTCCGCATCGGAGTCGTGTTCTTTTCAGACTTCTGAAAACATGCGCCACACCTTGTCCCTCTCAGAATTTGGAAGGCACTTCAGATTCTTAAACCTTGGGTCGAGTGCTGTAGCTATTTTTAGAAATCTGACATTGGTGCCTTCTTTGATTTTGTCAGATCTGCAGTGAAAGTGTTCTTAACATGAACAACATGTGCTGGGTCATCATCCAAGACTGCTATAACATGAAAGATATGGCAGAATGCAGGAAAACAGAGAAGGTCACATACAATTCTCCCCCAAGGAGTTCAGTCACAAATTTAATTAACGCATTATTTTTTTAATGAGCGTCATCAGTATGGAAGCATGTCCTCTGGAACGCTGGCCGAAGTATTAAGGGGCATGTTTAGCATATCTGGCATGTAAATACCTTGCAAAGCCGGCTACAAAAGTATCATGCAAATGCCTGTTCTCACTTTCTGGTGACATTGTAAATAAGAGGGCAGCATTATCTCCTGTAAATGTAAACAAACTTGTTTGTCTTAGCAATTGGCTGAACGAGAAGTAGGACTGAGTGGATTTGTAGGCTCTGAAGTTTTACATTGTTTTTGAGTGCAGTTATGTAACAAAAATCTACATTTGTAAGTTGCACTTTCATGACAGAGATTGCACTACAGTACTTGTATGAGGTGACTTGAAAAATACTATTTTATCATTTTTAAAATAATATACACGTTGATTTTAATCAACACAGAATACAATATATATGAAAACGTACGAAAACATCCAAAATATTTAATAAATTTCAATTGGTATTCTATTGTTTAACAGTGCGATTTAAACTGCGATTAATCGCGATTTATTTTTTTGAGTTAATCGTGTAAATTAACTGCGATTAATCGACAACCCTAATTTATTTATTTATTTGTATTGCACTTAGCTATGTGATATGTGCCTGACAGGAGCAATAACTAAACTGATATCTGCCCCAGAGAGCTTACAAACTAGAATTTAGACATGATGTAAATGAGTGAGTGCAAATGGGTCGAGGAAGGGAGTGGGCAAGGTAACATATATAAATCCTGCAGCGACTCAGTAAGTTGATTTACACTTACTGGTGAACAAGGTTTATTTTGGTTTTATGTAATATTTTGATTTATCTCTTGTATAGCCCCTTTTGGCAGTCTTGGCAGAGAGGCCAAAGAATTGAATGGGCATGAAGTCCGAACTACACTCTGAGCCCTAGTAGCTGTACATCTCGGTCTGGTTGAGGCATGATGTGAGAAGCACGCACTGTCCAGGTTATATCTGTCCTGTAGCTAAAGGGATGGCTTCACCCTTCAGGATTGTCAGACTAGCCCCTTTCATGCATGCTTAAAACCAACATTTTCAGAAGTGGCTTCAGGGTTGTGGTGTTCCAATTTTTGGAACCCCAGCTTGACTGAACTTGGCCATGATTTTCCAAGGTGTCATAGACCTGCAACTCCATTTGAAATCAGTGGGAGTGTTGGTGCACAGCATCTCTGAAGAAACAAGCCAAAGGTGTCTCAAGTTGGGCACTCAAGACGAGAAGCCAGTTTTGAAAATATGGTCCCACATGAACCAACCACAACAATTAAAAAAAGAGTGAACAAGTTTAGGGTTTCAGGGTTTGTCTTGACCTGTAGAAAAGGAAAATAAAGTTTTTCCTTTTACTACCTATTTAAAAAATAAAAAGCCCAAAGTTTATTTATTCTGACTAGATACCAGACTGCACCAAGCTACACAATTTGTCTAGGTATTCACTTCTTTGATGTTATGCTTCAAAGTAGCAAGCAAGATAAATGTTCTTTTCTTACTTAAATGGATGATGAGGTGACATTCTATTCCATCCTTTCTTCTTTAGGTTGAACTCCACAGAGTATGGGGAACTACGAGAGAAACTTCATGCTCCAATCCGTAATGCAGCTAACGTTGTGATCCATCAGAGCCTCAGTGACTTGTTTCTGGAAACCTTTACATCGCTGGTGGAAATTAATCAGACATACCCTGTTCCCAGCAATCAGGTGGGAGTTTCTAATCACTTGACATTATAATAATTGTAGTTTCTGGCTTAGTCAAATCTATGATTACTGTGTTTGCATAGTGGTTATCTTACAGTTCAGTAAATATTTAGTAAAGTAAACCTGGCTGTTTTTTCTGCTGTTTGCTCCAAGAGAAGCCATTGATTGATTAAGTTTGGGGGAGGACGGGAAATATCATAATAAGGAGTTTTATTTTAATTTAATGTTAACGCTAGGGTTTTACCTGGGGAATTTGGAAATGATGGAGTTAAATTTCCATATGTTGTCTAGAGAGCTGAAGTCACAACTCCTATTAATAACTGAAATTGATGGGCATACCCTGCCTTGACAATTTGCCTTAGCTAGTCTCACACCTTACATCTTGTATTTCTGGAGAGCTAAGTTACTTTAGATCTGAGCCCAGATCCTTAAAGGTTTTTAAATACCCAATGTCCTTTGAAATCAATGGAAATTAGGTGCCTAAACATCTTTATGGATCTGGGCTATTATCCTTTAATGCATGAAATGATTCCTAATCTGGACCTTATTTTCATTATAAACAATATTTTGAATCTTTTCTTCAGTAATAATAAGGACCAAGTGTCAATGGAAACAAACATTCAGGCTCAGAACTGTACAGCTGTTGGGTTGAGAGAGAGTCACTTTATTTCAGTCCTTTTAGCTTGTGCTATCTTTAGGTGTAAAGTACTTGAGCTTCTGGGTTTTGGTTTGATACTGACTGATACCATAAGTAATGGTCTACATTGAAAAAGAGAGATGATGATTTGGGGGTTAAAACACAGAAATGGGAATTGAGAGATCTAGGGTATCTCCCTAGCTCTGAGACTTACTTTCTGAGTGACTCTGAGCAAGGTACTCGATCCCTCTGTGTCTGAGTTTTCCCCCTCTGTAAAATGAAGATAATATCTTGCAGGGGAAGTATGAGACTAATTTGATTATAAATAATACTTGGCACTTTTCATTTATAGAGTAAAGGGCTGTACAAAGTATGGTAAGTATGATAAAGGCCATTTTACAGATGAGCAAAGTCAGGCACAGAGTGGTTAAGTGACTTGCCCAGGGCCACACTAATGATTGAAAAAGCTGAGAATAGAACTCAGGTGTAATTCTCCCAGTTTAGTGCCCTATCTGCTGGACCACGTAAATGCTTGGAGGGTCTGGGCTGGAAAGCCCAATGGCGATGCAAATTGTTATTGTTAATAAAACCATTAATAACTGTTCTTCCAGCCTTCACCTTCCCCAGGGGGCTGCAGGTGCACACCCAACATGACTAACTGTGGATAAATGCCCAGATAGTCTGTCCTTTTCAGTTATACAAAATTTGCTGGAAAACTCCCAGTGGGTGAAATCCTGGCTGTCTTGAAAAACACCCATTAACTTCACTGGAGACAGGATTCACCCAATATGTCTTCCTTCCTTTTGGGGGAAGGAGAATACATAACAAACGTTACATTTCAAGTAGCTTCGTAAATGTTGTTGAAGAGCAATAAAAGCAATAATTTGCTATACGGTGTTGCTTCTTTACCCTTTTTCTCTCTCTCTAGGAGCTCGAGCCATGTATAGGGTGTATGCAGATTAATGCAAACATCAAGCTTGTTAAAAATTGCCAAGAGCCAAACGAAGGAGAATGCCAGCAATGCTACTGTCGTCCTATGTGGTGCCTGACTTGCATGGGGAAATGGTTTGCCAGCCGGCAGGATCAGCAGCACCCAGAGACCTGGCTATCAAGCCAAGTGCCTTGTCCAACCTGCCGAGCCAAGTTTTGCATTTTGGATGTTTGCATAATACAATGAATAATATCTTGGTACAATTTACCTTTTGAAATCTGAATGTATTCACAGCAGGGTTGGATGCAAGCCCCATTAGATTTGTTTCTTGCTCTTCTGCTTCTGAAAAGGTAAAAGCTCTGGAGTTTTCTTCTTCAAAGCCCTCAAAATGGCAACCCAACATTTTCTTTTCATTTTTTCCCACTCCACAAATGTGTTCTCAGTTTTTATTCACTAACATAACAGTTAAAATTTTAGATTGTTGAGTTTTGTGGGTTTTTTTGCTTTTCATTTCCAAACTCTTGGATGCACTTTAAACCAATAATAGTGCCCCGTTTGCTTCCCTTATATCAGAGGTGAAATCCTGGTAAACTAGCTATATTTTAAGTGCTATTCTAGTTACAGGATTAAGCATTGGTGTTTAATGATTCTTTAGCTAAGGGGCTAATTTTCCTTTATAATAAGATGTACTAAGCAAGTTGCTATTGCTAAGGATAGTCGGCTCAAATCGCAACCTACCTTTCTTCATCTTGAATCCGTTTGTAAAGTCTATGTTAAGCTTTGTGGGCTTTCCTCAAAACAGATGTCTCAGTGTTGTGTTTTTCCTTTCCACCAAAACAGGCCCACCGATCAACTACTATAGACATCTAGGAAATTACGCTCCCAAAGTTCTGTAACTTCTGCAGGGAGCTTAGCGCAAAGAAGAATATAAAATATAAAATAATTTGTTTCCAGATATATTTAGTATACAAGGAAGCTCATTCAAAAAGGGTCGTTTATTCAGTTCATTAACCTGAAGTGCTGTTGGTGCTGTTTAGAGCATCTTATAGCTAAAGCTATTTTTTCCCTGTTTGGAGTCTCAACACTCTCTAGCTAATGCTAATGTTAAGCATGATTTATCCATATTTGGAAGGAGAGCAGTGATCATCTCAGTTTTCTGAGTAATCCAAAAGAATGTTCGGCTGTGTCAAAATCTGTAGCTTTTCCCTAGGCAACTGCTTTTCCAAATGAATGGGATGTCAGGACTGGATAAGAACATGTAGCCATGCTGGCTATTTCATGTATGACCATTATTAGTGAAATGGGTTTTGGTTTTGGTTTGGTTTTTTGCTTTATTTTGAAGCCTGATAATAAACATTTATCACTGCTTTAACATGAATAGGAGAATTTTGCATACCTCTTAGCATGTGTCTCCACCAGGCTCATTTGTCAGCAGGTTTTGCGCTGTTGGTTGAAGCTGTAGTATAGACAGAGTGTGGATTAGACAACACAGTGGTAAAAATGCCTGTGCTTTCCTATACTACAGCTTCCACAATGGAGCTGCACCAATGCAGAAAGCCTAAAGATTTTCCTGGTGCAGACAAGACCTTAGTACTAGCGCCTGTGTGGCCTTTCCGTAAAAGCTCCCAGTGATGCAGCTCCACAAGGGGTAGATAGTAGCAGTGGGAGTATAGACAAGGTGCTAGTGATTGCCAGCATTTGAATCACTGTAGGTCATTTAGGACCGCTTTGAGCAGAAGTAGATGGCATAGTGTAAAACATGATAGCGGCCACTCTACACTAGAGCTCTCACCATTGGTAACAATTATGCTTTGAAGAATTAGATTTTTATTGGTAAATGTCAGTAAACGTTGATTTCACCATACATGCACAAACTGATGACAAAATATTTCCAGCAATACTAACTGAAATGTATAGATAGGCAAAGTGAGAAAAATGCTGCTTGAGAACTTATTAGAGTCCCACCTCAATGTGTATATAGCATGTTGTAATGCTGGCTTTAGTGGAGCTGGAGCAAGGATGCCATTTAGGTATCTTTAACTTTTTGAATCTCAACATCTACTGTCATTAAATAATTATTGTCTGGACCACCACCATCCTCTTCTTCCCCCCCCCCCCCTTTCCTGCAAAGGTGAAAATTTAAATAAATAAAAATCTAAAAAATGCTTAAAAATAAACCTCTGTATTATCTGCCAAAATTATTAAAAAAAAAAAAAAAAACAGTTCTGCCAAGCATAGTAATACAAGCAGTGAGCTGCAACAGTGGGAGATTTCATTTAAACTTTGGTGTAGCCACAGCCTGTGTGGTATGTAGACACAAACCAGACATGTCAAGAACTGGTTACAAATATGGTTAAAACTTGTATTGTGGACAGGTTTAAGGGCACTTAGAAATGACATAGAGACCTCTTTTTTGTTTTAATATTCATATATATAAACTGCCAGACTATTTGTATTTGGGGAAGATACTCACTTGAGCATGCATCACAACTGTTAGGCATTCTCTCTTTACTATGAAATACTGGCTACTATTTATACTATATATTAATTAATAATGATGATTTTCCTGGGTTTCATATCTCAGCTGTTTCAGATCGTATGGAAGGGAAACTTAACACGGAGGCTGGCCATGTGGATCTGAATCTCTTTCATAAAAAATTGCTAACTGACATCAGCTTTTTTTTATTTGACTAGAATCAAATTGAATTCCTTAGCTTCAGGCTTGTGCTAAGTCTGAAAAAAAAAAATCACAACACTAACTAATAATTTAAAATACTCTCCAGTAGTTTGTGGGGAGGTTATTTTGAAGTGACATTTACAGTATTCTTTCAGCCTACATTACACAGTCTTAGTGGGCTGAATTCTGCTCTCAGATAGGTGTGTGCATTTCCCCTCTGTAATAATTTTTGCAAATAAGGATAATTTATTATTTATTTCAATCAGGTTTGCACAACACAGTTGTAAGGAGGTGTAGTCTTCGATGGAGTAGGTGTAGCAGGGAAATGGGAGTCTGAACTTGGCTCTCCCACTGACAGTCAGTCAATTTCTATGTCTGTTTTCCCATTTGGAATAATAATCTTCTACTGGAGAGGTGTTATGAAGCTTAATTCATAAGGGATTTGAGATCCTTGGATGAAAAGCACTATAGAATTGCAGAGTATTTTTTAATAAAGTAAAAATAAGATGATTGCCAGTATGTCTTTTTAATAAGAGCTTTCCTATCTGAGCAGCTTGCCCAGTAGATTCACTGTATATTTCTTTATTTTTTTAACTATAAAAAGCTTCTCTTTGAGGTGATTGGAAGTTTTAATTTCAGTGGATCTTTGTGTCATAAGAATAGAGCTTAGTGTAACACTTTATAATATTGTAGTATACCAAATGCACTAATACACATAAATGTAAAATAGTCTTGCATCTTTTAAGGGTAGTGCTGTATCTATAGAAGTACAGTGTTTTTCAAATGCAGCCACTGTGGCCACATGCAGTCACCAGAGTGTTTTCCTTTGGCCATGACAGCCTCCTGGGCAGAGATGGGGGAGGGATCAAACAGAAACCCCGCCCTGCAGTGTCCAGGTGCTCCAGGAGAGGGCGTCAGCCCTCCTCCTTCCCGCTGCAGGACTCCAGAGGCGGGCTTCAGCCTCCTCCCCTGGTTCAGCCAGAGGTGGCCTTCAGCCCCCCCGGGGCTCCAGCAGTGGGCTCCATGCTTCAGCCCTTCCCCCTGCCACTCTTCAGCTGGGGGGCTCTGGGCTTCACCCCTGCCCCAGCTGGTGAGGCTTCAGGCCCGCTTCCACCCTCCCTTGGCTCCAGCTCTGGGCTTCAGCCGGGCTGGCCTTACCAGGCACTGAGGTCAAAAGGCATGGAGTGGGATGAGCCTGGGGTGTGAGGCCATGGGGGGGCGGGGGTGATTGAGAGCCTGGGGAGGGATCTGTGAGGCCTGGGGGTGGCAGCAGGGGCTGAGACACCAAAATACAACTGTACATTATTTTTATTATTGAGTTGGCGGGGGGAGGGAGCCTCCATAAATAAATTACAATGATTTGGACATGCATATGTGCTTATTTATTTGTTTTTCCTAAAGTTAATTAAGTATTTTAGGAAAATTTGTCAGACTGGCCACCAGCAAGAGTTGGTGGCCACACTCTGAGGCCATCAAAAAATTTGTTGTGTGAACCCTGGTCTTAGAAGACTCACTAATATTTACCAAATAAAATGTTTTTTGTAATGTCATGAATACTAATTGACATAAATTCTTTAAAATAAACAACTTCTGACGTTTAGATTGTTTGAATGAGTCCAACATGCCTCTAAGTTCTGCAAGCATCTTATTGGATATGTTAGACTAGAGAACCAACGGTTTTCAAACCTCAATGAGCTTTACCTTTAGAGCTAGTAGAAAATGAGAAATGGGCCAATGGCCTCTTACTACACAACCCCCCCTAACTTTTTAATTGACTTGCATATTTTAATGGCGACTAAGTGAATATAGTGTAGAAATGGACATCCATTTTTGTGGCTTCATCAGGTCAATGGCCTGAAGAGTATAAGGAGAAATAAGGTCCTTTTTCTCATTTCCACGGAAAGTAATAACTTGCACTGAAGAATCGCTTTAAAAGTATTTTCCATCCACCCTGTCCTGTTAACATGCCTAAGCATAAAAGCAATATTTAGAACAGTTCTTTTTACTGTTCATCTTTAAAAATAGCCAAACTCATTTTGTAAAATAAAATATTTATTTATAGAATAATCATTTCCTGGAAACAGATTTAAGGTGGAAATCCTAAAAGTGTGTGTGCACGTCTACATTCCCTCGTGCATACACAATATCAGTACTGTATATTTGAGTACAAATCCCCCGTTTCCATGCACAGTAGCGTTGGGCATGCATTTCTGAAAATTCAGGCATTAGTTACACTAGTTTGTGCCACTGCCATAGTGTGAATATTTAATGTCTAGAGACTTGTGGCATTTATATTCCCACTAACGGCAGAAGTGTGTCCATTCATTGTTGTCAAGCATAATGTGCTGTGCTAGAAACGGCATTTTGTCCAGCCAAGTATGATTTTTTGTGTCTTATACCAAATCTGTGTTATGAATGAAATTGTAATCATGAGGGTCTGTTTAACTTGAGACAAAAATATATGGTCCAAAGGCAGAGATCTGTAACCCAGTCACTTCAGATTAGAGTATTTTCATTGTATTAAATCTCTGTATACTGCAGCTGTGTACATCCTCAGGTTAAATCTGAGGATGTTTCATGACTTTCTATGCGATTCTTCTCTGTGCCACTTCTCAGGATGGATGAGAATTTGATTTTGAGATATTTCCGGAGTTCATGTTGAATGTCAGTTTAGTTTATGGAAATACTTTTCACACAGTACACTTTCTCCCAAAGATTTAGTGCAGTTATTTTAGTTAAGTACTTTATCTACTTTTAAAATTTTATAGCTTACTTGATTAGCCTTTAAGGAAGCGGTTTTAATGAATGTAAGTAGCTTGGTTTAAACACTGTTTGAAGAGCTGAATTAAAAATGAATTTAATTTTGAGTAAGGCTTCTGGTTTTCAATTTCAACTAATATTTACCAGCTAAATACGGTACATGTGGAAGTCAGACTGAATCATACATAACGGGCCAGATCTTTAGCCCAAGATACCGTATATACTCATTCATAAGCCGAATTTTTTTAGTAAAAAAGGGAAGCACCAGAGAAGGGGGTCGGCTTATGAACGGTATAGAGAGGGAGAGGTGGGACACAGCCCCTCCCCCCAACAGAGGGAGCAAGGAGAGGCAGCACAGCCAGCAGAGACAGAAGGGAAGTGGCGGGTCCAGAATCTCTCCATTTCTGGCCACGCTGCTCTCCCCCCAGCCTCCAAAGCAGCTGCAGCTCCGGGGTTGGCCGGCTGCAGCCATGCCACTCGGCCCTGCCCCCCAGAGCAGGCTCTGGCCGCGCTGCCCGGGAGCTGGTGCACGCTGTGGCCGTGCCACCCGGCCCAGCCCGCTGGAACATGCTGCGGCCGCGCTGCCTGGTCTGGCCCACCGGAGCAGGCTGCGGCCGCGCTGCCCAACCTGCCGGAGCAGCTCCAGCCAGGTCAGAGACATTCTCCCCTGGCCCTCCCCAGATAAGGTGGGAAGAGATGGGATGGGGAGAGTGTGGGGGTCCCGGGCTAGGGTCACGCGGGGGGTTGTCACAGGGGTTACTCCCCTGACTCCCAGCTTCTCCCCCCCAAAAAATTTCCCCACAGGTTGCTGTCCCGGCCCGTCAGGGTAAGCAGCTGACGCGCCAGGACACTTTGTTTACTTAGGTTTACCTCCGTGCCTGCGGACGCTCGAGGTAAACAAACCATCTCGGACCACCAGCGGCTTATCCTGATGGCCCGGGAGCCAAAGTTTGCTGACCCCTGAATTATAGGGTCGGCTTATGAACAGGTTATAAAAATTTTCCATTTTTACTTCTCCATCTTGGGGGGGTTGGTTTATAAACGAACCGGCTTATGATCGAGTATATATGGTAAATCAGCATAAAGGGAATTTAAGATGCCCAAAGAGCATTGTTATCCTGGTGTATCTCTGGATTAGACTAATCCTGAGCCTGACAGCCTTCAGCACGTGCTGCAAAATGTCCTTCTTTGATAAAGTCTTCCTGCCATAACCTGAACGGTGGAGTGGGGAGAGAAGAAGAAGAAGGGGAAATAAGGAATGAAATATCTAGATGTATATCTCAAGAATTGATTTGAATAACCAGGGAGGGGAGACAAGCAGAGGCCATTAAATTGGGTAGTGTTGTAATAGGTTGTGGGCTGTAGTGCATCATCAAGGTTGTAATAGGTTAGGATAGTAGGAGGCCAGGTCCTAACTAGACCTATCCTGAAGAACGATCCTTCACCCTCACAGACCTTGCGAGACAGGCCAGTCTTCGCTTACAGACAGCCCCCAAACCTGAAGCAAATACTCACCAGCAACTACACACCCCACAACAAAAACACTAACCCAGGAACCAATCCCTGCAACAAACCCCATTGCCAACTCTGTCCGCATATCTATTCAAGGGACACCATCGTAGGACCTAACCACATTAACTACACCATCAGGGCCTCGTTCACCTACACATCTACCAATGTGATGCCATTATGTGCCAGCAATGCCTCTCTGCCATGTACTTTGGCCAAACCAGACAGTCTCTACGCAAAAGAATAAATGGACACAAATCAGACATCAAGAATTGTAACATTCAAAAAACTGTAGGAGAGCACTTCAGTCTCCCTGGACACTCAATAACAGCCTTAAAAGTGGCAATTCTTCAACAAAAAAACTTCAGAAACAGACTTCAATGAGAAACTGCAGAACTGGAATTAATTTGCAAACTGGACACCATCAACTTAGGCCTGAATAAAGACTGGGAGTGGATGGGTCACTACAAAAAGTAATTTTCCCTCTGTTGATACTCACACCTTCTTGTCAACTGTTGGAAATGGCTGAAGTCCACCTTAATTGAATTGGCCTCGTTAGCACAATCCCCCACTTGGTAAGGCAACTCCCATCTTTTCATGTGCTGTATATATATACTGCTTACTGTATTTTTCACTTCATGCATCTGATGAAGTGGGGTTTAGCCCACGAAAGCTTATGCCCAAATAAATTTGTTAGTCTCTAAAGTGCCACAAAGACTCCTTGTTGTATTAACTAGACAGCGCTCTCAGGAGCTATCCACTGATAGGCCAGGGTGGAAATCCAGCTTTAGTAGTTGCCCATCTTTAACCACAATTACAGCACCAGGTAGGCCACTCCCAACACTACAGAAGCAGAAGAAAATACTGCATGTATCTCAGAGTACACCATAGGGTAATTCTCCTCACCTTGCTATTCAGACAGCAGACAGGATGTTGTAGGTGAGACCTGTTTAAGCAGAGGAAGAAGTAGAATGCTGTTGAACCCACCAGGTTCCATGACGGTTGTGGGGAAGAGCTCTTGTGACTGCTGAACAAGGCTATTACATGGTCCCTTAGAAAAACACCAGATTGGTGGTGGGAAAGTGATAGGCCAGTGCAGAACTGGGAGGGTTATAAAATATGTTTTAGTGAGACCCATGGTGATAGAGGCAAGGTGAAATATGGGCTATTTAAAAACAGATTTACTGTGTTGGCCTTTGGGAGACAGGGCAGGTATGGGAGGGGGCTTAGGGACATGGGAGGTGGTTAAGACTTTGGAAATGAGGAAAGAAATACCTTCCCTTTCCATTCCCCACACTATCACTTCCTGCAGACCAAGTTTGCAGAAGACCTCTCCTTTCCTGCCCAGATTCCAAAAGTCTAACCTAATATCTTTTAAAATAAAGATATTTGCTCTCTTGCTCTTTGAGAGAGAATCTCCTTCCCTTAAAACCGCTGCTATTTTTACCACTGATGGAACTACAAAAAGGGTAAATTCCAGCTCCTAACTTTCCCAGTAGTAAAAAGGCCAAAAACACAACATGGTATCTGTTATACAACTGGCTAAAAGACAGGGAACAAAGGGTAGGAATAAATAGTAAATTTTCAGAATGGAGAGGGGTAACTAGTGGTGTTCCCCAAGGGTCAGCCCTAGGACCAATCCTATTCAACTTATTCATAAATGATCTGGAGAAAGGGGTAAAAAGTGAGGTGGCAAAGTTTGCAGATGATACTAAACTCATCAAGATACTTAAGACCAAAGAAGACTGTGAAGAACTTCAAAAGATCTCACAAAACTAAGTGACAGTGCAACAAAATGGCAAATGACATTTAATGTGGATAAATGTAAAGTAAAGCACATTGGGAAAAACAACCCCAACTATACATACAATATGATGAGGGCTAATTTAGCTACAACTAATCAGGAAAAAAGATCTTGGAGTCATTGTGGATAGTTCTCTGAAGACATTCACTCAGCGGCAGTCAAAAAAGCAAACAGGATGTTAGAATCATTAAAAAGGGGATGGAGAATAAGACGGAGAATATCTTATTGCCCTTATATAAATCCATGGTACGCCCACATCTTGAATACTGCGTACAGATGTGGTCTCCTCATCTCAAAAAAGATATACTGGCATTAGAAAAGGTTCAGAGAAGGGCAACTAAAATGATTATTAGGGGTTTGGAACGGGTTCCATATGAGGAGAGATTAAAGAGGCTAGGTCTTTTCAGCTTGGAAAAGAGAAGACTAAGGGGGATATGATAGAGGTATATAAAATCATGAGTGATGTGGAGAAAGTGAATAAGGAAAAGTTATTTACTTGTTCCCATACTATAAGAACTAGGGGCCACCAAATGAAATTAATGGGCAACAGGTTTAAAACAAAAGGAAGTTCTTCTTCACACAGTGCACAATCAACTTGTGGAACTCCTTGCCTGAGGAGGTTGTGAAGGCTAGGACTATAACAGGGTTTAAAAGAGAACTGGATAAATTCGTGGAGGTTAAGTCCATTAACGGTAATTAGCTAGGATGGGTAAGGAATGGTGTCCCTAGCCTCTGTTTGTCAGAGGGTGGAGATGGATGGCAGGAAGAGCGCTCAGGGTGCAAGGACACGCTGTAGCATGAGCCCATACCGCTGCCCCACGCCGCCCCGTGACGCAATATACCCTGATCCAGGGCGGGTGACATACAGCCGCCAAGCCATGGACTGCAACAATACAACCCCTTCCCCGCTGCCGGGTTCAGATTCTCCCGCCAACACGCCCCTAGGGGCGGAGCCCTTCGGAGGGGAAGAAGGGAGAGGGCGCGCGGCGCCAGCTCTAGGACGAGCCCACGGGGGCACTCATGGGGGGGAGAGAAACATGCCCCCCAGTACGCGGACATGTGCCCATTCCGAACCTCCATTTTCCCCTCAGGCGCTAATAGGGATGGATCACTTCCCGGGCTGAAGGGGTGGGTGGCTCTCCCGGCTTGAGACAGCAGGTTCTTTCTCCTTACAAGCTCACACCCCTCTTCTCGATGGTCGGGCCCTGGCCGCCCGCGCATGCGCTGTAATACGAGGCGGGCGGGGCGCGTGCGTCGCGCGGGAGCGCAGCTTCCCGGTCAGTCTGTGCAGGCGGGAGGCGCGAGCGGGGTGACTTGAGGAGGCTGCGACATAGACCCCGGGCGCATCACCACACACCGGCTGTAGCACCAGCACTGCCTCCCTCCGCTCCCACCCAGCCGCGGGCCCGAGCCTCCCGCGCGCCATGTCCTTCCGCCAGAGGAGCCCCCACAGCGGCGGCTGCGGCAGCGAGAGCAGGTGGGCGGTGGCGGGGACAGGTGTCTCCGGTCCGGCCGCCGCCCGCGGGGTGCTGGGGCGGCGGCAGCAGCGTCGCGGTGGGGGGGAGGGAGCCGTCTTTCCTCAGAGCGCCAGGGAAGCTTCCCGCCCTGGAGCAGTGAGGCCGGGTGACCCTGAGCTCGCCCGCCCGCCGGCCGCCTCTGTTTTCCGGGGCAGTCCCTGGGCTCGTCCACAGACTGGCAGGGCCGCCCAGAGGATTCAGGGGGCCTGGGGCAAAGCAATTTCAGGGGCCCCTTCCATAAAAAAAAGTTGCAATACTATAGAATACTATATTCTTGTGGGGGGCCCTGCAGGGCCTGGGGCAAATTGCCACACTTGCCCCCCCGCCCCCGCATGGCCCTGCAGATGGCGCCTGGTGTGAATCCTCCCCCAAGCCCTGGCGGCCGAGGGCGCACAGGACCGGGGCACTTCCCTGGGCTGGTGAAAGCGGGCCTGGGGGCACCACGTCTCCTGAAGAGAAGCACCACCCGGAGGCAGGGCGAGTATCCTGGGGCTTGCTTGAGGTGAAGTAAGGGTCGCGCAGGGGGCGAAGAAACACGTGGTCTTGCCATGGGCTCCCAGTACGGGAAAAGGGGGGGAGGGGATGCAGACTGGAAAGAGAGAACACCCAGGTTTTTAGATTCCTTCCAGGAAGCCAACATTTTCTGTGCAGATTCGGGTTGAGAAGCCTTTCAGGGACAAAAAGGGAACTGCTGGGTGTTGCTTTCAAGGTAAAAGTGGTGCCTGTATGCTTCTTATTGCAATTGTTGTTGCATTGTGGCTGTAAAAGGTTACAAAGCCAACATGTAAGTTTCATTTTTTAAAGACTGACCTATTTCCCAGCAGCCCACAACACCCAGCTCGTTGGTCTCAAGGAAGGAAACGTGGAGCAGATGGGAAACGCAGAAAACAGAATGATTCAGATTCGTCCGTTTTTGATGATGAGAACAAGTATGGCCCTTCTGACAACAGGTTGGATAGGTATGTTTAATAAAGGATTTGTCCATAGTGTATGCAGCTGAAACAGGCCTAGGTTTCTTGTGCATGAGAAACCGTGAAACTGACCAGTATATTTTCACTTTCCAACCCTCCTGTGATATATAGGGGGGAGGGATAGCTCAGTGGTTTGAGCATTGGCCTGCTAAACCCAGGGTTGTGAGTTTAATCCTTGAGGGGGCCATTTAGGCATCTGGGGGGGAGAACTATCAGGGACAGTACTTGGTCCTGCTAGTGAAGGCAGGGGACTCGACTTGTTGACCTTTCAAGGTCCCTTCCAGTTCTATGAGATAGGCATATCTCCATATATTATTATATCACTATCAAGTAACCTTGGGGGTGGGAGAGAGACAGGGATTAAAGTACCAGTAGGGTGTAAAAACCAAGGAGTGAAAAACATTGCTTAGTGACTTCTTACCTTTTTATCTTGAAGCTATTTCAATAGCCGGGTTGTCCTTTTGTGCCCTGTTGTTTTTTGTTAATGGCCCCCCTGCTCGCTGGAAGGCCTGAATCTGCTCAGCTTGCAGATAATTTAGCTTTGTGAGTCTGGGCATCATGTGACCTTACGATTGACATGAGTGAGCAGAGAAGAGTGACTTGGGGGAGTGACATGAGTTAATGCTCATGGGAGCCGTTCCCAGGACTGGATGCTTTAGGGCTACTGCAGGAGCAGGGAAGCAGTGTGGATGGCTTTCCAAGGAGCTACTTTTAGCTTTGGAAGAATACATGCAGGGGATCAACTTGAGGTCATACATTGTTCTCTGTTCGTGCTGCTACTTTTTTCCCTGATCCACCAGGATGGGAAATGTCAGTTGAGCAGCAAAATAGGTCTGGTAAGTAGGAACATTGGGATAAAATTAGAAAAGGTAAATTTGAGCTGAATATTGGAAAACGTTCTCATGGTGAGAGATGTTAGGTTTTACAATAGTCAAAAGGGAGATTGTGGCTTTATTGATTCAAATATTTAAGATTGGTCTGGACAGGGCACGGGACAACATACTAAAATGCCATAGATCCAAAGTTTTATATTGTGATGTAGTTCTGAGAGTTCTGCGGCAGCTCTAGAGCTTGGTTACATGAAAAAGCAAGTGTTAAGTAAACAAAGGTGGGGAAAATGCACCTTGCTGATATTGTCTTTCTGTGACAGTTAAATTACATCGCTCTTTCTTTATTTTTTTGTAATCTGTGTAGTTGAATCAGCACAGTCAGTTAAAGAATGCTCTTGTGGAGGGAGGAAAATTGTTCTCCTTAACCTCTGAGGATAGGACAAGAAGCAATGGGCTTAAATTGCAAAAAGGGCAGTTAAGGTTGGACATTAGAAAAAACTTCCTAACTGCCAGGATGGTTAAGCACTGGAATAAATTGCCTAGGGAGGTTGTGGAATCTCTATCGTTGGAGATTTTTAAGAGCAGGTTAGACCAAGGGTGGCCAACCTGTGGCTCCGGAGCCATATGTGGCTCCTTGTATAGGCACTGACTCTGGGGCTGGAGCTACAGGCGCCAACTTTCCAACGTGCCAGGGGGTGCTCACTGCTCAACCCCTGGCTCTGCCACAGGCCCTGCCCCCGCTCCACCCCTTCCCGCTCTCTCACCTGAGGAGTCCCCTGTCAGGGAGGTGGCAGACTAGTCCTATTCTAGGCGGTCTTTCACCAATGGCCAACATCCAGGCTGCTGCAGCTTGCTGGCTGGCAGGGATGGAGGGGGGTGGTGGCACTGACAAGGTGGTCATTAAGAGTCCTGACCTAGCCCACCCCACAGTGACCCACGCAGGTCCAAGGGAGACACCACAGTGCGGCCTGGTGAGGAATTGAGTGGGTCCACACACCCCCCCCATAGCCAGTGTAGTGGCCACTATTGCTTGGGACATAAGCAGGTGTGTGAGGGTCCCCTACCCCAGTGGGGTTATCAGGGTCGGGAGGTGGATCCCAGTCTCTTCTCCTCCTTAACTAAACCTGGACCTACTGTGAATTTAAAAAAAAAATAAAAAAAAAATTGTGACATCCCCCACTCCCTGGGGCCACAGTGAGAACTAGTGCTCTTAAGAAGTAGTCTTGCATCAGCAGAGTGATGAACTAGATTTCCCAAAAGGACTTTTCCCATCTCTGATTTTTACCATAGCCCACTTCTGGAGTCTTGTGCACAATGTTGGACACCATATTAGAGGAAAGATAAACTATTCAGCCTCCTAGTTGCAGTAACTGAAAAACAAATCCAGAAATATGCTTAAGAGAGGTTAGGCAAAATGTCAGATCTGCTGCTTGTAGTGCAGAGGTGGGCAAACTATGGCCCGGGGGCTGCATCCAGCCCTTCAGACATTTTAATTCAGCCCTCGAGCTCCAACCGGGGAGTGGGGTCCGGGGTTTGCCCCACTCCAGCAGGGGAGCGGGGTCCGGGTCAGGGGCTTGCCCCACTCCGCGCATGCAAGCGCTCCACGCAGCTCCAGGAAGCAGTGGCATGTCCCCACTCCGCCTCCTACACGTAGGGGCAGCTAAGGGGCTCTGCACACTGTCCCTGCAGCTACCGTTGGCCGGCAACCATGGTCATTGGGAGCTGCGGGGCAGTGCCTGCAGACGGGGCAGTGCCTGCAGACGGGGCAGTGCCTGCAGACGGGGCAGTGCCTGCAGACGGGGCAGTGCCTGCAGACGGGGCAGTGCCTGCAGACGGGGCAGCGTGGATAGCCACCTGGCCATGCCTCTGCATAGGAGCCGGAGGGAGGACATGCCACTGCTTCCGGGAGCTGTTTGAGGTAAGCACTGCCCAGAGCCTGCACCCCAGGCCCCCTCCTGCGCCCCAACCTGATCCCCCTCCTGCTCTCGGAACCCCTTGGTACCAGCCCAGAGCTCCCTCCTGCACCCTCATCCCCAGAACCTGCACCCCCAGCCAAAGCCCGCACCCCCCTCCTGCACCCCAACCCCCAATTTCATGAGCATTCATGGCCCACCATACAATTTCCATACCCAGATGTGGCCCACGGGTCAAAAAGTTTGCCCACCCCTGTTGTTCTGGCATTTATAAAGCATGCTATTTTTTCCCTTTGCTACCTTACAATCTATAGTTTTTGTTTAACTGCAGAGGTCAGCATTATAAATGAGAAGCTATACTACTGAAATGGTGGTGGTACTTTGAAAAGTGAATTGTCATTGAGTTCAGTGTTTGTGTCCCACTTCCATTTCAAGGCTTCAGAATGTGCTCCATTTACGAGGAACACGTTTCTTATCATGTGATCCTGCAAACTCAATTTAGCAGCTGAAAGTCAAGCTTTGTTTGTGGCTTGTCTGTTGTTGGCAGGACAGATTCTCTCACCTGTGCATCCCCATTGCCTTAAATTACACTTGCATGGCCCTGTTATCAGCTCTGCAATTTGTTGATGCAAAAAACATAACGGAATACAAATCATTCTCCCATAGCTGTGTTATACTGTCTGGAGTGACTCTCAACAGCGAGTGCCTACCTCAGGGCAGACACTTGGATCACTGTACCAGTCTTACCATGGAGTCACAGTCTTAGCCTCTCCAGTCTATCTTGCCACCCAGACAAACTGAACATTGTGATAAAAGGTTACTAAAACCAAAAATCACACCAGATCAGGTTTCTCCCAGTCCCAAGAGCCCACTTACACGAGATCTGTTGATACTCCAGATCTCACACCAAAGACGATGCTGGCAGCCAGTTCTATAGTAAACTAACTATAGGTTTATTAGCTAAGAAGAAAGAGTTATTGAGAGGTTAAAGCAGGTAAAATATAATAACAGGTAAATCACAGTTTGTAACTCTAATGGTGACAGTGATGTAATAAACTTCCAGTTTCCCAAAAGCCTTTCAGGGCTACCCAGATTAATTCTGGGGATCTCCCTCTTCTGGTTCAGTTATTCTGCCCTGTTAGAATCCAAACAGTCCAGAGATGATGGATCATTTCCTGAATCCATATTTATAGCTCCTTTACACAAAAGCAAGCTGATTGTTTCTACCCATGTGGGCTTTTCCCTTTTACACAATGTGTGAGGAATGCACATAGACTTTTGACCTCCCACCATATGCATAATGGCCACTCACTTTGAAATAAGCATTTTCTGTTAAAGTCCTTAAGTCCTTCATTAGCATTTAACTAAAATTACCCATCAAGAAAATCTTGTGATCAGGGTATTTACTATGTAAATGTTTGCTACTACATTATGACAGGAATAGATAAATGAAAACAGTACCAGTAACATTCCACTAGTTTTCATGAAGTTTAAAAATCTGAATACATGCTTATATATCTAACCATTACTTCGATGTACACAAGTGAATTGACCTGAATACGCTCTAGCATAACCTGGTCACCAGCGTCACAAGCTATACAAGCTCTGCAATGGTAACTAGTCTGAAACTTTGTAAACTTTTTTATTAGTGCATGTAGATACGATTGGATACACATAAGGAATACATTAAGTAAGCAGTTCTATTGAAAATACTTTAAATAGCTATCAAATTAGAGATTAATTAGGTGGGGTAATTAGGATAACATTCCAGTTTTCATGCAGAGATTTTGTTTTTCAGTTTTACAACACCAGAAGGTCCTGGGCCCTTTTCAAGATGTTCAGACTGGGGATCTGTAGTTGAAGAAGATGAAATGAGGACCAATGTTAATAAAGAAATTGCAAGGTACCATAGGTTATATATGATTGGTGTTCTTGTAGAGTCATAGCTGCTTTTTTACCTTCAATATTCTAGCAGTACAATAACTAAATATCACTTATGGCTGTCATATGTAGGGACAAGTTCTGATTTCTGTTCCCAGGCCAGCTTAGACTTAAAAATACTGTAAAAGTGATGTGATGTAGTCCTTTGGAAGGAGGTGACCAACATCACTGAACTGCCAACAGTCTAGCAGATTCAGGATTGTCTTGCTGTGAGATTGACTCTCTTTGAATGTCATCCCTTCCACTACTCATCTGTTTACATGGTAATTACTGTGATAAGACTTGAGGTGGAGTTTTGAAAGATGAATCTTCCGATTCCAAAAGAGAGATGAAGGACCCATTTCCATGATGGGAAAAATGCTTACCGTGCACCTATGATTTTGAACTTCACAGATGATTAAGGTCAGAAGTAACCCATCATCATCATCTAGTCTGACCTCCTGCACATTGAAGGCCACAGAACCTCACCCACCCACTCCTGAATTAGACCCCTAACCTCTGGTTGAGTTACTGAAATCCTCAAATTATGATTTAAAGACTTCAAGTTACAGAGATCCACCTTTTAAACTACTTTAAACCTGCAAATGACCCGTGCCCCATGCTGCAGAGAATGGCAGGGACTCTCAGGTTTTTTGCCTATCTGACCTGGTGAAAATTCCTTTCCCAACCCCAAATATGGCGATCAGTTAGACCCTGAGCATGTGGGCAAGACCAGCCAGCCAGCCAATGTTGCAGTGAAGATGAATATTAACAGAAGTTACATTACTTATGCAGTGGAAACAATTTATGAAAGTAACATACATTTTTCTTATATTTTGAACAAGTATTTATACTGAATAAACTGTCTTTTTTTAGATACAAAAGAAAGCTCTTGATAAATGAATTTGCAAGAGAAAGGAAGTCCTCTTCTGGAAGGTAAGTGTAAATTCATCTCTGGAGGTCAATGGAAAAATATCCTGCAATAGTTACTTTTAAACTCCTTGTATGTCCATGATTTCCTTGTTGTAAATAATCAACTTGAAGTAATTTGTTTTAACAAGTTCACCTTGTAACATGCTAATTCAACAAAATCCTGAACAGCCATTTCAGAAATAAACCTAATTAGTGCAGCAGGTCTAAGGATTGCTGTAGCTGTGGGGGCTTGTGTGTTCTGGTGCTCACAAGAATATAATGCAATTCAAATCTCTATATTTTTTCTTTAGTTCTGATTCAAAGGAATCCACTGTAACAGTAGAACTTGAGACAGATGAAGTGGTTCTGATGAGAAGGCAAAAACAGATAAATTATGGAAAAAACACAATTGCATATGACAGATACGTTAAAGAAGTTCCAAGGTAAGTTTCATTAGTGTATTATAAATATGTAACCATTGTGCATGTCTGGTTCTTCACATTTGGTTACTTATTAAATTTGTTTATAGACCAAACTTCCTGGGGTGGAGGAGGGAGAAACCTGAGCCGCACAATAATCAAGCAGCTTAACTGTCTTAAATACCTGCCTGGGTTTAAAACCAACCCAAAGTATTCTGAGAATGGGATTTAATAGACTTCCAGTGTTAGACAAATTCAGTCACTTTAAAGATGATTTGAAAAGCTATAGTGGAATTTTCATGACAATTTTCTGAATAAATAGGTGTCATCGAGTACCAGGGGTCCATCCTAGAACTCCAAATAAATTTAAGAAGTATAGCCGTAGGTCCTGGGACCAGCAGATCAGACTGTGGAAGGTTGCTTTGCATTCTTGGGACCCTCCTGCTGAAGAAGGAAGTGACTTGCAAGCAATGTATGTATTGATCAAGCAGTTTTTCTTCTAATATATTACAGTTCCTTCAAAAATATAACTATGCTATCATCTGACTCATCTACTGAACATTTTAATTTATTCATCTACAGCTTTTCAAAGTGATTAAAGCAGTATTAAATGTTCACACCATATAAACACTTTTCTGGTTTTAGCTAAGTTCCAATTCAGTCCACCTTCAGTCAGAATATGTAAGACTCACCTGGCTCTCCATATTTAGCAAGCCTGTGGCTTCCACATGTATTGTCACCAAGGATAGCCTGAAGGACTTGGAACAGAAGTTATCTTTTGCCAAATTTGAGTGCTATATCTTCGTAAACCCAAGAAGCTACTACTAAGGGCTTGAAGGCTCTGCCTGTCAGAACCTAAAGCCCATTCTAGTCAATAGATTAAACAAGCCCCACTGTCACCATTATTTCATATCTGAAGCACTGTTCTAGCACAACAAAAATTGGCAGAAGCTATTAGATCTATCTTATGTTCAGAATGGTATAAATCAGCGATACTTGCAGCTCAGGAGCCTCCATTTGAGTGGCTCTTTGCAGCACATGGTATTAAAACGCGTGATTTTAATTATTAATCAATCAGGAGGCTTTTACTATGTTATTAACCAATTGTAGTTGATAGGCCAGTCAGTTAATCGCAGTTAATTCACATGATTAACTAAAAAAAATTAATCAGTTTTAATCAGTTAATACATACTAATTGTACCATATATACTCGTTCATTTGCCCGTTCGTTTATAAGCAGACCCCCCAAAATGGATAGGTAAAAATAGCAAAGACTGTATGACCCTTTCATAAGCCGACCCTATATTTCAGGGGTTGGAAAACTTTGGCTCCCGGCCCATCAGGGTAAGCTGCTGGCCAGTTGGGACGTTTTGTTTACCTGGAACGTTCACAGGCACGGAGCCCCTCAGCTCATCAGATTTTGGGGTAGACCCATTTATAAGCC